>NC_053036.3:39419065-39722096 GCF_002575655.3 Aegilops tauschii subsp. strangulata
CCCACGATGCGGCTATATCTCCCACGTGTCGAGGCACGACTTAGAGGCATAACCGCATTGTGGTTTTGTCGCAAGAAGGGTCATCTTCACGCAATCCCATGTAATGAACAAGAATGGGATAAAGAGTTGGCTTACAATCGCCACTTCACACAATACATAAATAAATCATACATCATTCAAGATACACACATAGGTCCGACTACGGAACCAAGATAAAAGAAGACAACCCAACTGCTAGATCCCTGGTCGTCCCAACTGGGCTCCACTACTGATCAACCAGAAAAGAACAACACAACGAACAAGATCTTCATCGAGCTCCCACTTGAGCTCAGTAGCGTCATCTACACTGGTCTCATCGGCACCTGCAACTGTTTGGGAAGTATCTGTGAGTCACGAGGACTCAGCAATCTCACACCCGCGAGATCAAGACTATTTAAGCTTAAGGAAAGGATGGGGTAATGAGGTGGAGCTGCAGCAAGCACTAGCATATATGGTGGCTAACATACGCAAATAAGAGCGAGAAGAGAAGCAACGGAACGGTCGTGATCTAGCAATGATCAAGAAGTGATCCTGAACCCCTACTTACGTCAAACATAACCCAGAAACCGTGTTCACCTCCCGGACTCCGCCGAGAAGAGACCATCACGGCTACACACGCGGTTGATGCGTTTTAATTAAGGTCAAGTGTCAAATTCTCTACAACCGGATATTAACAAATTCCCATCTGCCACATAACCGCGGGCACGGCTTTTGAAAGATAATACCCTGCAGGGGTGTCCCAACTTAGCCCATCATAAGCTCTCACGGTCAACGAAGGATAAACCTTCTCCCAGGAAGACCCGATCAGTCTCGGAATCCCGGTTTACAAGACATTTCGACAATGGTAAAACAAGACCAGCAAAGCCGCCCGAATGTGCCGACAAATCCCGATAGGAGCTGCACATATCTCGTTCTTAGGGCACACCGGATGAACACTACGTACAACTAAAACCAGACCTCGAGTTTCCCCGAGGTGGCGCTGCAAGTGGCTCTAGTTTGGACCAGCACTCAGAGGAACACTGGCCCGGGGTTTTAAATAAAGATGACCCTTGAGTCTGCAGAACCCAAGGGAAAAAGGCTTAGGTAGGCAAATGGTAAAACCAAGGTTGAGCCTTGCTGGAGGAGTTTTATTCAAAGCGAACTGTCAAGGGGGTCCCATAAATCACCCAACCGCGTAAGGAACGCAAAATCAAGGAACATAACACCGGTATGACGGAAACTAGGGCGGCAAGAGTGGAACAAAACACCAGGCATAAGGCCGAGCCTTCCACCCTTTACCAAATATATAGATGCATTAATTAAGATAAGAGATATTGTGATATCCCAACATAAATAGAATCCAACATGGAGCAATCTTCATCTTCACCTGCATCTAGCAATGCTATAAGAGGGGCTGAGCAAAAGCGGTAACATAGCCAAACAACGGTTTGCTAGGAAGGGTGACAAGGTTAGAGGTTCATGGCAATTTGGGAGGCTTGAAGAGCAAGTGAATAGGTAACGCGGCATAGCAATAGAGCGAACGGCTAGCAAGCAAAGATAGAAGTGATTTTGAGGGTATGGTCATCTTGCCTGAGATCCCGCAAGGAAGAAGAACGAGTCCATGAAGAAGACAAGCGGACGTAGTCGAACGAATCCTCACAACTCCGGAAAGAAACCGAAGCTCACGAGAGAAGCAACCCGGAAAGAAACAAACAACATAGTAAACAACCCCCACATACACATGGCATGATGCACAAACAAGTATGATGCATGTCCGGTTTAAATATGCATGGCAAAGTGAAACAAACAATACTACAAATTAAGTGGAGTTCAATATGCAACGAGTTGCATATTGACGAAACACCACATCAATTATTTAGTTCTCTCTCGTTTATGGACCCAACAATATTAAATGTTTTTAGCCATGGCAAGAGGTGAAGCATATGGAAACTATCTATGAAGGCAAGTTTGAATGAGGCCGGAAATAACAAACGACAATACCGGAAAATCCTCATGTCATTTAACAATTTTAATGCAACCATCAATTATTTACATTTTAAATGTTGTTATCATGATGCGGATGACATATGCAAGGTTTAGGCAATTTTTATGAAAATGTGGACAAGAGCATGTTATGAAGCATTTGGTCACCATGGCGGAAGGAAGGGGTGCCACGGCAACGAATCCGAAAATGGTGTCACGGCAACATATCGGTTCCGGTAGCTCACAGAGATACCGGCACAAGGAGAATTGTGCGGATGTGTGAAACACGCAAGAGAATGGTGGGGTGCTCCCGGTTACCGGGTTCCCACGGAACGATGGCATGACAACGAGGAGGAACATGGAATGACAACTCGAAAACGGTGCAACCACGAGCATCTCATACAACACACATGCATTCGGTCCACGGACGTCGTCTCGGGGTTATACCTTCGAAGCGTGCATTCAGGGCGAATCGCGTTCGAAGTGGAAGTAGTTGTTCACGGGGTCATCATGGAAGTAGTCGTTTTCACGACGGTAGTGGAAGTAGCGGTACACGCGGAGGTAGTCGAACTTGACGGTTCCGTTACACGGGTCTTCGGCGACGGTAGTGGAAGTAGTGGCACACGTTCGTTTTCGGAGAGGTACTTGACGGGTCCGAGGTCTTTGGGGCGACAGTAGTCGTTCACGTACATAGTCGCACAAGTTTCCGTAGGTGTTCGGGGTCACGGCGAGGAACTCGGCGTTTCGGTGCGGTGTAGAAGAAGTAGACGTTCTCGAAACTCGTAGTGGAAGTAGTCGTACAAGGTCGTCGTGGTACTTGGCGAGTCCGCGTAGTCGTAGACGTTCCAAGGTACTAGCTGTTGCATGTAGCAGAACTTGAGGTGCTCCTGTAGCAGAACTTGAGGTGCAGTGGTGGCGTGCTCGAGCAAAACCAACGGGGACAGGGCACCGGAGGAGGAACATCGACGGCTTGGCGAGGCGAAGCAGAGGGCCGCGGGTGCTGGGGTTGGCGATGCAGAAGACCACGGCGGCGGTGGCTACTAGCGCGGTGACGGGGAACGGAAGGCGGCAGCGACGAGAGGAGGCAGGCGCAGCGACGGGGAGGTAGTGGAGGCACTGGTCGCGGAGGTCGATGGAGAGTGGCTTGGCGCGGCCGCGGACGAGGGCTGGAGGCGAACGGCGGGTCGACGACGAGCTGGAGAGGGAGCTGCAGCGAGGGTCGCGGAGAGGCAGGAGGCGCGGCGCTTGTCGGAGGAGGGAGGCGAAGCAGCTCGGGGCAGCGGTGTGCACGGAGCGGTGACGGCCGCCGGAGGCGAGGACGCGGGGTCGAGGCAGAGGCGACCGGCGGGGAACTCGGCGTCCATGGCGGGGCGGCGCTGAGTCGAGGCGCGGGGCGGAGATGATGAGCTAGGCGGGCCAGAGCAGATCGGGCGCGGGCGCGTCGAGGTCACCAACGTCCGGCAGGGCCGCGGCGGTGGACTTCGGCGTGGGAGCCGAACGGAGGCGGGGCGACGATGGCGCTGGAGGGACGGGGCGAGGGAGCGAGGGGGATCGAGGGCTGCGCGTGGGTGGCGGCGTGAGGGAGGAGATCGGGAGAGATGGGGATCGAGCGCTGGGTGCGGGCTAGGGTTAAGAGGAGGGTTTAGGTGGGCCGGCCTGCTGTTAGGCCCAATTGACCAGCTGGGCTTTCTCCCTTTCTTCCTTCTTTTCTTTATTTCCTCAACCAGAACTTTAGAGAAAAGAAGGAGGTGCTGGAGGTGGAATATTTCAGAAAAGAAAATAACTCTGAAGTCTTGATAAAATACACAATTTGAATAAATTGGTTTGGAAATTTTTAGAGGAAGAAAAATAATTCAAGTTTGAATTGAATTCAAACTTGAGCCATTTCTTAATCCAACCAAAACAACTTTAAAAGAGATGAGATTTGACAAAGAGGTAGTTGGCATGGTTTAAGATTTACAGAAAGTAAGTGAACATTTAACTGGAACAGAAAAATACCATTTGCAATAAATGGGTAAGAATAGAAAGGAAGACGCTTGTGATGGGGTGTTGCACTAGATGATGTTTTAGATGGAAAGGGCAAGATGAAACAGAAAAGAAGATGAGAAGAAGGAGTAGGATTACAAAGTGTCCAACATGTTGAACATTTAGGAAGGGTCTCGATAAGAGGGAAAAGAATTGTTGGCAAAGCTTGGAGGTGAAACTTGAAGTGGAAATAGGCATGGGAATTATTTTGCAAGTGTGTTCCGGTTAATTCCAAACTAATGGAATATTTATAATAGCTCCATAAATATTAGGAGGATATGTTATAAAGAGAAGTCACCCTTCCCTCGATTTAAATAGATCGAAGATCCATGCAATTTATTTAGTTGAGTTTTAAAAATTAATGACATGATGGCATGATGACATGATGCAATGCAAAAATAAAAGAGCAAGCACCAAAAGAGACACGCGGTGATCACGAAAAAAAGGAAGGCGTCTGGAGCGTCGGTCTTGGGGCGTTACATTACATTTCCCTCTCGGGGCCCACGGGACCGAACTTCAGTGGCTTAGTGCCCGGCCTATGAGTCAATGACATGCGGACCTTAAATGCGGCTGGCCCACATGTCATTCTCATGGTGGTGGCGTGGTTCGCGACTCACTCGTTCGAGATGAACCGGCCGGTGGTGGCGTGGCCGTGGCGAGGGTGCCACAGCTGGGCGTCGGGGCGTTATGAGGCATAGATGGCCACACCGGCGGGTACTACCTGTAGTACATAAGTACTCCAGCTGAGGATTGATGCCCGGGACGAAATGTGTCACAGCCGCTGGATGAAAATTCGATGGTGCGGGAGTACGGATCGGAGCACAGCAGCGGAGCAGGCAAACCGCGTCCAATCGGGTGTGTCTGTGGTAGAAAATTGATGGTCGCCGCAGTTCAGCTGGCCCGCATGTCATGCACACAAGGGCAGAGGAGTGGTGGGGCCGAGAGGGATGAGGGGCACGTCGGGGGGATGAGGATCCCCTGACACGAACAATCCTACCATTCTGTCACTGACATGTGGGACCCATAAGCGTGGGTCCCACCTGTCAGCGAAGGAAAGGCAGGGCAAGGCAGTGATAGCCACGTCAGAGGATCCATGTCCACGTCGGGGGACGTCGTGCCGTGGGTTGGAGCGGCGTCGTGGGAATCGCGTGTGGGTGCGGCAGTGGTAGAAACAAGAAACGTGATGGTCGTCGTGGTTCAACTTCCATGGACAAGCTGTCATGTCTGCTGACACATGTATATCAAAACTAGAGTACACATGTATATCAAAACTAGAGTGTTTATATTTCAAGCACGTGAACAAGTATTATTCTACTACTTTGGATCCATTGCAACGCACGGGCCAGCACATTGGTAGTAGTAGTGTCCATCTCTATCTCTAGAGGCCTTCCCTCGTTCATCCTTTTCTCTCACAAGATAAACTACTCATACAAATGCATCTTGATGTTCCGTGGAACGCACGAGGATGTTTCCTTGGGGGTCTCTCCAGCGCGGCGTGGCCGTAGTTGCAAGTTGACGCCCCTTGAGATGCCGACGTTGAGGGGCACTCGGATTTCCTCCGATGAGCAGGTAAGATGAGTTTGATCACGTAGTAAATGCATTCTAAAGACTACTTCCGTGTCCATTTCCTAATTCTCCCCCTACCCACTGTTTCATAGGTTAGGCTCGGTGCGAGTGGAGATTGGCTTGCATATGTACGGGAGGGTACCAACATCAATTTGCACAACATTTACAACGGTGACACCGTTCCCGTAGAACCTTTGTCCAACATTGGGATCAGCCATGCAACGGGCCACCGCATGAATTGGTACGATGGAACCACACTGAGATTGTATAAGATAGCACGAACCTTGCACATGGCGGTCAAAGGCGGACCATGCTGTCTGCGGCCGATTTGTTGCCGTACGAGTAGGAAGACGTTGTGCTCCTTTCTAACCGCATCTTCGCGGTGACAAACCAGGGGACTTATTTTGTATGGGACACATCCTATGATATACTCCCTCTCTCCCAGTTTATTTGTTTTGAATCTTTTCGTTTTATAAGTTTCAATTTCAAATTTAGAGCTCCCCATCACATGTTGAGATTACAATGTCCATTAAATCGTTGCGTCCATGTATAGTAAAGAAACAAATCTCGAGTTTGGCATGAGTTCGTGCTGCGGGAGCACCACAAGCCCTAGCACAGGAGTTACATTTCCCTCTCAGGGCCATCGGGACTGAGCTTCAGCGCCTTACTACACCTACCTTTGAGTCAATAACATGTGGACCCGATAGGTGACTGGTCCACATGTAATGCTCCCGTAGGCAGAGGGGCAGTGGGGCCAAGAGGGGTGAGCCGCAGGTCGGGGGACATGTGGTTTCATGGGTTCGAGCGGCGTCGTGGGAATCGCGGGTGGCTGTGGTAGAAACTTGATGCTCGCCGCATTTTAGGTGGCCCACATGTCATGCACACAAAGGTAGAGGGGCGGTGCGACCAAGAGGGGTGAGGCGCACGTCAGGGGGCGTGGTGCCGTGGGTTGGAGAGGCGTCGTGGGAATCGCGAGATGAAACATGATGGTCGCCGTAGTTGAACTTCCATGGACAAGCTGTCATGTCTACGGACACATGCACTGCATACCGATCACCGGAAGGAGTAGCAGAGAAAGCTATATATGCGGATAAATAGTTCCTTATAGTCAAGCGGACCCATGCTACTACGCTATTCCG
Organism: Aegilops tauschii subsp. strangulata; assembly: GCF_002575655.3. NCBI lineage: Eukaryota > Viridiplantae > Streptophyta > Magnoliopsida > Poales > Poaceae > Aegilops > Aegilops tauschii. Next base: position 39,425,797 of record NC_053036.3, read on the forward strand.
AAGACATGCACACCATCGAAATAGTCCATCTATATCAATATACACCGAGAGCGAATAATTTTTTTTTACAAGAGATGAAATAGTTCATCCATCCATAATGCCCTCTTGCTGGTGCAGCCTTTTCTTCTTCTTCTTCTTCTTCTTCTTCTTCTTCTTGTTCTCATTCTCTGTGGGAGATGGCTTCGCAACAAACTCTTTGGACCTTGCAGCTATCTCGAAACTCACACGGGCATCGAGGGCAGCATATTTTATCCGCTCGTACGTCAAGGGATAATTCTCCCATCTAGACGACCTTAATGCCACCGTCTCGTCACCCTTCTGAAGATTTGTACCGAGCACAAAATTTGCTACGTCGAATAGGGATGGTGTCTGTTTATCACAATCTTCTACAGGAATTTTGACTCTGGTTTGTAGGTCAGCGATGCTTTTAAAATCAAGGTTGTACGGCTCCAGCTTCTGTTTGTCCCCTTTGATGGCTGCCCCACAGAAGTATACGTCCTCCCGAGACAAGAAATCATGAAGCTCACCTGGTATGGAGGGTGAGTGTATGATGTGGTACACCAAAACATCATCTTCGAGGCACAGCTGAAGGACGGCGGCGCGCTGGATCTTCCCAGGGGCACGCTCCGTGTACTCTGCGTCGAGACCGATGACCCTCGTCTCTACCTTTTCGAGGGAGTTGGATACATTGTTGATCCACTGCCGAACAACCCTTGGGTGGACGGTGACGGTGGCAACTATGCGCATCGAGCCTTCGACGAGGACATGTTGGACGCTAAAAACCTGCATCTCGATCTCTTTCGCCATTTGGAACCGCTGGAACGGAGGGCTATGGTTTGGAGAATTAGGATTAGATGGCTAGTCTAACTGAAGTAGTAGATGATTATTTAAAGAGGTTAAAACAATGTGAATGCAGTGGGGTTTGGATGCAAATGAAGACGAAGGGGAGGTGAAGAAGCCGAGGAGAATCGGTTCCCGATGGAGAAGTAAATGGGAGAAGTGGCATGCAGGCAGTTGATTAGACGGCTAGGTAGACTAAATGAAAAGGCTATGCGGGTAGACTGATGAGTCGTACCTGTTTGTGTACGTGCCCATCCTTCCTGATAGGTGGGACCTATGCAAACAGATAAAAAATATGTCGTAGTTTTTTTTGAGCGTGTGAGTGGGAGACATAACATTCTCTGGTTAAGGAATACTCCCTCCGTTTAGGTGAGTATAAGTCACCTTATGAAAATCAGGTTTTCCCAAAACCTTTAGGCATGGAGCATTAACTTCCTACTCGATCCCCTCCCAGCCTCGTTAGCCAGCGTTCTCTTCCTCTGCTGCCGCGTTCTACCTTTCCATTTTTCCTCTTCTCAAGTGTGGAACGATTTGCATGTCGTCCTTGATGCACCAGAACGACCACTGCATGCATCGCGGCAGGGCGTTGATTGGGCATGCACGAGAATTTGGTTCTGCTCGCAATATGGATGATACCTGAACGATGAAGTGAACAGGCATGCTAGCACGGGAGACCTATTTCCGCTATACAATACTGGAGTACTCATGTTCCTAGTAGTAGTAGTAGTAGTAGTAGTAGTAGTAGTAGTACAACTGTGGTACTCCCTCCGTCTAGGTGTGTAAGTCATCTTACGAAAACCAAATAATCCCAAAACACTTAGGCGCGGTGCATTAATTTCTATCTCGTTTCTTGATTCTTGACATATCAACCAATAAGAGATGAGGGGTGTGCAAGCTTTTAGTGACTTGAGACTACCAAACACAACATGCAGTGGTTAGTTCATTGCATGCAATGCTATTAATTAGCAAATAAACATTAAGGTCTCTCGTTTTCTCCTCCTCCTTGGTCACGGCGCACAACCTAAGATGACTTACTCACCTAGACGGAGGGAGTACACTTGTTGGTCAAAATACTATTCATCCGGTCCTCACAGTGAAGTGACAACACCCTGCGCCTGACACTAGTCCAGGCGGCGTGTTCGGGTTACCAAAGTCAGCCTCACCCTGTGCACTGTGCAGTCTGTCATCGCCGCTGTACAGCACATTGGCGCCTCGCCTCGTCTCCCTCTCTGCTCCCATAGCACCACTCCATCTCCATCTCCTTCTCCGTCTCCGTCTCCGTCTCCATCTCACTGTGCCCCCGTGTACCGTCGCCTCACTCGCCTCCCCCAGTACCACTATTCCCTCGCTAGCCGCTCCAGCACCGACATCCTTCTTCCCCGTAAATCAAGCCCCCTTCCAAACTCCACCATGGCCGAACGCGAACGGCGCAGCATCCATATGAGCCGCGATTGGAGCAATCTCCCCAGTGACATCCTCGACCTCTGTTGTTCGTGTATGGATATGTTGAGCGCCCTGCGGCTGGCTGCATGCTCGAGGGACATGCACACGGCCATCGTCGAAGCGAGGCCTAAGCTTTTCAGGACACCCTGCTTGCTGCTATCTGGTCTTGCGAGATTGGCTCACCATGATACGGAGGCGTGCATGATGCCCCTCGACTTCAATCCGATCTCCATTAGCCGAAACTTCTTTGCAGGTATGTAGTGGGTCGCCGTACATCATTTCCCTCGACATCGATCCGATCACCATCGCCCGAAACTTCTTGGCAGGTATGTACTGGGTCGGCATGAACTCCCACTGGATGGCTGCCTTCAGAGAAGACGGTAAAAAGTTGGTGCTCGTGAACTTCTAGACCTCCCATGAGATTATCCTTCCTCTGTTGGATTATATAGAGTATTACCATCGCGGTCCAAGTCATCTAGATTACTACATCAGTTGGACGTACCTTGTTTTGCAGAAGATTGTAATCTGCCAAGTGCCCACACGACATGCGAATTACGCAGACTTCAAGCTAATTGCCTTGTTCGACCGCGGACTCGCCTATCTTTACGCCGGTGCCTTCTTTAGCTGGAGACAACTCGGCTCGCAGTGGATCATCGTCAAAGCAGATACACACTTCTGTGATGCTATTGAACACAATGGCATCATCTACGCGATCGACAAAGCAGATGGCACCACGTATTGCTGGCACGGCGCGTGTAAGTTGTTTCCGTCTCATGTCAATGATGACGCCATGACACTGTTTGAACTTTTTGTGATGATTGGCATATCCCTGTTTGAGCAGAATTTGAGTAGAACTATGGCAATGTATTAGAGACGCCGTAAATCAGCTATATTTGGAATGAGTTAATTCATGCGATTGTGACCATGTCATTACAGCCAATTTGTACCCTGAATAATCAAACGGTTAGGAATATATGGATATTATCCTTATTTTACAGTAATCTATATACTACTACTAAATATGAGTGTGTATCAATGGCCATATTAGTTTCCTCATTTTCATGATGTAGAAACATGCACCACACTGTTGGTTTCATCTAACCATACATTAGGGAAGTAAATGTGCATATGGAGAACTCTATATTTGGAAGTAGTGAAATCCTGCAATGCTTACCATGTGTACATACCTATATTCGCCCTTCAGCAATCAATGGCTAGAATAATATCCTCACAAATTTTTTGCCCACAGAACACGAGTATATAACAATGCATGGTCTGTTAGTTACCTTGAAGAATTTGCTTGTGAGGACAGAACATGATTACTCCCTCCGTTCCCAAATATTTGTCTTTCTAGAGATTTTAACAAGTGACTACATACGGAGCAAAATGAGTGAATCTACATTCTAAAATATGTCTACATACATCCGTATGTTGTGTCTATTTGAAATGCCTAGAAAGACAAATATTTGGGAACGGAGGGAGTACATAACATGCATGACATGGTAGTTTCCTGTGAAGAATCGATTGCGAGATAACATGAGTATAACCATGCATGGCACTTCTATATTTTCGAACCCAGTATACATTTCCCTGTATTTTCCTCCCTGTTCCAACAGGGACATATCAATGTTGTTTCTTGCATTATCCTACTCATACTCTGAACAATGTTGATCTTACATTAACAATGCCTGTCCTTTTTGATATGATGCAGTGTCCCTACAGTTACTGCCCTTTGTAATCACACCACCTTTGCCAAAAACAGGGAAGCACAACTGGTTCCTCGCTCGATCAGACGACGGCAAAAGACTGATGATCATTCGGACACATGAGCCGGAAAAGTTATATTGCAAAAACCCCACTGTATACAAGCACCGTGTAATACGTGAGTATCCGGACAGTGGTTGTTACGTCTATGAGCAGGATACCAGCTTGTTGGGGCCTTCAGGATTTTTTAGTTGGAGGCGGGTAAACAGCCTTGGGTCACACTCTCTTTCTCGGACTCAATTATCCGATTAACCAGGAGATCACCGTTGGCAAGGACCTTGATGGCAGAGAGGCTCTGTTTGCTATGGAAAACTGTGTCTACACGGCGAGCCCTAGGAGTTCGGGAGCAAACTCCCCTGATTGTCAACGATACAGCCTGCAGCCAAAAGAAGGTGAGAATGACAAAGGCATCCGGATTAACTTTGATCCTTGGATGTCTCAATTACGACAGGCAGTGATGTGGTTCAAGCCTTCAGGTTGATAGGTAATTGGGCTGTTGCATCGAAAGGGTGGAGTACTGGTGTCTCCGGATCACTGGTCGCTGAAGCGGGGCTGCAAATTATGATGGTGTTGGATCATCTCTTCGAATGACTTTGTTGTCTTTGCTGCTGGTTCTGGATGGGTAGTTCTTTCTTTTGTTATGCATATTCCTTGTCATTTGGTCATCCTCGTCTATGTCACTCTTACTATGTAATAGTTGCTTCTGTTTAGAATGTCATTCTCGTCTGGATCACGAGAGTCTGAGCGCTGCAGATGGGTGTGTTTTGGTGGTGTAGCAAGACTTCTTATGAACTATCATGTCTTGCTGTTTATGTCAGTAGTAGTCACTAGTCGGTGTTTGAATGTTGTATATATCGTTGTTTCGAACTGTTTATTGTCTCGAACTACTCGTGGGCTAAATGAGGGCATCACCATTCTCCAGTGTTCAGAGTATATCTCCTTTTTTCAAGTTATATAATTTGAGCTCAGTGTCTTTTCGATGATGTACACTTGTTTGGGCCAGTGAGGTGTCGTTGAATATGGGCCGAGTAGTAACGCAATGCCAAACAGGTCAATTATGACTCTCAGGCCGGGCTCTCAAAAGATCCTGAAAAAAAGGCCGGGCTCTCCAAAAAAGAAAGAATAAGGACTCTTAGGCCGACATGTGGGCGCCACCGGTGTTTTCGTGCGCTTGCGCACCGAGAGCATATTGGCGCGTGCTCGAAATTCATGCTACCTTTTCATCCCCAGTCTCCCGCCCCTCCCCCACCTCTGGAATCTCGATTGCTACTCCAGTTCCCCCAAATGCCCCTCCTGTACTCCCTGTACTCAAGCGCACTATCATGTCGCCGGTCAACGCGGATCTCCAAGCCGGAGATCCTGAGGTCCGTCCTGCCTTCGGTCGCTGCGTGCTGTCGCTCAACAGTGGCATGGCGGCGCTTGACGACCAGTTTGCTGGCAAAGTGCTGATGGTAACCATCAACGGAGATTGGCCTCCCGTCTCGCCGGACAACCTTGTCAAAGCTCTTGGCATTGCGCACGGCATCCAAATAAGTGACTTGCTCGTCGAAGTCTGTCCGCCACCGGCTGATTTCTTCGTCAGGTTCCGGACAACTTTCGACTGCAGTCGTGTGTTCGAATCTTCCCGGCATTTGTTCTGCGATGGCGCGCTGGTGAGCTTTGATCGGTGGCACCCAGGATGGGGCTCGGTGCCCTCTGAGCTTGAGTTTTTAACAAAGCTTACCTTCCACGGCATGCCTCGACGTGCTTGGAACAGCGAGTCCATGAATGAGCTTATCGACGACCTTGGAGGTGAGCTTGTAAGTATGTTTGTTCCTCCAGACAGCTGGGCTCTGACGGTTATGGCATGGATGAAGAAGCCGTCCACCATACCGAAGGTGATTGGTGTTGAGATACCGGTGCAGGAACCGGGGTTGTACTATTCGTCGCCACCAAGGCCGCCGCGGACCACGTTAGGGATGTACCTGTATCGAGTGTTCGTGCATGTTGAAGAAGTGGTCAATCCATCAATCGAAGTCCTGCCGCCGCCGCTGGTGCCAGGGTCCGTCGACGAAGTCCATTACAGGAGTCAACGTCAGACTTTCCCCGTGTTGCTCCGAACGATGGATGGCACAGGGCCTACTCCATCGCGCGGCGGAGGCCACTGCTTCTTTGGGAGAAGAGGCAGGGCTGGCTGCCTGGATGTGCTCTAATTTGAGGTAACAACTGAATCTTGTCAGATACTAGTTAAATCCGAGCTATGGGTGTGAAGCACTGATATGCCAGTACATTTGATTGTGACCTGCTCTAATTTTGTACCTGAACTTTTTTTAGAAAGGGTTGTACGTCAACTTAATGTGCTAGCAGAACTTATTGTGTTGTCTGTCCGTTTTCTTTGCACAACATTCAAGATATTTCATCGTCATTGATAAAGACGATGAACCGTTATGTACGACTTCGTTGGTTTCAACATAGCCCTTCCCGTAGCGATCCACTGCTTCCATCCTGATTGTGCCGCCTGCGTGAAATTTTTGTATGCAAGTTCAGTGTGCTATGATGTTCTATATGATTGTGTCAACTATATAAGTTTTTACTGAGCATCAACAATGCATATGGCTGAAAGATGTATTTACGAGCATCGACCGATGGGTCTCTCTCTCTATCTCTCTCTCTCTCTCTCTCTCACACACACACACACACGCACACGCACACACACGCGCACACGCACAAGTGGGACCTGTTGAATTATTTATTTGCTCATGACAGCTTTTAATTAGGTTCCACTGTAATCTAACTTTTTTCTTAAGTTATTAATTGAGCTCAGTGACTTCAAAAAGTTGTACAGAAGCCTTGTTTGGGCCTTTCCGGCGTCGCTGAATGTGGGCTGAGTAACCATGTTAGGTTGTATTGTACTACACAGGCCTTTTTTGCAACATCAGCAATGCAACTGGGCCGACAGTTGTACACAATATCTGGGTCAACTTGTTATTCTCCGCCCTGCTGGGCTGCAAACTTTCCTAGGAGTTATGCATTAGGCTTAACAAGAAAATGGACTTTAAGAAATAATAAATGGGATGTAATTATAATAACTGGACAGTTACTATGCACCAAACACGTAATTAGTTTGAAAAATATATTATTTTTGGAATTTGAAAATTTTAATTTCATTACTTGTTGCGCGCGCAATATTTCGTTGGATTTTAACGTAATACAACTTTATTTTGAGATTATATTTAACCTGACTAGAAATTTCGGATAAAAATATTTTGGATCCCATCAAAATGTGAGAATTGTTTTTGAATTCTGTTTTGAGCGGTTGTTTGAAATTATTAATCGTTGTCCTAGCTAGAAGTTGGGCTGTACTTTTAACAAACTGTAAATGGGCTGTAGTAAATTCCATTAGAATTAAAAAATGGGCTGTACATTCTTACAAATCGCAAATGGGCTATATGTTCTCTGCCAAATCCGAGCTGTGGGCCTACTAAGTTGACGCGTACCAAGGGCTTTGTCAACTTAGTCAATATAAACGATTCTAGCTGCAGTGATCGTACGATGTCCATCCAACGGCCGTAGTGCTTCTTCAACCTCTGGTCTTCTTGCTCCAGCCGCCCAAAGCAGCGTCGGTCGTGTTGCGTGCTCCTGCCTCCCGTGGCCGGCTGTGATGCCGCGGAGTCCTCACCGCCCCGTACTACTCCCACCACTGGCCAGGCCATCCCTCTACTCACCCACACCCCCTGTTATTCTGCGGCGACGGCAGCCTCACACCGCAGCCGAACCAGTGAACCCTCGTACTCCTCTCCACGCGGGCTTCCGCTGCTGCGTCTTCCCCGGCTCCGTGTCGTCCCCTTCCAAGGCCTCGCCGTCGTCCAGACCACTGCCCTGGTGCTCTCGGCGTGGCGTGGTCAACGTGGTCAATGACCGACTTCCATCGGAAGAGTACTGTACATGGAGAGGCTGACAGCTGGGTCCAGGCGGCCGCAAGGAAGTGCCTCCTTATTACGCGCAAAATAATTATTCCTCCACCTGACAGCAGGGACCCACCGGACGGGCCACCTTATTTCGCGAAAAAACGTTTCCCCCTGACTGCTGGGACCCACCGGACGGGCCAGCGTATTTCGCGAAAAAAACGTTCCCCCCGCTGTCAGCTCGGACCCACCGGAAGTGCCTCCTTATTACGCACAAAAAAATGAATACTCCCCCTGCTAGCTGGGACCCACCATGGTGGGAGGCTGACTTGTGGGCCTACTAAGTTGACTGGGACAGGGGCCTTTGTCAACTTTAGTCAATATGAACGATTCTAGCTCCAGTGACCGTACGATGTCCATCCAACGGCCGTAGTGCTTCTTCAACCTCTGGTCTTCTTGCTCCAGCCGCCCAAAGCAGCGCCGGTCGTGCCGCATGCTCCTACCTCCCGTGGCTGGCTGTGCTGCCGCGGAGGCCTCACCGCCCCCTGCTATTCCCACCGCTGGCCAGGCCCTGCGACGACGGCAGCCTCACACCGCAGCCGAACCAGTGAACCCTCGTACTCCTCTCCGCGCGGGCTTCCACTGCCGCGTCTTCCCCGGCTCCCCGTCGTCCCCTTCCTAGGCCTCGCCGTTGTCCACCGCCCTAGTGCTCTCGGCGCGGCGTGGTCAACGTGGTCAAGGAACGACTTCCATCGGACGTGGACTGTACGTGGAGAGGTTGACAGCTGGGTCCACGGCCGCAGCAAGGAAGTGCCTCCTTATTACGCGGAAAATAATGATTCCTCCACCTGACAGCTGGGACCCACCGGACGGGCCACCGTATTTCGTGAAAAAAATGTTTCCCCCTGACTGCTGGGACCCACCAGCTACATCTTCGCACGCAAGGAAGTGCGAACGGGCAAAAAAACGATTCGCCCCCTGACTGCTGGGACCCACCAGCTACATCTTCGCAGGCAAGGAAGTGCCTGACAGTCGGGACCCACCTGGTCGAAGCGTACGTAGCGTTGTCATTCTGGTCACGAACATGTACGTACATATATACTGGTGGATGTAGAGGCGCGCACGTGTCATAGTAGAGGCGCGTACGTGTCGTAGTAGAGGCGCGTACATGTCGTAGTAGAGGCGCGCACGTAGCATGTACACGTACATACAGCGGCCAGGGTGCAAGAAAGAAAATACGGCCATGTATGTGTACATACGGGCGGGGTCTCAAACGCCTACTCGCGCATACGTACGGCCAGGGCTCGTGTACATGGCTGGGTCGGAACGGAGAAACAGCGTCGTCGTCGTGTTCATGGGGAGGCAACGGAATGCGTCGTGTTCATGGGAAGGCAACGGAATGCGTCGTGTTCATCGGGAGGCAACGGAACGCGTGGGAGCTAACCGGCTGGGTCGGAACGGAATGCGTGGTCGTGTTCATCAGGAGGGCTTGGACGGAACAGGCGACGGAAACGAGGCCTGGCGTACCCCACAACGGAGGAAACGGACCTCCTATGTTCGGAACGGGGTCCTGTTGATCGGGAGGGGTCTGGTGTACCGCAAAACGGAGGAAACGGACCTCCTACGGTCAAAACGGGGGTCCTGTTGATCGGGAGGGGTGTGGCGTACCGCAAAACGGACGAAATGGACCTCCTACGATCGAAACGGGGGTCCTGTTCATCGGGAGGGGTGTGGCGTACCGCAAAACGGGACTCCACAGGATACTGTTCATCTCCACCGTTGACCTCCTCCAGCCTCCACGGGCTACCGTCGACCTCCTCCGGCCTCCACGGGCTCCTGTTCATCCAGCCTCCATCGCGCGCTACTCCACCGGCTACTGTTCAACCACCCCTCCACGGGCACCCCTCCACCGTCTACTGTTCATCAAGCCCTCCACACCACGGGGTCCTGTTCAACCACCCCTCCACGGGCACCCCTCCACCGTCTACTGTTCATCCAGCCCTCCACCACACCACGGGGTCCTGTTCATCCAGAGGCAAAGCCACCGCTCACTGTTCATCCAGCACCCCCCCCCCCCCGCGCAACGCTCACTGTTCATCCAATCGATCGGCTTCAGTTAGCAGCAGTAGTGAAGGAATCGCTCGATTGGGTTCAGTTAATAGCCATCGATCGATCGCTCGGGTTCAGTAACGCGTAGCCTGCAGTGCAATCGCACGGGTTCAGTTAGAGCCCAACGCCTCGCTCGGGTTCAGTTAGAGCCAATGCCTCGCACACACGCACGTACGTGTACGAGAGAAACGCGCATCGCTCGGCCCCCGACCTCCCACCGTAACTGGGAACTCCTCGAAATTATCCTCCCCCTCGCTTCTACCACGGTTTTTTCCGTCATGGACGGCCCAAAGAATGTCATGCAGCTGCGTCTCCGGCCCGCCCAGGACAAAAAGCCCATTTTCTGTCATGATTTTTTGTCATAGAAGTAGGAGCCCACCACATCTATGATGATACCGGGTTTTGTCACAATTATCGTCATAGAAGTGTCATATGTATGACAGAGAAAAAAATTCGTTCGGCCCAAAATGTCACGGATGTGTCTTTTTTTGTAGTGCTGTATACAAGCCGCGACTATGAAGCCGGTTTACTAAATCTGATGAAGGAGCGATATGAGGTAAATGATGTTGACTTTGTATGAATATACTTCCCTTAGCCGCCAAGTTTATTGGACATAAGAGAATAGAATGTGATGTAAACTTCCAATAACCATATAGATCAACTCCAGTAGCCCCCAAGGGCCGGTTTACACTTTTAATATGAACCGGGACTTTAAAATAAGAAGACTTCAATTTTACCTGTGTAGCCCCCAAGGGTCAACTTAACAAAGATGTTAAGTTGAGACTAATGATGTTTATAATGTTGGGGATCGTTGCAGAAATTAAAAAAATTCGACGCATCACCAAGATCAATCTATGGAGAGACTAGCAACGAGAGAGAGGGGAGTGCATCTTCATACCCTTGAAGATCGCCATGCGGAAGCGTTACAAGTACGCGGATGAAGGAGTCGTACTCGTAGCGATTCAGATCGCGGTTGATTTCGATCTAAGCGCCGGACAACGGTGCCTCCGCGTTCAACACACATGCAGCCCAGTAACGTCTCCCACGCCTTGATCCAGCAAGGAGAGAGGGAGAGGTTGGGGAAGACAACTCCAGCAGCAGCACAACGGCGTGGTGTTGGAGCAGTGTGGTACTCCGGCAGGGCTTCGCCAAGCACCGCGGAAGGAGGAGGAGGTGTTCGAGAGGGGGAGGGCTGCGCCTTGGATGTGTTGCGGCTGCCCTCCCTCCACCCCTCTATTTATAGGGCGAAGGGGGAAGGGGGGCGGCCCCTCTAGATGAGATCTAGAGGGGGGGCGGCGGCCAAGGGGAGGGGGCTTGCCCCCCAAGCCAAGGGGGCGCCCCCTTTAGGGTTCCCCCCAACCCTAGGCGTATGGGCCCTACGGGGGATGGCGCCCAGCCCACTTAGGGGCTGGTTCCCTTCCACATACAGCCCATAGGGCCCTCCGGGGCAAGTGGACCCTCCCGGTGGACCCCCGGAACCCCTTTGGTGGTCCCGGTACAATACCGGCAAACCCCCGAATACTTCCGGTGACCGTATGATGACTTCCCATATATAAATCTTCACCTCCTGACCATTCCGGAACTCCTCGTGACGTCCGGGATCTTATCCGGGACTCCGAACAACATTCAGTAACCACGTACAAACTTTCCCTATAACCCTAGCGTCATCGAACCTTAAGTGTGTAGACCATACGGGTTCGGGAGGCATGTAGACATGACCGAGACATCTCTCCGGCCAATAACCAACAGCGGGATCTGGATACCCATGTTGGCTCCCACATGCTCCACGATGATCTCATCGGATGAACCACGATGTCGGGTATTCAATGAATCCCGTACACAATTCCCTTTGTCTACCGGTATGATACTTGCCCGAGATTCGATCATCGGTATTCCTATACCGTGTTCAATCTCGTTACCGGCAAGTCTCTTTACTCGTCCGTAACACATCATCCCGTGATCAACTCCTTGATCACATTGAGCTCATTATGATGATTTCCTACCGATTGGGCCCAGAGATACCTCTCCGTCACACGGATTGACAAATCCCAGTCTCGATTCGTGCCAACCCAACAGATACTTTCGGAGATACCCGTAGTGCACCTTTATAGCCACCCAGTTACGTTGTGACGTTTGGCACACCCAAAGCATTCCTACGGTATCCGGGAGTTGCACAATCTCATGGTCTAAGGAAATGATACTTGACATTAGAAAAGCTTTAGCGGACGAACTACACGATCTTGTGCTATACTTAGGATTGGGTCTTGTCCATCACATCATTCTCCTAATGATGTGATCCCGTTATCAATGACATCCAATGTCCATGGTCAGGAAACCGTAACCATCTATTGATCAATGAGCTAGTCAACTAGAGGCTCACTAGGGACATGTTGTTGTCTATGTATTCACACATGTATTACGATTTCCGGATAACACAATTATAGCATGAACAATAGACAATTATCATGAACAAGGAAATAAAATAATAACCATTTTATTATTGCCTCTAGGGCATATTTCCAACAGTCTCCCACTTGCACTAGTGTCAATAATCTAGTTACATTGTGATGAATCAAACACCCATAGAGTTCTGGTGTTGATCATGTTTTGCTCGTGGAAGAGGTTTAGTCAACGGATCTGCGACATTCAGGTCCGTATGCACTTTACAAATATCTATGTCTCCATCTTGAACATTTTCACGAATGGAGTTGAAGCGACGCTTGATATGCCTGGTTCTTGTGAAACCTGGGCTCCTTGGCAAGGGCAATAGCTCCAATGTTGACACAGAAGAGAGTCATGGGGCCCGACGCATTGGGAATAACTCCTAGGTCGGTAATGAACTCCTTCATCCAGATTGCTTCATGTGCTGCCTCCGAGGCTGCCATGTATTCCGCTTCACATGTAGATCCCACCACGACGCTTTGCTTGCAACTGCACCAGCTGACTGCCCCTCCATTCAAAATATACATGTATCCGCTTTGCGACTTGGAGTCATCCAGATCTGTGTCGAAGCTAGCATTGACGTAACCCTTTACTACGAGCTCTTCGTCACCTCCATAAATGAGAAACATATCCTTAGTCCTTTTCAGGTACTTCAGGATATTCTTGACCGTTGTCCAGTGTTCCATGCCGGGATTACTTTCATACCTTCCTACCAAACTTACGGCAAGGTTCACATCAGGTCTGGTACATAGCATGGCATACATAATAGACCCTATGGCTGAGGCATAGGGGATGACACTCATCTTTTCTCTATCTTCTGCCGTGGTCGGGCATTGAGCCGTGCTCAATCTCACACCTTGCAACACAGGCAAGAACCCCTTCTTGGACTGATCCATATTGAACTTTTTCAATATCTTGTCAAGGTGTGTGCTTTGTGAAAGACCAATGAGGCGTCTCGATCTATCTCTATAGATCTTGATGCCTAATATGTAAGCAGCTTCTCCTAGGTCCTTCATTGAAAAACACTTATTCAAGTAGGCCTTTATGCTTTCCAAGAATTCTATATCATTTCCCATCAATAGTATGTCATCCACATATAATATGAGAAATGCTACAGAGCTCCCACTCACTTTCTTGTAAACACAGGCTTCTCCATAAGTCTGTGTAAACCCAAACGCTTTGATCATCTCATCAAAGCGAATGTTCCAACTCCGAGATGCTTGCACCAGCCCATAGATTGAGCGCTGGAGCTTGCATAGCTTGTCAGCATTCTGAGGATCGACAAAACCTTCCGGCTGCATCATATACAATTCTTCCTTAAGGAAACCATTAAGGAATGTCGTTTTGACGTCCATTTGCCATATCTCATAATCATAGAATGCGGCAATTGCTAACATGATTCGGACGGATCTCAGCTTGGCTACGAGTGAGAAGGTCTCATCGTAGTCAACCCCTTGAACTTGTCGATAACCCTTAGCGACAAGCCGAGCTTTATAGATGGTCACATTGCCATCTGCGTCCGTCTTCTTCTTAAAGATCCATTTATTTTCTATGGCTCGCCGATCATCGGGCAAGTCAGTAAAAGTCCATACTTCGTTTTCATACATGGATCCTATCTCAGATTTCATGGCTTCTAGCCATTTGTTGGAATCCGGGCCCGCCATCGCTTCTTCATAGTTCGAAGGTTCACCATTGTCTAACAACACGATTTCTAGGACAGGGTTGTCGTACCACTCTGGTGCGGAACGTGTCCTTGTGGACCTACGAAGTTCAGTAGTAACTTGATCCGAAGTTCCTTGATAATCATCATTAACTTCCTCTCTAGTCGGTGCAGGCACCACAGAAACATTTTCTTGAGCTGCGCTACTTTCCCGTTCAAGAGGAAGTACTTCATCAAGTTCTACTTTCCTCCCACTTACTTCTTTCGAGAGAAACTCTTTCTCTAGAAAGGACCCATTCTTGGCAACAAAGGTCTTGCCTTCGGATCTGAGGTAGAAGGTATACCCAATAGTTTCCTTAGGGTATCCTATGAAGACGCATTTTTCCAACTTGGGTTCGAGCATTTCAGGTTGAAGTTTCTTGACATAAGCATCGCATCCCCAAACTTTCAGAAACGACAGCTTAGGTTTCTTCCCAAACCATAATTCATACGGTGTCGTCTCAACGAATTTCTACGGAGCCCTATTTAAAGTGAATGCAGCAGTCTCTAAAGCATAACCCCAAAATGATAGCGGTAGATCGGTAAGAGACATCATAGATCGCACCATATCTAATAGAGTGCGATTACGACGTTCGGACACACCATTACGCTGAGGTGTTCCAGGCGGCGTGAGTTGTGAAACAATTCCACATTTCCTTAAGTGCGTGCCAAATTCGTGACTCAAATATTCCCCTCCACGATCTGATCATAAGAACTTTATTTTCCTGTCACGTTGATTCTCAACCTCACTCTGAAATTCCTTGAACTTTTCAAAGGTCTCAGACTTGTGTTTCATTAAGTAGACATACCCATATCTACTTAAGTCATCAATGAGGGTGAGAACATAACGATAACCACCGCGAGCCTCAACGCTCATTGGACCGCACACATCAGTATGTATGATTTCCAATAAGTTGGTTGCTCGCTCCATTGTTCCGGAGAACGGAGTCTTGGTCATTTTGCCCATGAGGCATGGTTCGCACGTGTCAAATGATTCATAATCAAGAGACTCCAAAAGACCATCTGCATGGAGTTTCTTCATGTTGACACCAATGTGACCAAGGCGGCAGTGCCACAAGTATGTGGGACTATCATTATCAACCTTACATCTTTTGGCATTCACACTATGCATATGTGTAACATCACGTTCGAGATTAAATAAGAATGAACCATTGACCAGCGGGGCATGACCATAAAACATATCTCTCATATAAATAGAACAACCATTATTCTCAGATTTAAATGAGTAGCCATCTCGCATTAAACGAGATCCAGATACAATGTTCATGCTCAAAGCTGGCACTAAATAATAATTATTGAGGTTTAAAACTAATCCCGTAGGTAAATGTAGAGGTAGCGTGCCGACGGCGATCACATCGACCATGGAACCATTCCCGACGCGCATCATCACCTCGTCCTTCGCCAGTCTCCGCTTATTCCGCAACTCCTATTTTTGAGTTACAAATATGAGCAACCGCATCGGTATCAAATACCTAGGAGCTACTACGAGTGCTGGTAAGGTACACATCAATAACATGTATATCATATATACCTTTGGTATTGTCGGCCTTCTTATCCGCTAAGTACTTGGGGCAGTTCCGCTTCCAGTGACCGTTTCCCTTGCAATAAAAGCAGTCAGTCTCAGGCTTGGGTCCATGCTTTGGCTTCTTCCCAGCAACTGGCTTACCGGGCGCGGCAACTCCCTTGACGTCCTTCTTGAAGTTCTTCTTACCCCTGACTTTCTTCAAACTAGTGGTTTTATTGACCATCAACATTTGATGTTCCTTTTTGATCTCCACCTTCGCTGATTTCGGCATTGAATATACCTCAGGAATGGTTTTCTCCATCCCCTCGTATTGAAATTCATCACGAAGCTCTTGTAGCTAGGTGGGAGCGACTGAAGGATTCTGTCAATGACCGCGTCATCTGGGAGATTAACTCCCAGCTGAGACAAGCGGTTGTGCAACCCAGACATTTTGAGTATGTGCTCGCTGACGGAACTATTCTCCTCCATCTTACAACTATAGAACTTGTCGGAGACTTCATATATCTCGACCCGGGCATGAGCTTGGAAAACCATTTTCAGCTCTTGGAACATCTCATATGCTCCGTGTTGCTCAAAACTCTTTTGGAGCCCCGGTTCTAAGCTGTAAAGCATGTCACACTGAACCAGGGAGTAATCATCACTACGCGACTGCCAGGCGTTCATAACGTCTTGAGTTGCTGGGAAAATGGGCGCTTCACCTAGCGGTGCTTCAAGGACATATTCTTTCTTGGCAGCTATGAGGATGATCCTCAAGTTACGGACCCAGTCCGTATAGTTGCTACCATCGTCTTTCAGCTTGGTTTTCTCTAGGAACGCGTTGAAGTTGAGAGCAACATTAGCGTGGGCCATTTGATCTACAAGACATATTGTAAAGATATTTAGACTATGTTCAAGATAATTAAGTTCATCTAATAAAATTATTTAATGAACTCCCACTCAGACAGACATCCCTCTAGTCATCTCAGTGATACATGATCCGAATCGACTAGGCTGTGTCTGATTATCACGTGAGATGGACTAGTCATGAACGGTGAACATCTCCATGTTGATCGTATCTTCTATACGACTCATGTTCGACCTTTCGGTCTTCCGTGTTCCGAGGCCATGTCTGTACATGCTAGGCTCGTCAAGTCAACCTAAGTGTTTTGCATGTGTAAATCTGGCTTACACCCGTTGTATTCGAACGTTAGAATCTATCACACCGGATCATCACGTGGTGCTTCGAAACAACGAACCTTCGCAACGGTGCACAATTAGGGGGAACACCTTCTTGAAATTTTAACGAGGGATCATCTTATTTAAGCTACCGTCGTTCTAAGCAAATAAGATGTAAAAACATGATAAACATCACATGCAATCAAATAGTGACATGATATGGCCAATATAATTCTGCTCCTTTTGATCTCCATCTTCGGGGCGCCATGATCATCATCGTCACCGGCATGACACCATGATCTCCATCATCATGATCTCCATCATCGTGTCTTCATGAAGTTGCCTCGCCAACTATTACTTCTACTACTATGGCTAACGGTTAGAAATAAAGTAAAGTAATTACATGGCGTTTTCATTGACACGCAGTTCATACAATAAATTAAGACAACTCCTATGGCTCCTACCGGTTGTCATACTCATCGACATGCAAGTCGTGATTCCTATTACAAGAACATGATCAATCTCATACATCACATATATCATTCATCACATCCTTTTGGCCATATCACATCACACGGCATATGCTGCAAGAACAAGTTAGACGTCCTCTAATTGTTGTTGCAAATTTTTACGTGGTTGCTATAGGTTTCTAGCAAGAACGTTTCTTACCTACGCCAAAACCACAATGTGATATGCCAATTTCTATTTACCCTTCATAAGGACCCTTTTCATCGAATCTGATCCGACTAAAGTGGGAGAGACAGACACCCGCTAGTTGCTACCTCTTGAGCACTGCGTTGGTTTTCCCTTGAAGAGGAAAGGGTGATGCAGTAAAGTAGTGTAAGTATTTACCTCAGTTTTTGAGAACCAAGGTATCAATCCAGTAGGAGGCCACGCCAAAGTCCCTCACACCTACACAAAAAATATAAACCTCGCAACCAACGCAATAAAGGGGTTGTCAATCCCTTCACGGTCACTTACGAAAGTGAGATCTGATAGATATGATAAGATAATATTTTTGGTACTTTTATGGTAAAGACAAAAAGTAAAGAAAGCAAAATAAATGGTGCCAGAAATAGTTCGTTGACGGGAGATTAATATAATGGAAAATAGACTCGGGGGCCATAGGTTTCACTAGTGGCTTCTCTCAAGAGCATAAGTATTATGGTGGGTGAACAAATTACTGTTGAGCAATTGATAGAATTGAGCATAGTTATGAGAATATCTAGGTATGATCATGTATATAGGCATCACGTCCGATACAAGTAGACCGACTCCTGCCTGCATCTACTACTATTACTCCACACATCAACCGCTATCCAGCATGCATCTAGAGTATTAAGTTCAAAAGAATAGAGTAACGTTTTAAGCAAGATGACATGATGTAGAGGGATAAACTCATGCAATATGATATAAACCCCATCTTCTTATCCTCGATGGCAACAATACAATACGTGCCTTGCTGCCCCTACTATCACTGGGAAAGGACACCGCAAGATTGAACCCAAAGCTAAGCACTTCTCCCATTGCAAGAAAGATCAATCTAGTAGGCCAAACCAAACTGATAATTCAAAGAGACTTGCAAAGATAACCAGTCATACATAAAAGAATTCAGAGAAGATTCAAATATTTTTCATAGATAAACTTGATCATAAACCCACAATTCATCGGTCTCAACAAACACACCGCAAAAGAAGATTACATCGAATAGATCTCCACAAGAGAGGGGGAGAACATTGTATTGAGATCCAAAAAGAGAGAAGAAGCCATCTAGCTAATAACTATGGACCCGAAGGTCTGAGGTAAACTACTCACACATCATCGGAGAGGCTATGGTGTTGATGTAGAAGCCCTCCGTGATCAATGCCCCCTCCGGCAGGACGCTGGAAAAGGCCCCAAGATGGGATCTCACGGGTACAGAAGGTTGCGGCGGTGGAATTAGGTTTTCGTGGATGCCTCTATTGGTTTGGGGGTACGTAGGTATATATAGGAGGAAGAAGTACATCGGTGGACCAACGTGGGCCCCACGAGGGTGGAGGGCACGCCCAGGGGGGTAGGCGCGCCCCCTACCTCGTGCCCTCCTAGTTGCTTTCTTGACGTAGGGTCCAAGTCCTCTGGATCACGTTCGTTCCAAAAATCACGTTCCCGAAGGTTTCATTCCGTTTGGACTCCGTTTGATATTCTTTTTCTGCGAAACTCTGAAATAGGCAAAACAACAGCAATTCTGGGCTGGGCCTCCAGTTAATAGGTTAGTCCCAAAAATAATATAAAAGTGTATAATAAAGCCCATTAATCATCCAAAACAGAATATAATATAGCATGAAGCAATAAAAAATTATAGATACGTTGGAGACGTATCACTAGCCACCTTATGCAACTAGTGCATGTCAGTTGGTGGAACCTGTCTCATGTAAGCGTACGTGTAAGGTCGGTCCAGGCTGCTTCATCCCACGATGCCGCCGAATCAAGATAAGATTAGTAACGGCAAGTAAATTGACAAAATCGACGCCCACAACAACTTGTGTTCTACTCGTGCATAGAAACTACGCATAGACCTAGCTCATGATGCCACTGTTGGGGATCGTTGCAGAAATTAAAAAATTTCTACGCATCACCAAGATCAATCTATGGAGAGACTAGCAACGAGAGAGAGAGGGGAGTGCATCTTCATACCCTTGAAGATCGCGATGCGGAAGCGTTACAAGAACGCGGATGAAGGAGTCGTACTCGTAGCGATTCAGATAACGGTTGATTCCGATCTAAGCGCCGAACAACGGCGCCTCCGTGTTCAACACACGTGCAGCCCGGTGACGTCTCCCACGCCTTGATCCAGCAAGGAGAGAGGGAGAGGTTGGGGAAGACAACTCCAGCAGCAGCACGACGGTGTGGTGGTGTTCGAGCAGTGTGGTACTCCGGCAGGGCTTCGCCAAGCACCGCGGAAGGAGGAGGAGGTGTTGGAGAGGGGGAGGGCTGCGCCTTGGATGTGTTGCGGCTGCCCTCCCTCCACCCCTCTATTTATAGGGCGAAGGGGGAAGGGGTCCGGCCCCTCTAGATGAGATCTAGAGGGGGGGCGGCGGCCAAGGGGAGGGGGCTTGCCCCCCAAGCCAAGGGGGCGCCCCCTTTAGGGTTCCCCCCAACCCTAGGCGCATGGGCCCTAGGGGGGATGGCGCCCAGCCCACTTAGGGGCTGGTTCCCTTCCACATACAGCCCATAGGGCCCTCCGGGGCAGGTGGACCCTCCCGGTGGACCCCCGGAACCCCTTCGATGGTCCCGGTACAATACCGGCAAACCCCCGAATACTTCCGGTGACCGTATGATGACTTCCCATATATAAATCTTCACCTCCGGACCATTCCGGAACTCCTCGTGACGTCCGAGATCTTATCCGGGACTCCGAACGACATTCGGTAACCACGTACAAACTTCCCCTATAACCCTAGCGTCATTGAACCTTAAGTGTGTAGACCCTACGGGTTCGGGAGGCATGTAGACATGACCGAGACATCTCTCCGGCCAATAACCAACAGCGGGATCTGGATACCCATGTTGGCTCCCACATGCTCCATGATGATCTCACCGGATGAACCACGATGTCGGGGATTCAATGAATCCCGTACACAATTCCCTTTGTCTACCGGTATGATACTTGCCCGAGATTCGATCGTCGGTATTCCTATACCTTGTTCAATCTCGTTACCGGCAAGTCTCTTTACTCGTCTGTAACACATCATCCTGTGATCAACTCCTTGTTCACATTGAGCTCATTATGATGATGTCCTACTGAGTGGGCCCAGAGATACCTCTCCGTCACACGGAGTGACAAATCCCTGTCTAGATTCGTGCCAACCCAACAGACACTTTCGGAGATACCCGTAGTGCACCTTTATAGCCACCCAGTTACGTTGTGACGTTTGGCACACCCAAAGCATTCCTACGGTATCCGGGAGTTGCACAATCTCATGGTCTAAGGAAATGATACTTGACATTAGAAAAGCTTTAGCAGACGAACTACATGATCTTGTGCTATGCTTAGGATTGGGTCTTGTCCATCACATCATTCTCCTAATGATGTGATCCCGTTATCAATGACATCAAATGTCCATGGTCAGGAAACCGTAACCATCTATTGATCAACGAGCTAGTCAACTAGAGGCTCACTAGGGACATGTTGTGGTCTATGTATTCACACAGTATTACGATTTCCGGATAACACAATTATAGCATGAACAATAGACAATTATCATGAATAAGGAAATATAATAATAACCATTTTATTATTGCCTCTAGGGCATATTTCCAACATGTAAGACCCAAAATTCGCAATTAGAACCTTCTCAAACCGGTTTACCACCTAGTTGATGATTGGGAAAATAACAATCCATAGTCTTGAGCAAATATGCATTAGCCCCCAAGTGTCAAGAATAATACTTGTATTGGGCTTGGGACTTGTAAAAAGGGTATATAAGAGGCAATAGACATTAGCCCCCAAGTGCCAAGTATATTACTTGTTATCTGCTTGGGACTTCAAATACGCATTGACATCTCATAAATTGCTTGTGTTTTGTAGGCTGAGCTTATCAAGAAGGAATCCCAAATCGCCGACCTTCAAGAAAATATCAAATCCCAACAATCAGAGACTTCCAAGGCCAAGGATGAACTGACCAGTGCCTTGGCAGCAATGGAAAAGTTGAAAGAAAGCTTCAAGAATGATTGGGCAGGTTGGGATACAGAAAGGTCAACTCTGCTGAAGAGGGCCGAGGATGCTGAAACGGCCCTTAAACCGGTATCGGCGGAGCTTACTAGCTTAAAACAGCAGATAAATGCCATGACTGCTGCCGTTTTTGGTAAATAGGTGCCTCATAAGCTTTAAAACCTATGTTATCTAATAAACTACCGGTTTACAGATGTCTTTGTTGATGCAGGAACCCGCGTTGCTCATCTTGGCTCAGATATGCGGAAAAAACTGAAAGCCGCCTATACACTCATAGAACAGTTATATACCGGCGTACAACGGGTTATCTGCATAGCTTCCCATAACAAACCGCCCCCAACCTTGATCAAGGAGACGTTGGAAAGGCTGTCGATGATGCCTGCACGGTTTGAAGAACTGAAGAAATCAGCTGCAAGAGCGGGTGCTCTTACCGCACTGACTCAGGCCAAAGCATGGATATCAGATCTTGATCTGGCCGATTTGGCAAACGGCTGCCCAAGCATAAAGGAAGACGGGTCAGACTTCAATACTGATGACCTTACTGCCATTATGAGGGAAATGCATCCATTGGCTAGTAAATTGGCTGAAGTGACTGATCTTTCATATTGTCAGTCGGTTTATGATGCCAACAATAAGAGAATTAAAGCGCCAACTTATGATGCTCCAAATCTTACTCCTCCAATCCGTAAGCACACTTATGCCCTTGATGTTGACCCCTCCACACTTATAAGTGATGAAGCTGTATTCAAAGCCTTAACTGGGATCAATTGGACAACCATTGACTTCCAGCCACTGGGTAGAGAGGAGGAAGATGAACCGGCGCTGGATGATCCACAACCTTCAAGTCAACCAGGCCAAGATTCATAAACCGGAGGCTGGCATAGCATCTGCTTTCCACAAGACTTGTTTAAACAATTATTTTTTGGGCACCAGACGCTTTTGTAATAGGCTTAGCTGAAACTCTTAGAGCTGATATGCCATCGTGCATAAGTTATATTGCATGACACTGTTGACCTTGAAACTTAAGATCTGTCGTTTTGCATTAAAAATACCATCCATGTGAATCTGTTCCTGCATATAATCAGATTACAAGTGTCCTGGCAGTTTACCGTAGGACGGGTCATCCTACCCCATATATGATCATAGGTAATCAAAATAATTCATAACCAGGGCCGGGTTAACAAATATCATACCTGTGACATGTGATTGAGCTGCCAGTTTATCAGACCCATGCAGTAAGGGGTAATATCCCAAAAAAATTGGAGCGCCATACTTCCAAATATGACTCAAATATGGCATGGCGGTTTATCAAGAACCACAGGTAGACTAAAATATGGCCAAAGCTGGGTAGTAATCCCGCAGCATATAACCTGTGATACTTATGAACATTGCCGGTTTATGATATCTGTGCAGTAAGGGTGACAACCCAAAACTTAGAAGCCAATACTTCCAAGTATTTAATATCATCATGGACTGGCGACTTATCGTCCAGAGCCAGGCTGGGTTAATAGAAACCACGAGTATGCTTCAAATATGAGCTGTGCGAATTGAGGCTACATGGCCTGAATCACTTTAAACCATATGTCAAGATGGTAGCAAGATGAACCGAAAAACGTTCAAAAAAACAAGCAAAAAGAGAGAAACGAGGCTATGCTTCGGATACAAGCAGGAAGCCGGACCAAAAGGGTTAATAGCTATGCTTCGAATACGAGCAGGAAGCCCCCAATTGGTTTGTGGCCTTGGGCCGATCAAGAGGGTAACGACAGCTATGATTTGAATACGATCAGGATGCCCCCTAGTGACCATAAGTTTTGGCATTGCACCGATCAAGAGGGTACCGACAGCTATGTTCTCTTTGGTGAATACACCTATGTTTGAACAGGAAGCCCCCAAGTGACCATAAGTTTTGGCATTGCGCCGATCAAGAGGGTACCGACAGCTATGATTCGAATACGATCAGGAAGCCCCCAAATGACCTTTTGAAGTAAAAAGAAATACTTGTTATTCTCGGAGATAAAACGGCAGAGGCCCTGCTTTATCAGGGATGCCTAACTTTATTATAATCATCATAATATGTACATTGTGAAAACATATACATTGTAAGAGCCGATGGCTCAAGTGTAGTAGGGCCGAAGATGAGCAATGTTCCACGGCCGGTTGGTCTCCTCCTCCGACGTGCGTGAGTCCTTGCGGTCTCGAACATCGATAAGGTAGTACGACCCGTTGTTCAGATTCTTGCTAACCACAAAGGGTCCTTCCCAAGGTGGGGATAGCTTGTGCATATCAGTTTGATCCTGGATAAGCCGGAGCACCAAGTCACCTTCTTGAAAGGTTCTGGTCTTAACCCGGCGGCTGTGATAACGGCGCAAATCTTGCTGGTAAATCGCCGAACGAGCCGCTGCTATATCACGCTCCTCATCTAACAAGTCAAGTGCATCCTGACGTGCTTTTTCATTATCAGCTTCAACATAAGCCACCACTCGGGGCGAGTCATGACGAATGTCACTAGGGAGAACCGCTTCTGCCCCGTAAACCATGAAGAAAGGCGTGTAACCTGCAGATCTGTTGGGGGTAGTATTAATACTCCATAACATCGAAGGCAGCTCTTCCACCCAACAACCCGGCGTCCTCTGCAAAGGAACCATAAGCTGGGGCTTGATGCCTCGCAAAATTTCTTGATTGGCTCTCTCCGCTTGACCATTGGATTGGGGGTGAGCAACCGATGACACATCAAGCCGAATGTGCTCACGTTGACAAAACTCTTTCATAGCGCCCTTGGATAAATTAGTGCCATTATCAGTTATGATGTTGTGGGGAAAACCAAAATGGAAGATCACCTTTTTGATGAACTGAACTGTTGTCGCCGCATCACATTTACTGACCGGTTCTACTTCAACCCACTTTGTGAATTTGTCAACTGCCACTAAAACATGAGTCTTTTATCCTTGGACCTTTTAAAAGGCCCAACCATATCAAGCCCCCAGACCGCAAACGGCCAAGTAATCGGGATCATCCTCAATTCTTGAGCCGGCACGTGAGCTCGTCATGAAAACTTCTGACAACCATCACATTTACTGACCAGGTCTTCTGCATCAGCATGAGCCGTCAGCCAATCAAATCCGTGACGAGAAGACTTGGCTACAAGAGATTTTGACCCGGCATGATGACCACAATCTCCTTCATGAATCACACGCGGAATTTCATGACCTTCTTCGGGAGAAACACAATGTTGAAACGCCCCCGTAACACTACGGTGATGCAGCTCTCCATTGGCAATAGTCATTGACTTAGACCGCCAGGTTATCTGCCTGGCCAGTGTCTCATCCTCTGGTAACTCACCCCGGGTCATGTAAACCAGATACGGAATCGTTGAATCAGGAATAGCATGAAGAACCGCCACAAGTTGTGCCTCCGGGTCAGGAATAGCTAAATCCTCCTCTGTAGGTAATTTGACCGACGGGTTATGCAAGACGTCCAGAAATATGTTAGGCGGCACCGGTTTATGTTGGGAACCCAACCGGCTTAAGGCATCAGCCGCTTCATTCTTTCTCTGATCAACATGCTCAACTTGATAACCCTTGAAGTGACCAGCAATAATGTCCACCTCTCGCCGATAAGCCGCCATGAGTGGGTCCTTAGAATCCCAAGTACCTGAAACTTGCTGAGCTACCAAGTCTGAGTCACCAAAGCACCTGACTCGGCTTAAATTTCATCTCCTTAGCCATCCGGAGGCCATGAAGCAAAGCCTCATATTCAGCTGCATTGTTCGTATAAGGGAACATCAGCCTTAAAACATAACAAAATTTGTCACCTCGTGGGGAAGTTAAGACAACTCCAGCCCCCGAGCCTTCCAATTGTCTGGACCCATCAAAGTGAATAGTACAATATGTGTTGTCCGGTTTCTCCTCAGGCATCTGTAACTCCGTCCAGTCATTGATAAAATCCACAAGGGCTTGAGATTTGATTGATGTGCGAGGCACATATGTCAAACCATGGGGTCCAAGCTCAATGGCCCACTTGGTGATTCGGCCTGTAGCTTCCCTGTTCTGAATAATGTCTCCTAGGGGAGCAGAGCTAACCACATTGATAGGATGACTAAAGAAATACTGCTTGAGCTTACGGCTAGCCATAAAGACTCCATATACCAGCTTCTGCCAATGTGGATATCGCTGCTTAGACTCAATGAGCACTTCACTGATATAATAAACCGGTCGCTGAACCGGATGCTCCTTTCCTTGCTCTTTCGTCTCCACCACTATAGCCACACTGACATCTTGGCTATTAGCAGCCACATATAACAACAAAGGCTCCTTATCAACAGGAGCAGCGAGAACCAGCGGTTCCGCCAGTTGTTTTTTAAGTGCTTCAAATGCCTCATTAGCAGCATTACTCCAGACGAAATCGTCTGTCTTCTTCATCATCTGATATAGAGGGATAGCCTTCTCCCCCAGGCGGCTTATGAACCGGCTCAACGCCGCTATCCGACCCGCTAAGCGCTGGACGTCATTGACACACTTCGGTTTAGCCAGGGAAGTGATAGCCTTGATTTTTTTTCCGAGTTAGCCTCAATACCCCGTTCTGAAACCAGAAAGCCCAATAGCTTGCCCGTCGGTACACCAAAAACACACTTGGCCGGATTAAGCATCATTTTATAGACCCAGAGATTGTCAAAGTCTCCTTCAAGTCATCTATCAAGGTTTCCTTCTTTCTGGATTTCACCACAATATCATCCACATAAGCATGAACATTGCGCCCAATCTGATTATGAAGACAATTCTGCACACATCGCTGGTAAGTCGCCTGGGCACTCTTGAGCCCAAAAGGCATGGACACGTAACAGAAGGCTCCAAAGGGAGTGATAAAAGTTGTCTTCTCCTGGTCCTTAACTGCCATTTTGATCTGATGATAACCAGAAAAAGCATCCAAAAAACTCAACCGCTCACAACCCGCCGTAGCATCAATAATTTGATCAATACGAGGGAGAGCAAAAGGATCAGCCGGACAAGCCTTGTTTAAATCCGTGTAATCCACACACATATGCCAAGTGTCGTTCTTCTTAAGTACTAGCACCGGGTTAGCCAACCACTCAGGATGAAAAACTTCAACAATAACCCGGCCGCCAAAAGCCGGGCTACCTCTTCACCAATAGCCTGACACCTTTCTTCATTAAAACGATAGCTTGACTGGTTTAAACTTCGGATCAATATTGAGAGTGTGTTCAGCGAGTTCCCTCGGTACACCTGGCATGTCAGAAGGCTTCCATGCAAAAATGTCCCGGTTCTCACGGATGAACCCGATGAGCGCGCTTTCCTATTTCAGATCCAGATTAGCACTGATGTTGAACTGCTTGGACGAATCGCCAGGAACGAAGTCAACTAGCTTGGTATCATCCGCCGATTTAAACTTCAAAGCCGGGTCATGTTCCGTGGTTGGTTTTTTCAAAGATGTCATGTCCGCCGGATCAACATTGTCCTTATAAAATTTTAACTCCTCCGTTGCACAAACCGACTCAGCATAAGCTGCATCACCTTCTTCACACTCCAAAGCTATCTTCCGGCTCCCATGCACTGTTATGGTCCCCTTGTAACCCGGCATCTTAAAAGCTGTAGATAAACATAACAAGGTCGTGCCATGAACTTGGCATAAGCCGGCCGTCCAAACAGAGCATGATAAGGACTTTTGATCTTCACCACTTCAAAGGTCAACGTCTCAGACCTGGAATCATGATCATCCTCAAATGCAACCTCCAAAGCTATTTTCCCAACTGGGTCTGCCGACTTGCCAGGCACCATGCCATGAAAGACAGTATTTGATGGCTTAAGATTTTTGTCAGTCAGCCCCATGCGACGGAAAGTTTCATAATAAAGGATATTGATGCTGCTACCTCCGTCCATGAGTACCTTAGTGAATTTATATCCTCCAACCTGAGGCGCTACCACCAAAGCCAGGTGACCCCGATTGTCAACCCGGGGCGGGTGATCCTCACGACTCCACACAATAGGCTGCTCAGACCAGCGCAAGTAACGGGGAACTATCGGCTCAACGGTGTTCACAACCCTTTTATGGAGCTTCTGATCCCGCTTGCATAAACTTGTGGTGAAGACGTGGTACTGCCCACTATTCAACTGCCTTGGGTTACTCTGATACCCAGATTGCTGCTGTTGATTTCCCTGGCCGGACTGCTGATGATAACCGCCCTGACTGCCTTGATTTCCTTGATGAACCTGGAAGCCAGAATTAGAACTGCCGCCACCATAACCCTGTCCATGAGGACCGCCGCCACCATAACCCGGTCCAGAACCGGAGCCACCGCCCGGCCCATGATCATTCCGGAACAAATCAGAATTTTTAAACTCTTTCATAATCTGACAGTCCTTCCAAAGGTGACTGGATGACCTTTCACGTGATCCGTGTTTCGGATAGGGCTGATTTGGCAGATGCTCAAGATTGACAATTGGTCCTCCTGTGCGAGGAGGTGGCTTTCCCTTACGGCATTGACTATTACTCTGTGTATTAGTATTGGCCACAAAATCCGAATTACCGTCCGATTTACGCTTCCCATTGCCCCCCGGCTCGCCGGGTTATGATGCTGACCTTTGGTGTTGCCACTCTTCTTTCCCTTTCCCGGCTTATCACCATCATACTCGGGGTCCTTGGTACTATCAGAGTCCGCGTTTTTAACTAGAGCTGCCATGAGCGTTCCCATGTCATTGCAGTGGCGTTTGAGTCGTCCTAATTTCTGCTTCAAAGGAATGAAACGACAATTGCT
Organism: Aegilops tauschii subsp. strangulata; assembly: GCF_002575655.3. Lineage (NCBI taxonomy): Eukaryota > Viridiplantae > Streptophyta > Magnoliopsida > Poales > Poaceae > Aegilops > Aegilops tauschii. The sequence goes on from NC_053036.3 coordinate 39,454,159, forward strand.
TTCCAACATTAGGACTGCTGAATCAGCCTTGATACGATCCAACGAGTGCAGAATTGCTGAGACCCGGCGCACCTAGTGGGTTGTCGATTCACCTTCTTCTTGAACACAACCAGCCAAATCCACAATCGACATCGGTTGCTTGCACGTGTCTTTAAACTGTTGTATGAACTGGGCTTGTAACTCGGCCCATGATCCAATGGAGTTGGCTGGCAGTCCTTTTAACCAGGTGCGAGCTGTTCCCTCCAATATCATGGTGAAATATTTAGCACATGTAGCCTCATCGACGTCCAGTAACTCCATCGCCATCTCATAACTTTCGACCCACATCTCAGGGGGTAAGTCAGCTGTGTAATTAGGCACCTTACGAGGACCTTTGAAATCCTTGGGCAGACGTACGTTACATAGAGCTGACACTAAACACGGCACACCAGTGCTTCGGGAGGTTACACCTAACTCCACCGAAGCTGTTGGATAAACCGGAGATGGCTGACGAGCCGTGTTCTGGGCTGCCGGCTCAGGCTCGCGACGCGGTCTCTCCTGATTCATCAAGGCCTGAGTGTTATGGGGCGGGTTATGTCCATGGGGCGGGTTACGACGCTGCTCACTGCTTGACACCGCCGGGGAGTCCATGTGCCTGCTAGAACTCCGACTTGGGCGAGGGGTTGAATGGATTCTCTCACAACTGTAAGAATACGCCTCCTGCTGAACCAATGCTGTCTGAAGAAGCTCTCTAGCCCTCTGCGTCTCAACCGCAGTTGGAGACTCGCCTTCAACTGGGATGGCCGCCAATCGTGATGCCGCAGCGAACATGTTATCCAAGGGGTTAGAGTAATGACCCGGTGGTGTCGGCACATGTTGTGGTGGGACATTGTTCTGACGAGGCGGGTCCATCATGCATGGTTGAACCGGTGCTCCGGTCCCCCGCGTGGCTATTGCCCGGTTTACCCCTGGCTGGTCACTGGTCCCCGCACCAGGTGTGTTTAAGAGGTTCCTCGCCTCATAAACCGGAGGCAGACGAGTCCGGTGTCTTCTGCTCATGACGTCGTTTGAAGCATTCTAATCCAATGAAAGCCGGAAGGAATCAGCCGCTCGTTCCGCTCGTTCCGTTGTGCCTGAGCATCCAGAACCGCTCGTTCCGCTGTCATCCTTGCATGCTCAGCTGCAAGTCCTCCTTGGCTTGAGCTATCTGATCTCACAACTTTGCAACCTCCGCATTGTGCTGATCTTGATTCACTGGATTAACATCTGCCGCTAACAATATCATTAGACTATCCAATAACTCGGTCAAGACCTGAGCCGGCAGGCGTGCAGGGCCTCCTGCCCCGGCTGCCGTCGCCGCTGCTGACCCGGAAATCATCGCCGCTGTTGTTGAAGAATTCTGTACTAACTGTGTACGGGCCATAAAGATCGCAACCCGGTTCAGCGGCTCGTAGGGGTCCGAAATACTGTCGCCATCGGAACAGCCCCCAAGCCTGCCGTCCTGCAATTCATACAATGAAGTAGTCTCGCCTGTGGATGACTCACCATCGGAATAGATGGCCATCTCACCGCCATACACAGATCCTTCCTCAAATTCTCCCCCATGTTTGAATCCAACAAAGGCATGCTTCATGGCGGGTTGAACTCGGGCGAGTCTTGCACGCTGAGCCGTCTCGATTATGTCGGTGCAGATGTCTGGCTCAGGGCCCGGTTCGCCGATCTTACCGATGAAGACGTGGATTCCACCGAAGGGGACCCGGTACCCGTACTCAATTGAGCCGGCGTCGGAGCCCCAGCCTGCATCGACGATGTAGAGCTTTCCGCGACGACTCTTGGTCATCCGGCCCACAACATATCCCTTTATCCTTTCGAAGTTGCCCTTTAAGAACTCGAAACCACTGTGCGATAGCCCCACGGTGGGCGCAACTGTCGTGGAATAGTCACGGCAGATGTCCTATGTGAGGACTTAGTCGTGGAGCCATCGCAACTAGGTTAGCTTAAAGGGGTTAAACGGGACAAAGGACACAAGGATTTTATACTGGTTCGACCCCTTGCGGTGAAGGTAAAGGCCTAGTCCAGTTTGAGGTGGGATTGATTATGTTTCAATTAACAGGGAGCGAATACGCTTAACCTAGCTTTCGATCTCTTCTTTCTTGCCCTAAACCGCCACCGGGTCGTCCCTTTATATACACAGGTTGACGCCCCGCGGCTCACAGAATCCCTGCCGGTTCATAAACGTGTCCTGCTCGGTATGAACTCTTTCATACCTTACAATACAAGTCATACACACATATATGGCGGTTTATATCTATGGGCCCTAACCCGCCTTTGGGCTTTGGGCCTTCTTAGTAAATCTCCTTCGTAAGTCGCCATTTTCTATGTCTTCATGGGCTTCAATACTGGTGAATCGCCATGAGTATAATCCGGCCCCTCCTGGGCGGTTTATACTCAATAGTTATATCCCCAACAGTTACCAACATACATAACTCATATAATACTTCGTCAACGAACGTTAAGCGTGCGGACCCTACGGGTTCGAAAACTATGTAGACATGACCGAGACCTCTCTGGTCAATAACCAATAGCGGGACCTGGATGCCCATATTGTCTCCTACATATTCTACGAAGATCTTTATCGGTCGAACCGCATAACAACATACGTTGTTCCCTTTGTCATCGGTATGTTACTTTCCCGAGATTCGATCGTTGGTATCTCAATACCTAGTTCAATCTCGTTACCGGCAAGTCTCTTTACTCGTTTCGTAATGCATCATCCCGCAACTAACTCATTAGTCACATTGCTTGCAAGGCTTATAGTGATGTGCATTACCGAGATGGCCTAGAGATACCTCTCCGACAATCGGAGTGACAAATCCTAATCTTGATCTATGCCAACTCAACAATTACCATCAGAGACACCTGTAGAGCACCTTTGTACTCACCCAGTTACATTGTGACATTTGGTAGCACACAAAGTGTTCCTCCGGTATTCGGTAGTTGCATAATCTCATAGTCATAGGAGCATGTATAGGTCATGAAGAAAGCAATAGCAATATACTAAACGATCAAGTGCTAAGCTAACGGAATGGGTCAAGTCAATCACATCATTCTCTAATGATGTGATCCCGTTAATCAAATGACAATTCATGTCTATGGCTAGGAAACTTAACCATCTTTGATTCAACGAGCTAGTCAAGTAGAGGCATACTAGTGACACTCTATTTGTCTATGTATTCACACATGTACTAAGTTTCCGGTTAATACAATTCTAGCATGAATAATAAACATTTATCATGATATAAGGAAATATAAATAACAACTTTTTTATTGCCTCTAGGGCATATTTCCTTCATGTGTCAGGGGTTGTCGCCCCCTGACCAAATATGCCCGGCCGCCATTACGGGACTCGCGTGCGTCACCCATAAGACCGAGGGGGCACTGGTTCATGGCATTCAATACACTCCGTCAGCCTCTCTTTCCCCCCACTTACCCTAGGCGGCTAGGGTAAACGCTCCCTCCAGACTTTACCGGCAAGCCAGTGGATTCATCTCCCCTCTGTCCCCCGCTCCGGCAACCGGTTGCAGCAAGGGGAATCCTGGTGCCTTCCGTCTAGTTAGTAGTTTAGGTTAGTGTTTTTTAGTCCTCGCAGGTGTGGTGCTCGGGCGCATGGCGACATTTCTTCTTTTGGTTTGTTTTTTGGACTGCAATACTTCTCAAGTTCGCTCGTCTCGACGTAGTCGATGGAGCTTCGACATAGACTACTGTTGTCTCCATGCAGCGGTGAGGTTAGGGTTTCTCTTCATGTGGCAAGATTTGGTATCATGTGCTCAGATTTATGCAAGGGTTCAATGGCAACTACGGCTCAAGGGCGCTGGTCCTTAGGGGCATGTGCATGACGACTTCTCAGTTGCCATCGGCAAGGTCAAGCCGACTCCGGTAGGGGAGCGGCGCATTAGCAGCTTGTTCTGTCGGTTGTAGTGGTCGTTCGATGGTCTCAGAACCTCGATATAGTTTTTATTATGCTTGAGATGCTTTGTACTTCCGGTAAACTTTATGATGATCTTAATATTGCTTTTTTACCATCTCAATTTTGATATTTACCAAAAATTAGTAGTCACAAATTTGAAAAGTTTAACTACATGTTTTCTAACAAGTTGTGAAGTTTTATCCAATTATATATGGCGGCTGCTAGGCATCATCCGACTGATCCCACGCACATATGAACACGTTTTTTAAAAGGAAAGGGCCTTGTGTAGTAGCTAGTTATGTGTGGGCAATATTTAGAGAGCACTTTAACATAAACTTAACAGCTACCTTGTCAAGCTTTTCTTAGAAGGAAAGGGACCATGACCCCGGCTCCATATTGATAAATGAAACCAAGATTTAGAACAAACGAGCTCCCCTAAAATGAGGGTAAAGGTGCAAAAATAAACTGCAATTTTTCCAACTAGATGCTCATAGAGCTATCAAGCAGCAACTAAGAGGAGGAGAAACTAAGGGAATTATAGTTTATTATAGATCTTTTTCATCCTTAACAAAACTGGGGCTAAGGGGGAGCTGGATAGCTTCAGGGGCCAAACATGTCGAGCTCACAGAAATCCCTCCTGAACTTCATCGGCATAGCTGTTGAAGGCTGCGGAGATCACTTGGGGTCCAGCACCGAGGCCGGGCTGACCACCACACTTCCTGCAACCATCTTGCAAGGAGTAGGGGGAGTCATGGTTCACTTGTTCTGCATTCGTGATCTTCAGTTTGTCCTAGCTCAGCCACTTCTGATGGCCAATGGAGTCCTCATTTTCACCTCCAGGAAGGTTGCAAAGTCCTCCAGACTTTTCTTCCCTTGATTTGTCGACAAGATCGCCCAAATCTTGACCAGCCTATGAATCTTGCCAATAACCTGTTCACCAGGAGTACATGTGGTATTGTTAAATATAATGGAATTTCTAATTTTCCACAAACACCACACAACAGTTGCACATGCTACATTAAGGGCAGATTTTTTATTGTTAGAGAGCCAAAACTTGGCAATGGACATGTAATCAGACCCCAAGTTTATGTTGAAGTGCTCCCTAAAAATTGCCCACACATATCTAGCTACTACACAATCAAAAAACAAGTGATGGAAAGATTCAGTTTCAGAGCAGAACACACAATCTAGAGGTTTGATGATATGCCTTTTCCTAAGGTTATCTCCATTATTTTATTATGAGAAATCAACCAAAGGAACACATGGATCTTAGGTGGAACATGTAATTTCCAAACAATAGGAACATAGACAGTCTTCACACCCATAAAGTTGATTACATGATAAAGGGAACTACTAGAATATGGCCCTTTGCTTTCATACTACCAGACCAAAGCATCTAGTTCATCAGTAAGAGCAATATCACGGAAAGTCTCTACTAGCTGGTACCATTGCTCCATCATATTCTCAGTAAAATTTCGCCTAAAGGTAAGCTTGATCTGAGTACCATCCTAGATATCTCTAATAGTTTTGGATGACTGGTTACAAACAATGTAGAGGGGCTAGAGTTGGACAGCAGGGGGGTCCCAAACCATGCGTCCTCCTAAAATCTTACTTTAGCTCCATTGCCCACATTCCACCTAAAACAAAATTTCGCTGCTTTTGCTACTCCCATGACTCCTTTCCAGAATCTAGAAGAGGTGGTAGTAGCGAAGCAATTGAAAATATTTGGTTTGTCAGTGTTATATTTATTATCAATCACTTTCCTCTAGAGTTTCCCTTCTCCTTCAGAGTATCTTTTACTCCAAGAGCCCAGGAGACATGTATTAATTTCCTGCAGGTTAGGAATATATACCTAGGCCTCCATACTCTTTTTTCATACAAACAAGTCTCCAATTTGCTAAGTGGATCTTTTTCTATGGCCTTCAAAATCATTCCACAAACAGTTAGCCATCTGAGTAATAATAAGCTCAGTGGCCCATTTGGGAAATTTGAAGAAGGAAAGTAAATAGTCAGGGATGTTGGCCAAACAAGTGTGGATAAGGACTAGTCTGCATTTGTAGGAGAGTAGTTTACCTCTCCAACAGGTAATCCCTTTAAGGATTTTGTCAATCAAAGGTTGGATATCCTCTCTCCTCAATTTATCATAGTGGAGATGGATCACCGGATATTTTATTATGAAGTTGCCTTTCTTACATCCTAAATCTTCTACAAAAGGATTTGTTTCCTCCACAGACATATTAATGGAGATCAACTCACTCTTGGTGTAGTTGATTTTCATCCCAGAAACTTTCTCAAAACATGTTAGCACCATCTTGAGGTTAGTATATTCTTCTATGCTATTCTCAAGGAATAGGATTGTGTCATCAACATACTGGAGGCACATGATTACTCCAGGGCAAACAGTAGGACAAAGGCCACTAATCAAGTTCCCGGCAGCTGCTTTCACAAGCACCCTAGGGAGTGCATCCACAACTAGGTTAAAGAGAAGTGGCGACAAGGGATCCCCCTGCCTCATACCTTTACTAGGGAGGAAGAAATCACTCTCACACCCATTTACCTTGACTCCTACTGACCCTCCTCTGGTGACTGCCGGGATCCAGGATATTCCATTTCTTCTCAAAACCTCTAAGAGAAAGGAGCTCACTCAGGAATTCTAGGTCAACGAAATCAAAGCTTTCTCATAGTATAATTTAAGCACTAGGCCTTGCTCTTGCCTAGCACGTACTAAGTGCGGCACCTCATGAGCAGTGACTACACTTTCCAAGATGTCTCTACCTTTTAGAAAGGCAAATTGGTTGTAGGCAATGAGTCTCTGTAATAGGGCATTAATTCTGTTAGTTAAAACCTTAGTGAAAATCCTAAAACTACAATCTAGGAGACTAATTGGTCTAAATTTCTTCATGGTACTAGTATCAGCTTCTTTAGGATCAAAGAGAGCATAGCAAAGTTTAGCGTATATATATATATATATATATACATATATCTATCTTGCCCTTATGGAAGTCATCAAACATCTCAATAAGATCATGCTTTATTAAATCCCAAAAATGCTGGTAGAAGAAAAAAGGAATACCATCAGGGGCAGGGGCCCCATCTGCATGTGTCAAATACTACTTTTTAATTTCCTCCTCAGAGAAGCGGGCTTGCGGTGTCTCATTCTCATTGGGAGAGAGTTTTCCTCGGCAGAGGAGAAAAATCGTTGTTGAGGGAACAAGCCCGCTCAGAGTCTTTCCTAAAAAGGGTCTTATAAAAACCACCAACTACTTTTAGGAAGTCTAATGTTTCTCTAACCACACCATCAGGGCCTTCTAGGGAGTGGATAAAAGTTTTCCTCCTCCTTTGATTAGCTACAACATAAAATAGGTAGTATTTCTATCACCTTCCCTAATATCTGTATCTCTAGATCTTTGCTTAGCTTTAACTTCCTCTTTCAGTCAATGAGCCTATAATTCTAGATGGATCTCTCTCCTTCTATCATGCTCTTTGTTAGTGAGGTCAGTGGTCTCTAGCTTAATGTCTAATTTGTCACATTCTTCCATAAGGCTCTTCTTATGCTTTCTAAGTTTAGCCTCATTATTGCTACTCCACCATTTATAGTGGCTTTCCTAAATCTTCTAATTTTCTCTTGCCATCTAGCAATAGAAGTTTTCCCATGAGTAGGAGCATTACAATTCTTCTTAACTAAGGTTTGGAAATCCTCTCTAAGGAGCCACCATTTCTCAAATTTATAACTACTAGACTTGGGTTGTTTATACAAACCTGAATCCCAGACAGTGGGTGTGTGATCACTACCCACTCTAGGCAGAGTTGTACATGAGGCCAAAGGGAAAAACTTATCTAGGTCAGTCTCACAAAAAAGTCTATGTATGGTAGAGATGATGTTATTTGACTGGTTATTATCCCAAGTAATCTTTCTGGAGGAAAGCTTAATTTCTAGCAGGCTCCATATTTCCACCCAAGCATTAAATTTATCACTCCATCTATGGTTAACATGCCCATTAATTTTATCATGGTTAAATCTAACTAGATTGAAATCCCCCTACCAAGGTTGGGGTCTCATTGTCAATGAACAATGAGTGGAGTTCAGAAAGGAACTTTTCTTTACCCTCCTCATATGGGGACCCATAAACTGTGACTATTCTAAACTCTAGTTGTTTACTTTTTAACCTAACAGTACATGAGACATTAAACTTAGTAATGGTCCAGTCTAAAACATCATAAAGATCTAGATCGACACCTACCAAGATGCGTCTAGCTGAACCAATGACTGGAAGGAGATTCCAGGCAAAATGTCTTCCACTAACCAAGAATTTCATAAAGGAGTCGCAGAAACTCTCTTTCGTAGTCTCTTGTAAACCTACAATGGATGGTTTTATCTTACCAATGCAATCTAAAAGTAAAGTTTTTCTACCAGGAGCTGGCATGCCCCTCACATTTCAAAATCAGCAATTCATGGTATAACTGTAGCCATAGGGTGCTTGCCCCGTATATAGTCATAGGCCACAACCCGTGTCTCAATGCTAGTAGGAGAAAGTTGCTCAACTATATTACTATCTAAGAAATTATTGATGACAGTTCTACAAGGAGTAAAACACATATTCTCATAAACCAGTTCTACATTACATTAACCAGCTAGGGTGTCAATTGGATCAGTAGATCTCAAGTGACTAGGAGGATGACTACTATGTTCGTCAATATCCATTCCTATTTTCTTAGGAACATCAATAAAGGAGGGGTTATTGAAAAAGGAAAATGCATGTTGGTTCGTACCAATTTTTGCACTTTCCAAATCTTTCACTTGCTTGAATTCTTGTGATTTCTCCACCATAGTTTTGCCAAAGGGTTCCACCCTTGAGTTGTGCCTGGTAGCTTGAACTGGCCTCCACTTCTATTTCTGTTGCTTGTTAGCAACTGTCTTGGATAGTAGAGGAAAGTCAGCCTCATAAGTGTCACTTAGAGGCTCTACTGATGCTACAACATCTTGCTCCTGGGTGTCACCAACCTCCTCCATCTCTTGATGCAAGTCAGCCATCTCCATTTCACTAAGGATAGAGTAGCATTGGTCATCAGACATATATTCTGCCACTATCTTATCAATCTTGGATCTCCTTGAGGCCTGGATGGATGGAGAGATCTGAATATTGAGTAGTGATGGATGTTCCACCCCTTCATATGGGCAGACTTCTGGCATTTGCTGCAAAAAGGCAAGCACTGCCTGTTTTTCCAAAGTAGGGTCCGAACCACCCCCTCTCCCCAGATCAGACCTAGTGCTTTTGTTTGACCTATTGTCTTCAGTCCTCGGTGAGGTCTCAGTCTCAGATTGTGTGTCCTGCCCTCCTTGGCTAATTGTATCATTGTTATCAGTCCCAGTTTCAGCCCTTTGCTTTGTGATTTGTTCCACCGCAATAAGCATTTTGTAGAACTCTCCATTTATTCCATAGATTCTTTCCTTGGGGATCTTGCTACCATCTTTACAGGACAACTTAACTCCCACAACCTCATAGAAGATTTTGAAGTTGAATTTCCAATCCGCATCCACTATGGTGCCAAAGACAGAAGTAATTTGGTCAAGAATAGACCATTCACACCATCTTGGGTTTATCTTCCTAATTTTTATCCAGACCAACTGTTTTGACGTAGAGTCGTCAATATTCCCTTTCCAAGCCTCAACATTGCCCTTGTGAAGGTCAAAGCAAGGGTAACTGGCAACTGATTCTACAGGAATTTCAGGGCGGAACTTCACTAATATGGTCCAATCATCCAGAGCATTAATCTGCCATGGCCAGTTAGTTTTGTATATCTCTGAGAATTTAGTTGATAGGTCCTTTTTGCTGATCTCCCCAAATTCTACCAAAACAATCCCTCCATTCTTAAGTCTCCCAGAGTGTTGTAGGTTAACGTCTGACATATCCACATGGTAGAAGCCTAATCGAGGAGCTGCACTCCCAAAGTACGTGGTAGCTAGATTAGGTTTCTTCCTAACTGGACAGTTGTGTTCCTGATGTGTAGCCATCTTGCAGATGAAACATGTTGTGGTCTTGGAGCACTTCTCTTTGTCATGACCTGACTCTCCACAACCACCACAAATCACATTCACATAAGACATGAGAGAGGTGGCATTGTTGTTAACTACCACTTTGCTATCTTGCTTCTTCCTTTGTTGCTTGCTCTGATTTTTCTGATTCCCTGGCACAGAGATCCCAGATCTACTAGAACCTTGACCAGTGTTGCTCAAAGAAACCCCTTGATCTCCACCCTGTTGCTCTGGAGGGGGTTGCACCATCTGCTGGGGAAACCACGAGGGTGACATCCCTTGCCACTGTTGCGGTAGCGGGGGGTATCCCCCATGGAACTGGTTGTTGAATGCCGAGGGTGGTGGCTGTCCCGGGAACTCAAACCCAAAAGCAAAGGGGGGCAGCGCTTGTGCCATCTGCAGGGGTTGATCTGTCCACTGCTGCTTCTAGTTTTGTTGGTCACCATCTCCCTGCCCCTGCATGTTCTTTCCTCGGCCTCTCCCACGGTTGGAATCCACGGCTATTGAATCTACAGTGGTGGCGGCGGTGAGGGAGGGGCTAGTGGGGTGTTGTGTGGAGGGGAGGTCTTGAAGTAGCCTCCTAACCCTAGCTTTATCCGCACATCGCTTCGATGGGCTCCAAAGTTGGGCGAAGTGCGTCGTGACCTCATCGTCCACCTGGACTGCCTCGCTGTTAACTGAATTTTCTACGCTCGAACTCTAGCACCCTTGCAACTCTGAAAGAAACTGACACCACCGATGTCGCCCATGATCAACTGCAGTGTCGCGCATGAGCTAGATCCCTGAGGTGCAGGAGGCAAGCATCTCATTGCTACGGAGCCCAATGCTGGATTTCCCATAAGGCCTTCTAACGCGCTCTCTAAAATAGGTGTATTGATTGCAGCAGTGAACGCGCCCAGGCAATCATCTCCTCCGCATACATGTTCCTCCCATGCAACTGAACTCGGAGTTCCTCTTCGGTGGCAGCTACGATGATTCTCAACACCAGCTTCTGATAATTGTCTCTTCCCACAGCTGGAATTCTCAAATCTCGCTGGAGTTGTAATCTGTATTGTGACAGCAACCTCTACTCTCGCCTGATTCAATTTTCCTCCACCAGATCGGGGGATGAGGCCATGGCAGCAAGCGTGACCCAGATGATATGCAGAGGCCAAACCAAGCATTAGATTTGTGTGTTCACTGGTCCGGTTCGAGTGCACAAACACAATTTCAAGCGCCAGATGTGGCCATCCTTCACAAAATTCCAGATTTTCCAGCACTGATTCCAAATCAATCACGGGCCACTGTCCCATCTGCATATCTACAGTTGCTTTGCTCGTGCAACATTGTGCCTCTGATCTCTCATTCCCAAAACTTGTTACCGATTTGAGGGTGGGGATGGCGGACAAGTTACCTTGTTCAGCATACAGCCCCATCGTTGCTTTTGCAGTGGATTTCCAGAGCGTGCTTCGGCCAATGCCCACTTGATCAATTGCAGAGGCTGCGGGCGCCATGGCGTAGGCATGCGCGCCCACTCCTCCGACGTGGATTCGGTGAAGATGATTTCTGCCATGAGCCCAAACTCGAACTCGAGCCTGCGCTGCCAGATCTGGACATCTCGTAGCCACTCTGCGCGGAGATCGAGCTGGACTTCTGCGTTCTGCCTCGCCCGACGCAATTCCTTCAAGCACCTCTCCGATCACTGGACCGCCCCCCAGATCCGATTCGCCCGCGGATCCCACCACCGCGAGCGCAAATCCGGCAAATCCTCCAGCGCCACCTCCCTGTGAGACCAAAGCAGCGGATCTCCTCTGAGGGAGAGGTGAGTCTCGCTCAACGGCGGCGGCGGGCGCGTGATACGCGCGGCAACGGACGGTCGTGGGATGTCGGGATCCAGGTGATCCATGGGATCCGGAGGGAAACAACGTCGCGAGAGGGCGTATGGTGGCTACAGGAGCGGTGTGGGAGGCAGGGGGCTGTGGTGAGGCGAGCGGCGCCGCGGATCTAGGGTGGGGGAGGGTCGCCGTTGCGGCGGGGGGGGGGGGGGGGGGGGGGGGAGCATTTTTCAAACCCTCCTCATCACGGCCTGTTCTCAAATGACCAAAAATCCCGGTGGACGATCCAAACGCAGGCATGTACTACAAATTAGCAAAGCGTGGTCACCGACGGTCGCGGATCCGATCGTGCCACCCACGCCAAACGTCCCAGTGAATCCATCCTCTTTCCCCTGACGATTCAGCCTTGCACGACCCATCATGCATCCACGCTCGACCACCTGTTCCTTTTCCCTCTGCTTTTTCGAAAATCAGATTTGCTTTTGCGTCCAATCACTCGTTGTCGATCAGAAAAATATCTTCCCGAGCCTGTTTCGAAAAAAATAAATATCTTCCCGAGCCATGCTTTCCCCCATTAATGCCGCCCCATCTATTTGCCTCGGGATTAACGCTAAAGAATAGACAGCCATGGACTGGATTTGAAAATCATAAATACCACGACACTCAATCTGATATGGTATATCTTTGGCAAATCAATTTCGGCCAAAAAATTCACACTATGGAATAGTAGTAGTAATTGTAAATTTACACAAGGAAACATGCAAGTCCATTCCCCCCAATGCGAACGCGTTCAACTCCATTAACTTGCCCTTTTTCATCGGCGTAAAAAAGGAAGAAATTAAAAAGGCGTTTCTCCTTTGTAGAAAAAAAAAAGGAAAGAAATTGACAGAAAGAAACGCGCAGAAGAAAGAAGAAAAAAAAGGGGAGGAGAGGTACGACTATTCTATTATTCCTTGCCCCCTGGTCGGGCTCCTTCCTTGCTTTGCATCCTCTGCTTGGCTTCGGCCTTCGGCTTTGCTCCGTCCCCACACGAATAAACGCCTCCCCTCGCCGTGGGGGAGGGAGATCCGGCCGAAACCCCGACAGAATCCCCCCTCCCTCCCGCCAGCCTCGTTGGCTCCGCCCAGCTCTTCTTCTCCGACCCAACCCAACCCTCTTCTCCACTCCAAGGCTGCTGTTGATCTACTGGGATTCTAGATGAGATGCTGCAGCGGGCGGCGAGCAACGCCTACTCGTGGTGGTGGGCGAGCCACATCCGCACCACCCAGTCCAAGTGGCTCGACGCAAACCTACAAGGTACGTACGATTCTATCTATCATCCTCCTCCCGCCCAATCCAATCTTGGCTTACCGCTGCTTGTTGCGCCCTTCCCTGCTCCGATTTAATGCTGTCCCCCCTAGTTCAGGTAGTTCAGGTGTCCTGCTAAAATCGTTCCTGTCCTTCGATTCCATTGGGAATGCCCATACTAAAATCGTTCAGGTGTCATACTAAATCCATGCCGTACTGTGTATCTTACTAGATGGAATTTGTAACAAATTACTGTTTCTCCACCGATTGCTATGCCTGTTCTCTGAAGAATAAAATAAGCCAGGATGGTTGTCAGGTGTAAAATCAAAAGGAATAAGCTTCAACCAAGATGAACCGTACTAGTCATCAAAAGCAGTAAGCTTCCTCGCATCATGACTCGGTCAAATCCATGACTAACTAGTCAAATTTTGGCAGTTTTCTTTTGTTCACATATCGGAATATATGCTCCACATGTTGAACAGACTAGTTTTTGTTCCGACTTCATTGTTCACGTCCTGAGGTATCTATGTGTTCCAGTGTTCATGGAAAGAATAGTTGTTAATTACATTGGATTCCATCACTAGGAAACAAAAGCTGTTTGTTTATATTTGGCAATAAGCACTGAGAAATGCGGTTGTACACATGGGAGGTAATTAACACTCGGTACTCCCGTGCAGATGTCGAAAACAGGGTCAAGATCATGCTCAAGCTCCTCGGCGAGGAAGCCGATTCGTTCGGCAAGAGGGCTGAGATGTACTACCGCAGGAGGCCGGAGGTCATAAACCACGTCGAAGACGTGTACAGGGCCTACAGGGCTCTTGTTGAGCGCTATGACCACTTGTCCAAGGAGCTGCATAAGGCCAACCACACCATCGCCACTGCTTGTCCAGAGGAAGTGCAGTATGCCATGTTGGAGGAGGAGGATGACAATTTCCCGAGAGCAATCATGCCCATCAACTCGCGCAAGATACAGAAATCGACCGTGGATGACATTCTCAAGAGAAAAAGAGAAGGGACTCCCGGGCGTAACAGGACAGTGCATGAGAAGCCTGATCCTAATATGAGCAAAGATAAGGCCGAAGCAGAGATTGGCAGGCTGCAAAAGGCTATACTTGTCATGCAGACTGAGAAAGAATTCGTTAAGAGTTCTTATGAGAGTGGAATTGCCAAGTATTGGGAGATCGAGAAGCAGATTGCCGATATGCAGGAGGAAATTTGCCACATGCAAGATGAATTTGACGCGCATGCAGCCATTGATGATGATGAAGCCCGTGCCTTGATGACGATAGCGGCTCTTAGGTCATGTCAGGGTACCGTTGCTAAGCTTGTGGAAAAGTTCGAGGAGTTGATTAGGAGTGCAAAAATGGAGTCAGAAAAAATAGTGTCTCTTCGAGAAAGGTTTTATGCTTTGAGCAGAATTATTGACCCGTCTAAAGAAGAAGTTGACAGCGCAAACATGACAGCGAATGACAGAGTTTATCCCATTACTCAGGAAATACTCGAGTTACAGACTATATATGATAAAATCGAGGACTTCTTTGGAAACAATTCGGAAACCTCTGTGGAGGAGATGGCATATAAAGTTGATGAACTTGTTGATAAGATCATTAACTTGGAGCTGAAGTTCCCGAAGCACTCTGCACAAATCAAGCAATTGAAAGAAGAGAATGAGAAGATCAACAACAAACTAGACGATTTACAAGATGAGATGGCACTCCGTGATGATCCAAGCGACTCAAGTGAAGAGCTCAAGCTAGTGGAAGATGAATTGAACAGAACCAGGGCTCTTGAAGGATCTATAATCGAGGAAGAAGTTCTTGTTAGCACAGCATTTTCTGAAGTTTTTACTTGCATAACTAATATATCAAAGGCATTTGTACCAATTGGTGCTGAAGACCTGCCTGAGTTGTCAGCTGCAGCTGGAGACAAGGCAACACTGTCTGAAGATGTATCCATGGAAAATGGTACAACAGAGAACAGCAAAACGGATGGAGGAGAAATCAGTGGTATACAGGCGCCAGCTACAGGTGATAATTTGGGCAGACATAGTCCCCAAAATCAAGATGACTCAGAAGTTGTTGATCACAATTCATCAGGTAGTACTGATGGTGTCCATGACTCCAAGAATGGTGCCAAGGAAAGCATTCTGATGGGGAATTGCTTGCAGGAAGAATTCAGAGATAATGATTCACTACAAGCTGGCAACCATGTTGATCTGATTGTTGGTCCAGACAATGAAAATAGTCTCAACAAGCTGGCAACAGATAGCTCATCAAAAGAAGTAGACCAGAGTTCATCAGGTGGTATGAACGTTGCTCAAGGGCAAATTGTGGAAGGTGAACATTCACCAACTGCAGTCAGTCAGAATGATCTCCTTCCCTCACAAAGCCCCAATGAAGAAGGGTCGTCAGTGGAAATTGCTGAGAGTTCATTTGGTGGTGACAACAGAACCCAAGACTTGAAGATTGATGGTGATGAAAATCCTGTTCCCGGGAACAGCTTGAAGACCCAGGAGGAAGGATTTGGAGTTGGAGATGGCGAATCACCAAAAGCAATCGCTGAGATTAGTTTAGCTGGTTCTGCAAACTTTGATAGTTTCGGTGAAGAAGGTACGACAGGGGAAAATACGTCGCCCGAAGGTGCTCATAGTTCCAGTGATGAAGGTAAGAACCTGGACTTGTGCCATGCGGATGAAGCAAAATCAGGTGAAGAGTTGCCAAAGCAAGGTGGCCAACTTGTTTCTCCAGTAAACATCATCCTAGGTTTGAACAAACACGGCGAAGTCGAATCATCTGATGAAGGTGTTCAAAAAAATTCACTTGGTCATGTGAATGCATATTCCTCGGAGGTGAGAGATGAAACCTCTCTCTCTGTACTGGCTAGAGATTCTGAGGAAACCAGAGGAGCGTATCCGGTAATATCAGAAGTACCAACAGATTCAGAAGATATGGTCAATCACACTTCTGATAGTCAACTCGAAAACAAAGAACCAAATGTCAAAATGCTTGCAAGCAAAGAAAATATCTTGAACAACCATGGAAGCAGTAGCGGGCATGAAAAGTTCACTTCTATTTCACAAGAAGATGCACAGAGCGGGCTTGAGGGAAGAGACGCGATATTGCTTGCCGACTACACTGCAGTTCTCCGGAACTACAAAGAAACTAAGAGAAGGCTTGCTGAGTTGGAAAAGAAAAACCAGGAACATCTTGAAGACACAAAGGCAGTAATAAGGGAATTGAGGAATGCAAATTCAATGAAATATGTTGAGATCCAATCACTCAAAGGCCAACTGGACTCTTCAGAGACACCACCCAGTAAAATGGGTGCTGATAGATCAGATCAACCTTTGGTCAGAGAACTTTCAATTGTGAAGGAAACCGATTCGAGCTACACCGGTGCACCTGAGAGTGCTTCAGCAGTTGAAATCAAATTCAGGACTGAAATCGACGAGCTGGTCGACGAAAACCTGCGGTTCTTGACAAGGTACAGCATGGCTTGCCACCAGGTGCAGGACTTCAACAGCAGGTATCAGGAGCTACAGAATGAAATGGAGAGTTCTGAAAATAAGAAAAGGGGAGAACTTGATGCTGCGGCGGAGCCTGAACCTGCTGAGAAGAAATTGAGAGAGCTCAGGACTGAAGTGGATGTATGGTTTGAGCAGAATGTACTTCTTGACCGGGACCTGCAGCTCAAAACCGCATCTCTTTGCGGCCTGCAAGAGGAGATAGCCGAAGCCCTGCGGTCCAGCACGGAGGCTGATGGCGCCAAGTTTATGCCATATGAAGCAGCCAAGTTCCAAGGGGAGGTACGCAACATGCAGCAATCCAACAAGAAGATCGAGAGTGAGCTGCAGGCGGCGTTGGAGCGCATGAGGGAGCTCGAAGGCGAGGTGAACGTCACCTTGCGGAAGCTGAGGGAGAGCTTCGAGCTCTCGTCCAGGCGCTCGTCCCGCCGGGGGGAGGCGGACAGCAGCTACCAAAACCAATTCAAGCATTTCCCGAGCAGACACAGAGTGCCGCTGCGGAACTTCCTGTTCGGTACGAAACCAAAGAAGAAGTCGCTGTTTGCCTGCATCAATCCCACATACCAGAGACAGTTCAGCGATTTTTGAGGTGCATGCGTCATTTTTTTCTCTTGGCATCGTCTTACGCTTTCACGCTTGTCGGCACCGCAACCTGTGTTTTATCCTGGTAGCTGACGTTTCTGTATTTTGCTTGCAGTGAATAGAATGCTGAAGTAAACTTATACTAGCAGCGAAGATTCAGCTCATTATTTCCAGGAGGTAGTGCTGATTTATTCTTTACAGAAACTCCGTTATAGTCGAGTGGTCCCGCTATTTGGATGGGAACACAGAAGTACCTTGCTTTCTTTCATAGACAGAAACTTTACCAGTATACTGTACGATTTGAGAAACAAAAGAACACATTATATACAATACTATAGCTGTCGTTTCAACTTTCAAGAGCCGTGTTATCTTTTGATTTGTGAGAGTAGTACTTGCAAGAGAGCAGCTTTTGTTGAATGAATCTGCATCTGGAAGGAGCATTATCATGGTTTTCTGTTTTGCAATGTAATAAGGTTTGGTGCTTTATCCATTTATCTCATTGGCTGCCCTGCCCAGTAGATTTATACTGGTTACATGCTCCGTTCATGGGCCGGCCTGCCTTTTCCTTTTGTGTTGTGAATGGGCGTTCTATATCAGATAAATTTTACATTAGCTATTTCTCGTTTAAATTCCATAGTGAGAACACCTGGTGACCTTTGGCTGCTCACAGGCACATGTTACTTCTTTTTTTACCACTCTGATCTTGGCGTCGATTTTTCTTTTGTTTGAGGATCTAGGAGTTGATCCATCAAGATAGTTCATTTTCTTTTGTTTGAGGATCTAGGAGTTGATCCATCAGGATAGTTCATTTGGGCTGGTTACTCGGACTTGTTTTTTTTACATCAGGTTAGTGGGAGTTTAGGTACATGCTGGTCATCCATGAATGTAATTGGACAATGCATGGTGCCATCTAGTTCATGCTTATTGCTATCCACTTTTGAACATCAATACCATTTTTTATTCCATCCCACATCAAATCGTGATAAAATGCTAAAATGTGGTATATGTGTGTTGAAATTTTGAAGTATACATGTTAAAATATTGTGCATATATATGCAGAAATGCTAAAAAAAATACTTTGTTGAAATGTGAATTGGGTAAGGTGGCCGACATGGGTATTTTTACCCGCGGGTATTACATGCACCCGGTGGGGTACGGGTATGGGAATAACTTGAAACCCGAGGTAGGGGGTACGGGTATGGGTTTGGGCGAACAATATTCAGACAGGTAAGGGTTTGAGCAAGCATTACCCGCACTCGAACCCGGCGGGTGCCATGTTGACTTGATACGCCAATCACACAGAGCTACGTGCGAGTGGGCCGGCCCAATTAGCGTAGGTCCTTTCCAGTTTTAGGAAGGTTCGTGTTTATATTTTTCTGTTGTTTTTTCAGTTTTATATTATCTTTCCTGTTCGTTTTCCTCTCTTCTTTATCTTTCTCTCTAAAAGAAGTTCACAAATTCAAAAATATTCGTATTATTTTAAAGAACTTTCATATTTTATTTCCCAATTTTTTTAATGTTCACGAACTTTTAAAAATGTTCGCATTTTCACAAAAATTCTTAAGTTTTAAAATGCATAAATATTCAGAAAAATTGAAAATAAAATGTAAAACCCAACTGATAACCAATTAAACTATTTTTTAAGGAAAAACTAAAAAACACTTCCTACCAGAAGAAATTCGCTCGATACACTCTACCACTTGGCACAGGCTCTTGCCTCAAAAAAAATTTGGCACAGGCTCTGACACACCAATCAGCATAAGACAGCTATGCTCGTGGCCACTACCCATTGCTCTAGTGGCGGCCTGTACATCAGGCTCTATAAGCACACACACTTAATAAGCCGCCGCAGCCCAACAGCCATGTCAGTTGGGCCCGGCCCGACTATTGTGACATATACATGTTTTTTGTTCTCTGCAGGAACGTTAATGATTTAGGGTCCGAAATCACTAATTGAGGAGTACTCATTGCAAAGATCATTCCCAACTTCCCAGGTTGTGACAAGTGGCGTGCTGCAGGTGCGCCACTTGTCGCAACCTGAGAGTTTCCCTTTTTTCTAGATCCCGTTTACTCAAAATGTTTTATCTCTTAAACCGTACATCCAAATCTCGAACCGTTTTCACCGTTGGATTTCTCGCGTCGAGATCTTCAAAACTAGATCCATTTTAATAGATTTTGATGAACTTTTTTTCATGAAAATAATCAGACGAAAAAACCGAACTGGGAGCACGGGTTTTTTCCATTTCCGAAAGAGGCACGCCCGTGCCTCTCGCGAAATCATAATCGTGCCTCTCGCGGAAGCAAAACCATGCCTCTCGCGGAAGGAAAAAAGAAGAGAAGAAAATGCATTTTTTTTCCTTTTTCGAGGAGGCACGGCTGTGCCTCTCACGAAAGCACAACCATGCCTCTCATGGAAGCAAAACAGTGTCTCTCACGGAAGAAAAAAATGCGTTTAACGTGTTTTTTTCGTTTCCGAGAGGCACGGCCGTGTCTCTCACGGAAGGAAAAAAAATGTGTGTTTTTTTCGTTTCCGACAGGCACGGCCGTGACTCTCGCGAAATCGTAATTGTGCCTCTCGCGGAAGCAAAACCGTGCCTCTTGTGGAAGGAAAAAAAAAGAGAAAATGCATTTTTTCCTTTTTCGAGGAGGCACGGCTGTGCCTCTCACGAAAGCACAATCATGCCTCTCACAGAAGCAAAACCGTGTCTCCCGTGGAAGAAAAAAAAACAAAAAACGCGTTTAACGCGTTTTTCCCCGTTTCCGAGAGGCACGGCCGTGTCTCTCGCGGAAGGAAAAAATAGAAAATACGTTTTTTTTTGTTTTCGACCGGCACGGCCGTGACTCTCGCGAAAGAAAAAAAAAGCATTTTTTCGTTTCCGAGAGGCACGGCCGTGACTCTCGCGAGAGCAAAACCGTGACTCTCGCGGAAGGAAAAAAAAAGAAAAACGCGTTTTTTTACGCAAATTTTTTTTTGGGTTTTTTTTTCGAAAGCTAAGGAAGATCGGTGGAAAACCATAACGTAAAAAAACCCGGAAAAACCCATTTAAAAAGCCGAAAACGCGTGCGGAAAAATAAAAAAAATCTGGAGGGAGCACCTAGAGCGCGACACGTGGTGGACGGCTAAGAGCGCGCCAAGTGATGCTGATCGTTGTGAGGCTTCCGAAGGAGCGCTCATCAACTAGTTGCTCTCTCTTCTAAAAAAGTATTAATGATTTAGGGCCTTTTTGATTCAAATGATTGTTAAAGGAATCTTTGAGGTTTTTTTTTTCCTACAGAGATTGTTTGATGCTTGTGACTATTACAATCTATATGAATTTTTCATTAAGATTCATCTGTACTAGTTTCGATAGGAAAAATTTCATCGAAATCAGTAACAAGCACAAATGGTAGCTTGGTTAGATGGTATAGACAAATCTGCTTTTTATTTTAGATTGTATAGACAAATCTGCTACGTATTGTTTCTCTCTCCCATTGTTTATGGGCTGGTACACATAATTTTCTTGGCCCAGATCAACTATATATATAGCCCATGAAGAACAACAGAGAGAGGAAAAATACCAAAATTAAAAGACAAAAATTGCATAAAGTTCGACATATAAGATATGGCGGATATAGCATTGATTGAGCTACAATTATTTCCCAGAAATGACAAAACCGATACATATCCCTGCAAAGATGTTTTGTTTCAAGGAGTGAAAAAATCTTTGAGGATACGGTAATTAAAGTACGGTAATTAAAGTACGGTAATTAAAGAAAAGTATATCTCATCCAATCCGCATTTAATCAGCGCGTGAGATCCCTCTGGCTTTCTGCAGCCTATAAATACATGGCGAGAGACTAAGCTTGCTATCACACACATCACCTGTTCTCTTCTTCCTCTCTCGTACTCGGAGCAATCGTATATTGTTCACTGCGAGCAATCGAGCATGGTTTCTTCTTCCTTCGTCACTTTCGTGGCTCTAGCCACCAGCTGCCTCCTCATCCTCCATTCGCGCAGCGTCTCAGGCTGGTCGGACGGCGGCGCGACGTGGTACGGTCCCCGTGACGGCGCCGGCTCAGACGGTAGGTATATATATGCGCATGCAGACCTCCATGATGAGAGTGCATGCATGCCATTGCTAGGATAGGACGCGTACATGTATACAGTAGTTTCTTTATGTGTTCTGAGTAGTGAGTAGTGATGCGTGCATGGGCGTGCTGCAGGTGGTGCGTGCGGGTACCAGGGTGACGTGGAGCAGCCTCCGTTCTCCGCCATGATCACGGCGGGCGGCTCCTCCATCTTCAATGGCGGCAAGGGCTGCGGGGCTTGCTATCAGGTTAGATGCATCGGCAATCCCGCTTGTGACCGTGGTTGTCACAGACCAGTGCCCCGGCGGGCCGTGCGAGGCCGAGGCTGCGCACTTTGACCTCAGCGGGAAGGCGTTCGGCGCCATGGCCTTGCCCGGCCAGGCTGAAAACCTCCGCACCGTCGGCAACCTCAGAATGCAGTACAACCGGTAAGCTCCCGCTAGCTAGCGCACACACTCATGCATGCCCAGTGCTCCGCCTACCTGCACGTTCCTGTGATATCCATGCATGGATCGACGGTCATCTCCTCGATTTCTTCTTCGCTCGCAGGGTTCCGTGTAAATGGGGCGGGCTAGACATTGCCTTCAAGGTAGACGCCGGCTCCAACCCCAGCTACCTTGCTGTGCTCATCGAGGACGAGGCCGGCGACGGCGACCTGTCGGGCGTCGAGCTTCAGGAGAGCGGCGGCAGCTGGGCGCCGATGCAGGAGTCGTGGGGCGCCACGTGGGAGTACAACTCGGGGTCCACCCTGCACGCGCCCATATCGATCCGTCTCATCTCCGGCTCCGGCAACAAGCTCGTCGCCACCAATGTCATCCCCTCCGGCTGGCAGGCCGGCAAGACCTACCGATCCATCGTAAACTTTCAGTTATTATTGATCCGGTACTAGTTGTACCGCGCACGCGTGGGCTAGCTGTAGGCCAATCGAGCCCGTGCCTAGAATACTTGCTTTCATTCTGCTTGTTGAAAATTTACAAAATTAACGTGGAAAAATAATGTTTGCTCGGAATATTTTGCCAGACCTGTTTTTTTTTTTCTTTTTTGCTAAAAGACCTGTTGTTTTATCTGCCTAACATTCTAAGGATACGATGGATATTGCTAAAACCCTCGAGATTGGCGTCAACTGAGTTGTTTAACAATCTTTCGAGTAATAAATTTAGGGTAACGACTTGTTCCGGCCGTCGATCTCATGATGCGCCGATCATGCCCACGTCGAGACTGAGCCGATATGTCATCTTGAAATTTACGAAGTCACCGTAGGCGCCTCGTCGTCGACGGGAACGTCTCCTCCCACTGAAAGCGCATTGCCGGAAATCCTGAAATAAATCTAGAAATAATGCAAGCACCATGACTTGAACCCTGGTGGGCTGGGGATACCACTGTCCCTCTAACCATCCAACCACAGGTTAGTTCGCACGTCGTCCGAATTGCTGAGATCCTATGTCTCGCATGATTCCCCTGTGAAGGCCTACACACGTCACCCTGCAATATTAACTTTTCTCTCGAAATCCTCTCATCCCCTCGCTTCACGCATGACGACAACATGTGTCCGGGATGTAGCAACAAGCTTCGAGCAGAATGGCCGGCAATCAGATCGGCGCTCGCATGACATTTGTGCTAGGCCAAACCTTTGTTTTCGGCTTGCCGATTCGACTGCCCCCCTAGGCCGGGTCGAAACTTCGATCCGTCGCCACGTCGCTAGATCCGGTGATTTGGAGCATGCTGCAGGCTTACGCGGAGAGATGGGCCTACTAGACTGGGCGTTAAGACAGTCTGAGGTCCAGTATGAGGCACACGATCCAACGTCGACGTCAAGTCAGGTTCAAGGCGCACGTGCACGATCATCATCAATTGCACGTGCACGATCCAAAGTTCGAGCAGGAAGTATAGTTGTTTAGGGCCAATGAGACTAGTCTGCGACCTAACCATCAGGATAACACAATATCTGGGTAGCATGACCAGGAGTCCTCATAGCTAGCTTCTTTCTGTATACATTTAGATGGACGATGTAAAAATCCAAGGATTAACCTTTTAAACTGGGTAGGGATGGTGACAACGTGCACCTACTTTATAGCCAAACAGATATGCATTCGTATATACTTGTAAAGGTTTTTCTCTAGCATTAATTATGGATTTATACTTCACTGGATTATCTTACCAAACATATAAAAACCAAATTAAAGCCGGCACTGAATTAGATACATGGATAAAAAATAATAGCAGTAGCACTAGGTAAATTAATTTATGTATTGTGATCAGATGTTAAAACTCTTTTTTAGTAAACTATAACAGCAGCAAAGTAATTTTGGGGTAAAAAGCGTACACAAGACACTCCAGAATGCAGAATTTTTTTTTTTTTTTGCGGGTCAGAATGCAGAAGTTTTAGTGTTCGAGGGGCTGAAGAAGTGAAGATGAATGTTAACTTGCAAAATTTTATGCTATGAATGTTTCCATGGCAAGCTCGAAACCACAGGAAAGCTCCAGCATCAATGGTATAAAAGAAACTCAAAAATAGAATTCTGAATATATCCTATTTCACAGGAAAATACAGAGTGAAACAGCACAAACATGACGTTGTTTTCACATCAAGTTTCCAGGTGCAGTTGCGCTGTTCTTTTTTATGGCAGTTGCACTAGTTCTTGCAGGAAGATGATAAAACAGTGTGCTGAACATGATCTTCTCAGAAGGCATAGTCTTCACAAGTTCACAGTATGAGATAGAAAGGTAACTAATAATGATGCAAGCATAGCAGCTATCGAACAGCCAAACAGGACTTCCTTCGAACTGCTGTTGAGTAATTGTTAGTGCTGATATATGTTCTTTGTAATGCAGTAGCACTGCTGATGGAATAGGACTATATGAGAGGGCTTGGCACAAAAGAAGGGGAAAACTATTAGCCACAGTAAGTTCTCATGTTTCTCTTTCTCTAGTGTAATTTGTTTTGGAAATTGGAACCAAGTGCAGCTCAGCAAACAGTGGCCGTGAAAGGATTCCGGCACGCCAGGGTGCCGTCGCAACACACACACACACACACACACACAAGGCGTAGTGGCGGCCGTGGCGGAGCTCGGCGGTTGCGGTGCGTACGCCAGGGCGGCGTCGAAGCCGAACAACGCGGCGGCGCCGGGGTCTGTGGTGGCAGCCATGGCGGGACGGTGACGAGAAACGGCTCGGAGGAGGGGAGGGGAGGGGCGGCGGGAAAATACCTCCGGAGAGAAGGCACAGGGAAGAAGGGCACGCCGGCGTCCTGGAGGCGGCTCCGGCGCGTCGATCGCAAGAGAATAAACTGCGCGTCCCTCGAGGGCTCAATCGGGACGAAATCTAGGATCGGGGCGGGCTGGCCCGGGGCAACCCGGAAATTTTCGGCCCGGAAAGGATGATCTCTGAAATTTATGGTCAGCCTTGGGCCTCAGTGGCATGTTGCACCTAAAAATACTATAAGATCTAAAAACACTAAAAATATAAGATCTAAAAAAACTATTTAAAAAACCCGTTAAACATTTTTTTTTCATTCTGCGAAGATTGATACAAGGTTGCCATTTATATATTTCATCTCTCGAATACGCACGAGTATGCGTATCATATATTAATAGAAGGAACCATTTATATATTTCATCACGTCACATTTCTTTTCTCTTGCTAAAAATAAATAAATAAATTGTCACCTGACTTCTACACAAAGTTGCACTTGTCATGATCTAAAATCATTATGCACTTGAGCCATTAATCATCGGATGTTGATAGCTTATTGACATGAGCTGTCATTATGTGCCTCTCTCCTTTTTAAACATGATAACGTTTTCGGTCTTAATTTGGAAATCACTTGAGGGGAGGAGTTTATCCTGATGTGTCCACGTGGTCATTTTGTTCATATGTACTTTGAACTAAAACCAAGTACTTTGAAACGGTGGGAATACCATTTAGACGTTTGCAGCAATGTTCGTGGGGGAAGGAGTTCATCCTGATGTATCCATCACACAATTATACTGTGGAGGCACAAGACTCACACTTGTGTCTTTGGAGTAATTGGCTTCAGCCATGTTTCCATCTACGGTGTTACCTAGCGTCGATTTTACAGCCATTATTACAACCATGCACAGAGTTCTATCATTTTCCTTTCGTATACTATGAAATCTTGCATGATTATTTTGAGTTTGTTAGCAGCCTTTTTTTCATTTATTGCAAGATGGTGTATCATTAACACACTTCGATATTGCATGATTATAATGTAGGAAGCTTCATATTTGTTGTACTTTTTTTTCTTGCGAAAAAGATTCAAATCTATTATCAAAGTTCATCAAAAGTATAAAACACTCAAGATGTATGCCGGCTCAGTCTCTCGAAGGTGCTCACATAGGGTAGTTGTGCGTGTATGTTCACAGAAATGAGTGTATGCATGTATATATAAGCGCCTGCGTCTATGCTGTATTAAAAAAAATGCAACGAGCGCATTAAAAGGGCAGAGAAATTCGTTGGGCCCTCCAATATATGCTTCGGCCTATCCCATGTACTAGGATTATTGATGATGCATGCATAGGCAGGTCCCAAGGTAGTTGCCAGTAGTTAAGCCTGCCGTCGGCGCAACTGCGTTGAGGAACGCAAGCGCCATCTGCAAAAATTCACCAAACTGTCACATGAGGTGGTCTGTTAACTTCATATCAGCTGGCACACTACCAACGCGTTATTTTTAAGGAAAAACTAAAAAACACTTTCTACCGGAAGAAATTCGGTCGATACACTCTACCACTTGGCACAGGCTCTTGCCTCAAAAAAAATTTTTGGCACAGGCTGTGACGCACCAAGTAGCAGGAGAAGATGAGATATGCCGTAGGCGTAGGTCCATAGCAGAATCAGCAAAATTTGGCAGATGTTGCTTTGCTCCCTGCCAATCACAACACACACATCAGTGTATTTCAGGCTTCCAGCACAACCCTCGAACTCCGGATATATCTATACCTACTATTAAATCAAGGTGATATTTCGTCTCGCATTAATTTTGTCTTCTATTTCTCGCGTCGCTGCAACGGGCCTCGGCCCACGCTGCCTGCTGCACGCGCACCTCTCGCTTGCCTGCATTTTTGCCTTGGAAAAGGAGACCGATTCGTCTCTAACTTTGTCTGGAGCTCGGAGCAGAGAAAAATTCAGTAGAGTACGTCTTCGTGTCATGTCTTTGGTGGAGTTCATGCCGTGTCCGCGTCCAAGAACTGATACAGATCACGGCCATGGGTTGTCCGCCCTTCTTCGCGACAAAAAGGCTTGAAGCCCTCGACTAAATCCTCAACTCGATTGAAAATCCAAATTGCCGCACTCTTTAAATCACGACGACTTCATCAGAGCATCGTCCCGGCTGCCGTGCTCCATCGTGCTCTGCTTCCCCGCGCAGCTTCACCTCATCTATTCGCTCGCCCATGTCACCCGCGGCCGGCTGCAGGACCAACGTGGTGGTCGCCCTCCCGAGCCTTGATGGACTGCTATGGGTCATGGCTCAGGGTCACCTGTGCGGCTACGCGCCGGTCGCCGGCCTCACATTTAGTGACATCGCCACCCGTGCTACCTGGAATTGAGATCCAGTGAGCAAGTCACCGGTGAATAGTATGGTGACTGGCTTCCCTCTCCACACTGTCCGATCAAGAATTAACGGACAGATCTGTGTGAATAGTACCCCCAAGCTACAGTGACTCGTCTACAGTAGAGTTACTTACGCAAAACCACCACACTTGGGGCTAGTGTAACAACTTAGTACCACATTTGCGCCAGGGCATAGAAAATCACCGAAATAGCGCCTAACCCGTAACGCGGAGCACTGATTGTCTGATTTAGTCGCGAAAACAGGGAAACTGACAAATAGGCCCCACCCGTCAGGCTGACATGGCGAAGACCAAAAACTTTGACCGACTGATGTGGCAAATGAGACATGGGCCCCACCCGTCAATGACTATATTGTCATCTTCTTCACATCTCTTTCTAAGGGGCATTCCATCAAGCAGGTTCTGGGTGCCGGAGTACGTCTGCGGCATCTGCCTCCGGTGATCACGGTGGACGGCTGCTATGAAGAGGAGATGCTGGGAGCTGTCCATACATTTCTTTGCCTCCAACGGTGCCGCGGGAGCCGTCCCGTCGACAGCCAAGCTGGCCGCCGTGCCCAGCGCGAGGAGCCGCGGGAGCTGTCGCGTCACACAGCCCAGCCAGCCGCCATGGCTAGCGCGAGACGCGGCCACTGCAGGCTGGCGCGGGTGTGGCAGCGAGGAGCAGGACGCGCACACACACATCAAGCTAGAGCGCGCACTCGCACAACGGCTCATCACACAAAGAACTCACGTTGCCTGTCCAAATTGACGCGCGTTGACCATGGAAATCACACGCTACTGGGCTATACATACGAATCGAGCACCGGTGTGATCCCACGGCTAGAGGCATCGTCCGTCCCGTCCAATTTCACCCGCTTGTCGACGTGGCCGGAGACTTGCGGAAGATGCGCCGCTGCACGGCTTCTGAAGATCGGCGGGCTCGGATTCCCGCGAGTCTGCGGCTCCCATGGCCAGAGAGGCAGCAACCACTAGCCACCGCGTGGCTCCCATGGCCGGCTCTCCGGTCCGCCGACACTCGCCACCACGTGACCTCGCCTGTGCGGACAACATCGTGGAGCCGGCGAGCTGGCATCCAGTGGATCCGCGTCGCAGGGGAAGGATGGGGGATGCGGGGCGACTTGGGGAGGAAGAAGAAAATAGGGAAAAAAGATTGGAGGCTGACAGGTGGGCTCCCCGTCCACATCAGCGTATTGTCCACATAGGTACGCCAAGTCAGCCTGACAGGTGGGGCCTACTTGTCAGTTTCCCTGTTTTCGCGACTAAATTAGGCAATCAGTGCACCGCGTTACGGGTTAGGCGCAATTTCGGTGGTTTTCTGTGCCCTGACGTAAATGTGGTACCAAGTTATCCTAGCCCCAAGTATGATGGTTTTACGTAAATAACTCTCTACAGTAGGCCATCCACAGTAACCCGGTCTATAGTACCAAACACAGTGTTCGCGCTACAGTATTCAATCTGAACCGCCCCCTGCATCCAACGGCTGCCCGCCCGCCAGTTACGGCGTGACTTGCTGTGGGCAAGTCACTCGATCTCTGTCCCTAACAGGGGTGATAGGAGATCCTCTCTCTCTCCTGAGTTCTATCCATGGAGGCGAGATCCTGCAGCAGCGTGTGGTTGTACTATGTCCTGACTAGCTTCTCTCTCTCTCTCTCCCCCTAGCATGTGTGGCAGCGGCTTGATTTCTCGCGGCCCAGTTGAGGAGGAGGGCCTAGGGCGGTTGTACATTGGGTGCTCTCTGTCCTCATCAACCTCGCTTGCGCTGGCTCAACTTGGAAGCCCATGAGAGTGGCCTCTAATCTGCCTTTTGCTTGGTAAATGCAAACAGTGAACAGGGAGATGACCCAATGGCTAATAAGCTCAGTGTTGATCTGATCGGGAGATAGCTTGAAGTGTGTACAGGGGAAGAAAGCGAGCCGGGCGGCAGCAACCTGCAAGTGCTCTGTTTCAGTTATAGAAGGGGAAGGTGTTGGAAGGAACTAAAAAGCTCTGGATGCGTTTTTTGCCTCTCCTCATCGGACAAGGCATTAATAGCACGATACAGTGATCAAGCTTTTCAGCATTCCTTGCGTACATACCTTTCATTATTAGGTACTCCCTCCGTTCCTAAATATAAGTCTTTGCAGAGATTCCACTATGGACCACATACGGAGTAAAATGAATGAATCTACACTCTAAAATGCATCTATATACATCCGTATGTGGTTCATAGTGAAATCGCTACAAAGACTTATATTTAGGAACGGAGGGAGTATATTTCATTACATGCTTCATCTTTAAGAAGTCTGTTCTGACTTTGTGATGTCTATCAGGCTATGCAGCATAAAGTTATCCCGCCTATTATTGAATTCAGAGGGGTCATGCTTATGATTAGCATCTACTAATTGACATTGTTCCTGTACTATGATTATACTCTTGTGCTGAGCGTGGAGAATCCTGCATATGCAGTAATTTCCGACGTGCTATTTATTAAGTCTTGTTTTATGTACTATTCAAATATTTGTGCAATTTTCTGTCCACCCTTGTCCCGGGGTGAGGCTCCAGAAAATTCAACCCTAACTGAGTTCGAACCCTGGTCGCAGGGTGGGCCCTTGCCACTAGGCTACAGTCCTTATATTTTTAAAGTAGGGCCATAGATCGTGGTCACTAATCAAGTTCACCTCTTGTGTTGGATAAGCATGGGCCAACGGATTTCTGCATATAAATTCATCATTAGGTTAACAAAAGTTCTAATATAGAAGGTCATGTAGCATATTTAGTTGTAAACTATTCAAATGGCTGACACGAGGTTTAACAAGAATAACTTTATGATGATCCAGATATGCACCTTTCTATAGTCGTTGTTGTGGTTTGTTGGATTAATTAGGTATGTGGTATTTTTCCTTCTCCCGTTGCAACGCACGGGCATGTTTGCTAGTTATGTCATAAAAAGGAGAAATAGTAATTTATAAACCGGTCGAACTCGCGCAGACGTTCTGGTGCTTCTCCTTGGCGAGCCAGGCGTCTTCCATGGCACAGTAGTTATTCATCAATTCGGAGAGTCCGGCCATGGTTCTCGGCCGGTGATGGATGAGGTCCCTGTAGAGCCATTCTTCTTTTATGTTGTTATTTCTGAATGCTGTCAGGGCGTCTCTGTCACTGCAATCTGGGGTCGGTGAATCGGTTCTGCAAGGATCCATTTGTAATTTTCTTTATTTTTGGGTTGTGTTGTACTACTGGTTCCCCTTTTTTTTAGGAATTACAAAGTATCCAGAAAAATTGAATTACAAAGTATCCATCCATCAACAACCTGCCCCATCTCGGTTAAATCCGGCTGGCGATAGTTCCGGCTGCGGCCCCGAGGTTAACCTGGAGCCGCTCGTCGGAATCGCACGCCGGCAGCCGGAACCTAGCACGGGCGTTCAACGACGGCGACCGAACGACATGCAGGGGCAAAGCTCGAATCTTGGACGGCCCTGCGCCTGCTACAAATCCATCCTGGACCGTGGCTTTACCATTCTCAGATTTCTCGCCAACCCCAGGGCTCCAATGACATAGCAACAAGCAGCGGCGACAAGTGAGCTCAAACTCAAGCATACAACAGGAGAGGATGGCTCTGAGGGAGGGACGCATCTCACCCTCGGCCTGGCCGCCGCCCAAAGTCCTAAGTCTAAGTCGCACGCGCACCCCGCACGTAGATGAATCACTACTTCTAGTATATATAGACATGCTCTTGAAAGAAGGCATGAATGGAAAGAGAAGAGGGAGGCCGTGGTGCCACGGATCATTGACGTGGCGCAAGCCAGACCCTTGATGGCTGGTGGGCATCCCAAGAAAGTTTAATGACATGATGATAGTAGGCAAACACCCGTTTTCATGAGAAAAAAACTATTAAGTTGCACAATTTTCTTTCTAAGATTGACACATCTAACTAGATTCTACTGCAAGCCGGGGCAGTTGTTTGACACCTTTTATCTCACTAGATTTTGCACGACATAACAGATCCTCAAATATAAGAATATACTCTCTTTTTTGCAAGGCATATGTACATTTTTTGTTTCGTTTTGCGAGGCAGATGAAGAGATTACCCAGTGAGTGTGAGAACATTTTATGACTGTAAGTCTGTAACCCAACCCAGATGCTCAGAAACAAGTAACCAAGGGCCAAACACAAGGGCATACTGATACTGAGAAATTTCTTTGATTCCCA
Organism: Aegilops tauschii subsp. strangulata; assembly: GCF_002575655.3. NCBI lineage: Eukaryota > Viridiplantae > Streptophyta > Magnoliopsida > Poales > Poaceae > Aegilops > Aegilops tauschii. The sequence continues at coordinate 39,485,186 of NC_053036.3, forward strand.
ACTTTGTTTTCACTAGGTACACGCAAACTTTACAATTTGCTGCTGCTGCTGTAGTTGGTAGCACACACGTACATAGATTTGGATGTGTTGACCTAGACTAAGCAACTATACCAAAGGCAAAAAGCTTCATGGCAGCATACATACAAGCTAGGAGTAATATATATACATATACATTGAGGTGACAAGCAGCGGCTCAATAATGAAGCCCTTTGGAATTCATCAATGTACTTCAAAAACAACAAGACAACCTAACTAATCCGGTGAATCCAATCCAACAGATGAGCCCATCATCACGCGCCCTCCTTCACCAAGATGTTGAGTCCGTCTGAATGGTCATGAGCTAAGAGCCAGCGCCCAGCAACACAAGAAGAACCCATCACGCACTTGCTGGAACTACAAACACCAACTCCACTGCTCACTATGCAGAATGCCAACCAAAAGAAACAAAAGGTTGTTTGCTGGATCGATCCTCGATTGCTTCCTGCAGTAGAAACATGACACAATAAGGGGCCAGACACTTTCCGGCAGAGGATTCAGCTATCACCTTGCTGGGCACGATGTGACGAGTTGGAGCAGGTTGAGCACCAGATGCACATTGTGGAGAAGGAATCCCTGCAGCATCGGCGGTGAAGAAGGGGAACTTCTGGTACATAGAGGAAGTATCTGGTTCTCTTTCTCTCCCGGCGCGCGATTGTGGAGGAGGCGGTCTTGGTCTTGGGCAGCAGCGTCGACCTGGGCAGAGAGAGAAAGAACAAGATTCATTAGTGACCAAGGTGGTTAGTTTCTAATTTAAGTGACCAAGGTGGATACTTTCTAATTTAAAAACAACAAAAGGCACTGACTTGGAAAGTTTGAAACATTTGACATGGTGGCATTCCATCAATCATGAAATTGTGACAGACCCAGACTTGAAAATGCAAATTGACAAGTACAACGATCCACAGTAGAATAGCTACAAATAAGCTCTCAGATTGTCAACAACATCATCAAATTCTCAAAAAAACAACATGGGCTTGTGCACAGCATAAAAACAGGTCTTCAGTTTCAGTTAAAGTGAACCAATTGGTCCATCAATCATGGGCATATGATCTCAGAATGAACGGAAGACCGACAGTCCATGCTTGCATTTTACCGAACAACTACACAGTCACCTCAACAGCAATACAGAAACATAGCAATCCTGGCCACTAACCGTGAAGGACATGCCTCTTTTCAGGGAGGTAAAAGACGTACATACTGCTAGGCGATCGATGAGACTTTGAAATGGAAATCTGCAGTTGTGCTACTTCAGGTTGGGAACTACAAAAGGCAAAACCTCTAGCAGCATGAACCTAAACCAATTAATCAACCCAGATACATGCTGCTACATGGATGGTGACGTGTAGTCGTACCAAATCCAACAACCAGCATTCGATCCGACTAAACACGCACAGGATTAATGCACACAGGCCAGGACACCAAAATCCACCCGTCGGCAAGTACATAATTGTGCAGTTACTAGTGCCTTCTCTGTTAACCTCCCCCGTGGCCATGGGCAAGGCAAATTGTTCCCAACTTACCAAGTCATTGACCGTTTACTAATCTAATGTAGAGAACATGGGATGCCACATTACGAACGTGTACAGAACAAAATCACGGTCAACTCTAGAGCAATACATAGACATGATTCCGGCCACTTACCAGCAAAGCCAAAGACGTTTTTTTACAGAGGTAAAATGCATACTACTAGGGATGATAAAAGGCATATATACTATGAAGTACTAGTAGGAGACGTGCTTGTAGATAACCGGATGTACACCATGGACACTTTCCAAGAGAGGAATCAGGTATCACCTTGCTTTGCTGGACACGATGCGAGGTGTTGGAGCAGGTTGACCAGAGGATGTACACCATGACATGGAGAAGGAATCCCTCCAGCATCGACGATGACAAATCTCAGGAACGGACGAAGGGAGCAGTCCAGCTCCAGCGCCGACGACCATTCTTGTACAGCAGCGGTCCAGACGTGCCTCACGCGGAAAAGCGGCCACGTCATCGCCGGAGATTAGAAGAAGCACACGGACACTCCCGGCACTGGACCGTGGAGAAGGAGCTGACCTCGAGCACCTCCTTCCCGCGTCATCCATGACCATGGAGAAGGAGCTGACCCTCCAGCATCGACGATGAAGAGGGGGAACGTTGTAACACCCCGGATGTAACTTTCCATATTTGTAACTCCAACTCTTGCCATTTTTCGGCTATGTGCTATGATATTCTCTTCGTGGTCGGGTTTTGTTTTTCGTTTTGCTTTTTGTTCATGTCATGCATCTCATATCATGTCATCATGTACATTGCATTTGCATACGTGTTCGTCTCATGCATCCGAGCTTTTTTCCCGTTGTCCGTTTTGTAATCCGGCACTCCCACCTCCTCCGGTGCACCCTTCTTGTTTTTTTTCGTGAGCGGGTGTTGAACGTTCTCGGAATGGACCGAGGCTTGTCAACTGGCCTTGGTATACCACCGGTCAAGTTTCGTTTCATTTGGAGGTCGTCTGGTACTCCAACGGTTAACCGGGTAACCGCAAAGTCCTTCTGTGTGTTGCAGCAAAACCCCCCTCCAAACAGCCCAAAACCCCTCTAAATCTCTTCCATGCTCTAGGTCGTTCGATCACGATCGTGTGGGCGAAAACCGCACCTCATTTGGACTCTCCTAGCTCCCTCTAGCTATATATATGTGAGCCTCCCCGAAATTTTCGGATCCCTGAAACCCTAGCCTCTCCCTCCGCGCGCCGGACACGTCCGCCCGGTGCCGGACGTTTCTCACCGCAGCCCGCGGCCAACCAGGGACTGCCACGTGTCACCGCCGCCTCGCCCGCGCCGCCGGCCCGGAGAGCCCGTGCGGGGCCCTCCCGGCCCGCTCCTCCCGCGCCGCCGACCGCCCGTCGCCCGCTGCCCCGCCGCCTCGCCGCAGCGCGCCGCTGCCGTCCAACGTCGCCGCCGCACCCGCAGGCGACCGCGCCGTCGCCCTCTCCTCCTCCCGTCGCCGGTCGCCGCCTCTCCCCCGAGCCCGCTTCCCCGGCGCCGAGCCTCCTCTTCCCCGAGCTCCGGCGTGCTCGAGCAGCTCTTCTCCGGCGAGCAACCACCGGCCCGATCCAGATCTGGAAGACCCGACAGTTGACTTCTCCTTCTCCCCGAAAATCTCCAAGTCCTGTGATTTTTACGAGATATGCCCCTGTTCATCGCATCATAACTCTCTGCATATAGCTCCGTTTCGTGCGTGTAATATATCGAAATGTTCGTCTCGTGATGCTCTTCATTTTGTTCCATTGCACAGTGTTCATTTGAGTCCATATTGGTGCCCAAATCTCTGGTGCAAGAGTGCTAGTTGCTGTTATCTGCTGTTACTTATCAGAACTTGGTGATTTGTTATTTTTGTTGCATTTAATCTGTGCATCTTATGGGCATGAGCTCTACATGTGTTTTGTTGTATGACATGCCATCTTTTCAGAGGTGTATGCCATGTATTTTTGTGATCTCTGTGGTGACTAGCACAAGCATGCAAACTAGGCTCCATAATGTTTCTGATTTCAGAGACGGTAGTTTTTCTAAGTCTGTGACTGCTGTTGTTTTGTTGCTATGTATCCATGTGGCTACAGAGAGATCCATACTTATTTTGGAGATGTTCAGTAAGGATGTTTTGTAGATATTGTTGTAATTGATCCATTCATGCCCTTGTTTGCAATTATGGAGTGCTGTAGCATGACTCAATATTGCTCTACTTTTTCTATAAAATATTTCTGGCAGATTGTTTACGTGTTATTCAATTTTGCCAAGGTTGTTGTAGTTGTTTCATAGATGCTATGTAATTGCTCTTGTCATGGATAGCTTTAGAAACATGCCATCTTGCCGTAGGTATGCTTGTTTTGTCATGCATTGCTTTGTGGTGAGTGCATCAAGCTCACCAAGATGCCTTCATATTATTGTTTCTGCCATGCTCTGTTTTCTGGTAAGTCTGAAACCTGTTAACGAAACTTGCTATGTTTACATGGTTGCCATCATATCTTCTGGTTCTTTTTGGCTTATGGTCAGTAAGGAACTTTTGTTATATGCATTTAGTAGAATACTGCCATGCCTTGTTTTGCCATGTTAAGTTAATTTAGCATGTTGATTTCGCGCTCTGAACATTGCTACCTGATGCTGTTTCTGCCATGTCCAGTAATTTCTCTAAGTCTGTGAACCTGTTATCTTTTGCACTTTTGCCATGCTTGTTTGAATCTGTTGTGGTGTGAACTAGCCGTAGCTCAGTGTTCATCTTTTGTCAAGCATCTCCTGTAGATTGCTTCCATATGCTTTGTTGCTATGTTGGAGTGCTGTAGCATGGTTATTTGTTGCATTCTAAATGCTATCATGCTGTTAATCGCAGATTCGTGTCATTCTTGTTTTGCTTGCCATTTGCAAACCGTGCATCCGTTTCCGGTGATCTTTATATCGATTTCAACCGAAATCATCTCATCTTTCCAGTGGCATGCTTGGTTTGCCAAGTTACTGCCTTTTTCATCATTTTCTTTCCAGAGCACGCATATGCATCGCATATCATATCTTGCATATCATTCATGTATTGCATCATGTTGCTTGTGCTTTTCCCGTGATTGATCGTGGTTCCATTGCTTGTGTTCTTGTCTTGGGTAGAGCCGGGAGACGAGTTCGTGAACGAGGAACCTGTTGAGTATGCTTACGAGGATCAAGCTTTCGACAACTCTGAGAACCTTGCAGGCAAGATGACCACCCCTCGAAATCACTTCTATCTTTGCTTTGCTAGTTGTTCGCTCTATTTCCATGCTGCGCTACCTACCACTTGCTATATCATGCCTCCCATATTTTCCATGACAGCCTCTAACCATCCTTTCCTAGCAAACAGTTGTTTGGCTAAGTTACTGCTTTTGCTCAGCCCTTCTTATAGCGTTGCTAGTTGCAGGTGAAGTTGAAGTTGGTTCCATGATGGAACATGGATATTTTGGAATATCACAATATCTCTTATTTAATTAATGCATCTATATATTTGGTAAAGGGTGGAAGGCTCGGCCTTATGCCTGGTGTTTTGTTCCACTCTTGCCGCCCTAGTTTCCGTCATACCGGGATTATGTTCCTTGAGTTTGCGTTCCTTACGCGGTTGGGTGATTTATGGGACCCCCTTGGCATTTCGCCTTGAATAAAACTCCTCCAGCAAGGCCCAACTTTGGTTTTACCATTTACCACCTAAGCCTTTTCCCCCGGGTTTTCGCGAGCCCGAGGGTCATCTTTATTTAAACCCCCGGGTCAGTGTTCCTCTGAGTGCTGGCCCAAACTAGAGCCACTTGCAGCGCCACCTTGGGGAAACTCGAGGATTGGTTTTAGTTGTACGTAGTGTTCATCCGGTGTGCCCTGAGAACGAGATATGTGCAGCTCCTATCGGGATTTGTCGGCACATTCGGGCGGCTTTGCTGGTCTTGTTTTACCATTGTCGAAATGTCTTGTAAACCGGGATTCCGAGACTGATCGGGTCTTTCCGGGAGAAGGTTTATCCTTTGTTGACCGTGAGAGCTTATGATGGGCTAAGTTGGGACACCCCTGCAGGGTATTATCTTTCGAAAGCCGTGCCCGCGGTTATGAGGCAGATGGGAATTTGTTAATGTCCGGTTGTAGAGAACTTGTCACTTGACTTAATTAAAATACATCAACCGTGTGTGTAGCCGTGATGGTCTCTTCTCGGCGGAGTCCGGGAAGTGAACACGGTTTGAGTGATGCATGAACGTAAGTAGGAGTTCAGGATCACTTCTTGGTCATTACTAGATGACGACCGTTCCGTTGCTTCTCTTCTCGCTCTCTTTTGCGTATGTTGGCCATCATATATGCTTAGTGCCTGCTGCAGCTCCACCTCATTACACCATCCTTTCCTATAAGCTTAAATAGTCTTGATCTCGCGGGTGTGAGATTGTTGAGTCCTCGTGACTCACAGATTCTACCAAAACAGTTGCAGGTGCCGACGATGCCATTGCAGATGATGGGATCGACCTCAAGTGGGAGTTCGATGAGGAACGTGGTCGTTACTATGTGTCTTTTCCTGATGATCAGTATGAAGGAAATATGCCCTAGAGGCAATAATAAAGTTATTATTTATTTCCTTATATCATGATAAATGTTTATTATTCATGCTAGAACTGTATCAACCGGGAACTTGATACATGTGTGAATACATAGACAAACAGAGTGTCACTAGTATGCCTCTACTTGACTAGCTCGTTGATCAAAGATGGTTATGTTTCCTAGCCATAGACATGAGTTGTCATTTGATTAACGGGATCACATCATTAGGAGAATGATGTGATTGACTTGACCCATTCCGTTAGCTTAGCACTCGATCGTTTAGTATGTTGCTATTGCTTTCTTCATGACTTATACATGTTCCTATGACTATGAGATTATGCAACTCCCGTTTACCGGAGGAACACTTTGTGTGCTACCAAATGTCACAACGTAACTGGGTGATTATAAAGGTGCTCTACAGGTGTCTCCAAAGGTACTTGTTGGGTTGTGTTGAGGATATAGACCTTGGAGTCACCCGCCAGGATGGCCGGGTTACTCTAAAGGTCATTACCAGAAGCCCGGAGCTAAGTTTCAAGATAATGGGCTAGAGATGGGCTGAGACCCGGATATGGCTTAAAGCCAGTAGTTACAATCATTGTTATAGTAGACTTGTAGTGTAAGGCAAGTATTGATTAGAGTCCGAGCCGGACGCTCTTATGAGCCGGCCGGGACTCTAAGGGCTGCTGGGCGTCAGCCTCCCTAGATAAAGGGGGGACCCGGCAGCGGTTCAAGGGCGACAACAATCTCTCCGAGAGCCGGGATAAGTGTTTAGTTCCCTGGCGATCGTAACCCTAATCAATAACGCCTCGAACTGGACGTAGGCTTTTACCTTCACCGTAAGGGGCCGAACCAGTATAAACCCTCGTGTTCCTTGTCCCACATAACCCCTTCAAGCTTCCTAGTTGCGATGGCTCCACGACTAAGTCCTAGCCCAAGGACATCTGCCGTGACAATTCCACGACAGTTGGCGCCCACCGTGGGGCGAGCGCACGGTGGATTTGAGTTCTTGAAGGGCAGCTTCGAAGGGCTCAAGGGATACGCTGTGGGCCGGATGACCAAGAGTCGTCGCGGCAGGCTCTACATCGACGACGCGGACTGGGGCCCCGACGCCGGCTCAGTGGAGTACGGGTACCGGGTCCCCTTTGGCGGAATTCATGTCTTCATTGGCAAGGTTGGTGAGCCGGGCCGCGAGCCGGGCCTCTGCGCCGATCTCATCGAAACGGCTCAGCGCGCACGACCCGCCCGGGCCCGGCCTGCCTTAAAACGCGCTTTTGTGGGATGCATCCATGGAAGGCCCTCCGATCCATCTGGGTCTGGGGATGAGGCGGCCGCCGGCTCTGACGGCGAGTCGGCCGCTGATGAGTCAAACTCGTTGTACCAACTTCAAGATGGCAGGCTCATGAGTTATTCCGATGGCAACAGTATTCCGGACCTTTTTGAGCCGCCAAGTCAGGTCGGAGTTTTTATGGCTGGTGCGCAGCCTGTTCAGAACCCCGCTACCGGATCAGAAAACCCGGAGCCTTCCCCGGCTCAGGTGCTGATGGATCTCACAGATAAGATGACGGCCCTGTTAACTGCCACGGTTGACCCGGCAGATCAAGCCCAGCATGACGCGGAGGTGGCACAGTTAAAATTGGATCTGATGAAAGCAAAAGAGGATCTTGCAGCAGAAGGGATCAGGCTGGCGGCGGAGCGGGCGGCTCTCGACGCCCGGACTCAGTTGATTCAGGCGCAGTCCTTCCAACTCACGATGGATCAGAACGCGGCCAACGAGGTCATGAGAAGGAGGCATCAGAAGGCCCAGTCTCGACTCCCGCCGGTTTACGATCCGCGCAATCTATTCAACACGCCGGGTGCGGGATCCAGTAACCCACCAGGGGTCATTGCGCCCGGGTCGGGACCCCTTATTCAGCCACTAGTAATGGGGCCTCCCCAGGCGCCCCCTGCCCCGCCTCAGTATGTGCCAATACCCCCGGGTCATTACGATAACCCGCTGGAGAACATGGTAGCTGCGGCAGCACGACTGGCGGCTCTTCCCGTTGACGGCAATTCTCCGGCAGCCGTTGAAACCCGCCGGGTCAGGGAACTCCTGCAGACGGCCCTAGCGCAGCAAGAGGCGTACTCCTATAGCCGGGACAGGATCCACTCAACTCCTCGCCCAGGCCAGAGCCCGAGTTACAGCCGGCACATGGTCTCGGCGACCGGCTCAAGTAATGTCCGACGCCATGGCCCGGCTCATGTTGGAACCTTCTACGCCGCAGACCAAGCACGGCAAGAGGCGGAGCAGGTGCCGCAATTGACGGCTTATCAGACCCCCCCGGCTTATCCAACGGCGTCCGTTGATGTGGGTATTTCTACCAGGACCGGGGGTGTCCCTTGTTTGGTGCCGGCCATCCGTAATGAACGTCTACCTAAGGATTTCAAGGGCCCTAGGAAGGTGCCTAACTATACAGCTGACTTACAGCCTGCGGCCTGGATTGAAAGTTATGAGATGGCTATGGAACTGCTAGAGGTCAGCGAGGCGGCCATGGCCAAATATTTCACCATGATGTTAGATGGAACTGCCCGCACGTGGTTAAAAGGGCTGCCACCGAACTCCATTGGGTCTTGGACTGAGCTGAAGGCCCGGTTCATTCAAAACTTCAAGGATACCTGTAGGCAGTCTATGTCAATTGTGGATTTGACTAACTGTAAGCAGCAGGAGGGTGAGTCCACGACCCATTGGGTTCGCCGGGTCAAGGAGATCATACATTCATCAGATAAGATGGACGCCGGCTCTGCAGTCTTGATGTTAGAACAGAACTGTCGTTTTGTGCCCCTAAAGATGAAGCTTGGGCGGCTTAAACGTGACTGCACGGATATGGGTACACTAATGGCGGCTCTTGTCAAATACGCTGATTCCGATGGTACCAAGGATCCCCCTTCAGATGATGAAAGGACAGGGAAGGGAAAGAAGAACGGCAATGGCAAGGGCCCTCAGTTTAACCCGGGGAATCAAGGAGGAGGCAAGCGCAAGGCCGATGGCAGCCTGGAGTTCGTAGCCAACACCCAAGGCAACAACCAGCGACGCAAGGGGAGGCCCCCTCCCCGAGGCGGCGGGTCAGGACCTTCTCTGGAGCAGCTGTTGAATGAACCTTGTCCGAGACACGGCTCTAGAGAGAAGCCAGCGACTCATCTGTGGAAGGATTGTGCTATCATGAAGGCCTTTAAAAACTACAATGGCCCGGGCGGCGGCCCAGGCGCAGGCGGCTCCGGCGCTGGCGGCTTTCATGGCCCGGGTGGCGGGTCAAATTCCGGTCCTCAGAACGGTCAAGGGGGCTTCAATCAACAGTCTGGTCAGAGTCATCAACAGCAACAGGGGGGCTATCAGACCAACCCGAAGCAACTTAGCGGTGGACAGTATCACGTGTTCACCACTAGTTTGTGCAAACGAGACGAGAAGCTTCACAAGAGGGCTGTTAATGCTGTTGAGCCGGCGGTTCCACGCTACTTACGGTGGTCGGAGCAGCCCATAGTGTGGAGTAGGGAGGATCACCCTCCCCGGCTGATCCTTTTGCTCTCCCCCGTATCGATCAAATCATTGACGCCACGGCAGGTTGTGCACGCTTAAGTTTCTTGGATGCTTATTCCGGGTATCATCAGATTAAGATGGAAGTTAAGGACCAGGAGAAGACGGCGTTCATCACTCCCTTTGGAGCCTTCTGCTATGTGTCTATGCCCTTTGGACTCAAGTGTGCACAGGCGACTTACCAGCGTTGTGTGCAGAATTGCCTTCATAAGCAGATCGGGCGCAATGTTCACGCTTACGTGGACGACATTGTGGTTAAATCCATCAAGGAGGAAACCCTGATAGATGACTTAAGGGAAACCTTCGACAATCTCCGAGTCTATAAGATGATGCTTAACCCGGCCAAATGTGTTTTTGGTGTTCCTGCAGGCAAACTATTGGGCTTCTTGGTTTCTGACAGGGGCATTGAGGCTAACCCAGAGAAGATCAAAGCTATCACTTCTCTAGCTAAGCCGGCATGTATAAATGACGTTCAGCGTTTGGCGGGTCGCATCGCTGCGTTAAGCCGGTTTATAAGCCGTTTGGGTGAGAAGGCTATGCCCTTATATCAATTGATGAAGAAAACTGATAACTTTGTCTGGAATGATGCAGCTAATACCGCCTTCGAGGATTTGAAAAAGCAACTGGCAGAGCCCCCCGTCCTTGCTGCTCCGGTTGATAAGGAGCCCTTGCTACTGTATGTAGCGGCAAACGCACGAGCTGTCAGCGTGGCTATTGTGGTGGAGCGCAAGGAGGCAGGTAAGGAGCATCCGGTTCAGCGGCCGGTTTATTATGTCAGTGAGGTGCTCATTGAGTCCAAGCAGCGGTATCCGCATTGGCAGAAGCTCGTATATGGGGTATTTATGGCGAGCCGGAAGCTTAAGCATTACTTTCAAGGTCATCCCATCACTGTGGTCAGTTCCGCCCCTCTCGGTGATATTATCCAGAACAGAGAGGCTACAGGGAGAATTGCTAAGTGGGCTATAGAACTTGGACCTCATGACCTCAAATATGTGCCACGCACTGCTGTTAAGTCTCAGGCCTTGATAGATTTCATCAATGATTGGACAGAGTCACAAGTACCCGAGCAAAAGCCGGATAACACTTATTGGACTATTCACTTTGATGGGTCCAGGCAGCTGGAGGGCTCGGGGGCTGGTGTGGTCTTGGCTTCCCCTAAAGGTGACAAGTTCCATTATGTGCTACGGTTGATGTTTCCTTGCACTAATAATGCGGCTGAGTACGAGGCTTTGCTCCACGGTCTTCGGGTGGCTAAGGAGATGAGCTTAAGCCGGCTGAGGTGTTTTGGTGACTCAGACTTGGTGGCTCAACAAGTATCAGGCACCTGGGATTCTAAGGATCCTCTAATGGCGGCTTATCGCCGCAAGGTTGATGCCATTGCCGGGCACTTTCAGGGATATCAAGTGGAGCACATTGACCGCAGGAAGAATGAGGCGGCTGATGCTTTAAGCCGGCTCGGCTCTCAGCGAAAGCCGGTGCCGCCTAACACTTTCCTGGATGTCCTATATAACCCTTCGGTTAAGTTGCCTACAGAGGAGGACTTGGCTATCCCTGACCCGGAGGCACGACTGGTGGCGGCTCTTCATATCATACCAGACTGGACAATGCCATATCTGGCTTATATAACCCGGGGAGAGTTGCCTGAGGATGAAATTCTGGCCAGGCAAATAACCCGGCGGGCTAAGTCAATGATTGTTATCGATGGCGAGTTGCATCATCGCAGTGTTTCAGGGGCATTCCAGCGTTGTATCTCCCCTGAGGAAGGTCAAGAGATCTTGCGCGAGATCCATGAAGGGGATTGTGGCCATCATGCCGGTTCAAAATCTCTTGTGGCCAAGGCTTTCCGTCATGGTTTTTATTGGCTGACGGCTCACGCTGATGCAGAGGACTTGGTCAGTAAATGTGATGGCTGCCAAAGGTTCTCCCGACGGGCTCATGTGCCGGCTCAGGAATTGAGGATGATCCCGATCACTTGGCCCTTTGCGGTCTGGGGGCTTGATATGGTCGGGCCTTTTAAACGGTCCAAGGATAAGAAGACCCACCTCTTGGTGGCAGTGGACAAATTCACGAAGTGGGTGGAAGCTGAGCCAGTTAGCAAGTGTGATGCAGCCACGGCGGTTCAATTTATGAAAAAGGTGATCTTCCGCTTCGGCTTTCCACACAGCATCATAACAGACAATGGCACTAATCTGTCCAAAGGCGCTATGGAGGAGTTTTGTCAAAGAGAGCATATCCGGCTTGATGTCTCTTCAGTGGCACACCCCCAATCCAATGGTCAAGCTGAGAGAGCTAACCAGGAGATTCTGAAGGGCATTAAACCCCGGCTCTTGGTCCCTTTGCAACGGACGCCAGGTTGTTGGGTGGAGGAATTGCCCTCCGTTTTATGGAGCATCAACACTACTCCTAACAGGTCTACAGGCTTCACGCCTTTCTTCATGGTTTATGGAGCAGAAGCAGTTCTCCCCAGCGACATCCATCATGATTCACCTCGTGTGGCGGCTTATGTTGAGACGGATAATGAACAGGCGCGCCGAGATGCTCTGGACTTGCTGGACGAACAGCGTGATGTGGCAGCCGCCCGTTCAGCGATTTACCAACAAGACCTGCGCCGTTATCATAGCCGCCGGGTCAAATCCCGGGTCTTCCAGGAGGGCGACCTGGTGCTCCGGCTCATCCAGGATCAAACAGATGCACACAAGTTATCCCCACCTTGGGAAGGGCCTTTTGTGGTCAGTAAGAACTTGCACAACGGGTCATATTACCTCATTGATATCCGGGAGCATAAGGACTCACGTAAATCTGAGGAGGAGACCCGTCGGCCGTGGAACATAGCTCAGCTTCGGCCTTACTACACTTGAGCTTCCGACTCTTGTGATGTACATATTTATCTCAGCCATGTATATATTATGACAAAGCAATAAAGCAGGACCTCTGTCCTTTGCTCTCTTCCAAAAATGTGTGTTGTTACATGCTGACTTACAGAAGATCCGGCTTATGATCATCTTCGAATCTAGCTGTAAGCAGTAAAGTCGCTTGGGGGCTTCCTGTTCACACATGGGTCGTATTCGAACCAAAGAGAACATAGCTGTCGATACCCATTTGATTGGCAAAGTGCCGAGCTCATTGGGAAGTTGCCTCTGGTCATATTTGAATCATAGTGTAACCCCTCTGAGAACCGACGTGGATCGTATTCGAATCAGCGTCGTTAAACAAATTTTCAGAATCACTTGGGGGCTTCCTGTTCAAACATGGGTCGTATTCGAACCAAAGAGAACATAGCTGTCGATACCCTCTTGATTGGCATCGCCAAACCCACTGGGGGCTATATGATCATATCCGAATCTTAGCTTAACCCCTTTGGACCGAGTTTCTGGTCGTATTCGAACCGGAAGCCCTTAAGTTTTTATATTTTACCACAAACTTGCTTTGATCATGTCAAAGTATGTACTGCCGGGTTTCACTTGCCGGCTTAATTTTGGTTTATCTTGTTAGTTGAGCATCATGGATGTCATCAAGACAAATAAATTCGAGTTAAGGTACCAACCGTGCTACCCGGGCTATTTAACCCGGAAGTATGCTTACAGGCTATTAAGTGTGTCATCACAGCTATGTTCGAGTATAGTTAAGGACCGATCTTTTTTGGTTCGTATCCCGGGTTATCCATCTCAAACACCTGATTCTCAGGGCGGTAAGCCGCTTTGCGACTTGTAATTTGCCTTTCTATGTAGATATTTAAAGGCACTTTTTAAGGTTGAGAAGGACAAAGGGATAATTCCGACCCGGAGGAGCATCAAAAGAATGACTTCAAAGGATTTCAGCATTCATTACGTGCACGATGGCACGGCAGAGATAAATTGTTGCACCTACTCTATTACAAAAATCTTTCAAAGTTTCAAGGATGGGCGTTGTTTGGTGAGCCGCTAGCCGGTTTATGACGCCTGCTGAGTTGAAGTCCCCGGCTCATCTTCTGCTTCAGCTGATCCCAAGGCTTCGAAGGTCGACGACTTCCAGTTGATGCCGCTGAGAGCTTCGAACTGAGCTTCTTCGTCAATTAACCCGGCCGGGTTAATCTCCGGGGCGAAGGTGTGCTGGCGAGCCGGGGGAATCAGATTGATAGCTTCATAGCGAGGGGTTGGAATCCTCTGATTCTCCGCGTTGTATCCCGGCTGATACTTGGTTAAATCGGTGTCGTTCCCGATGATGGTGGCCACCGGGCGCACAGCCTTCACACAAGCCGCGAAGTCCTTCTGGTCGAACGCTGAGCCGTCTTCTTTCAGGCTAGGGTAACCCAGGGCGATATCTGCCGGGTCTAGCTCCGGCAAGAAGGCTTTGGCCCGGCTCAGTGCGGCGATTGCTCCGGATCTCGCGGATGCTCGTCGTAGCTCCTGGATCCGCTGCGGCAGAACTGCGAGCCGGCGCAGGACTTCGGCCAGATGAGTCGGCACTTCATTTGACAGGGCCACCACAGCTAAAGCCCGCTGTGACCCGGTGTAGAGCTGTTCCACCAGGGTGTACACGGCCTTTAACTTGGTGACCACGCTCTGGTTCAAGTTGGCGCTTCTGGAACCTGTTTAACAACATCAGATGACCCGGTGATAAGGATGAGTTAAGAGATGTAAACATTCCAACTTGAATGAAAGCCGGTGAGGCAACTTACCGAAGATGGCAGCTACCATTTGGGACACTTGGCGCTTTAGACCGGAGAGCTCAGCGGTCTTCTCAGTGAGGGCCTTCTCCGCCTGTTCTGCCCGGGTCACCAGTGCAGCTTTCTCCTCAGCCCAGGCCTTCCGCCCAGCGTCGAATTCAGTCTTCAATTTCTCCTGAGCGGCGATGCTGGAGACAAACTTGGCATTTGCCTTCCGGGTCTCCATCTCTTGTGCCTTCAGCCGGCTCTTGAGATCCGCCAGGTCTGACTCTAATTTCTTGCCAACAGCCTGCATATATTTCCGGGTTATTAACAGTCATTCTATAAAGTCCCAAGCGCTTTCCAAGCAAAGACACTTGGCACTTGGGGGCTAATGCATATTGAACGTATCTATCTATGTACGGCCGGCTCAGTTCAGTAAGCCGGAATCTAAAGTCTACAACATATTCAAGTATAAGTCCTAGACTTGGGGGCTAGAATGGCAAGGATCACTATGCGGAAAGTAAGAGAACAGCAGAAGGTTACCTCAGATTTTTGTTGGATCTGGTTGACCATGGCGATCTCGGCGTCCCGGCTCTTGTAAACCTGGCTGATGTAGCTTGAGACGAGTTCTCCAATACTTAAGTCGGTGTAGCTGGAGAGATCCAGATTCACCCGGTGGGGTTGCAGCAACTCCTCCCTCGCGGAGCATTTGTCCAGCGCGGTCGGCCTCCCCGGCTCAACAAACTCCGTCCGAGTAATTACCACGTCCGGGTCGTTAGCTGGTGGGGCTGAGCCGGAGGCCTCCGGGTTAGCTAATGCTTCAGTCGTTGTTTTGGTGGTCGGGGCAGGGGCTTCAGGCGCCGTATCCATGGGAATGGTAGCTTCAGGGGCGGAGGCGACTGGCGGCTCTTGAGCCGTCGTCTCCGGCTCAGGCAAGTCGGGCACTCCGGCTGACCTGGTCTTCTTTGCTCTTTTGGTGAGCTTTGCCTGGGCACTGAAAAGGCAGAAGTGTTAGGCATACAAAGGGTAAGTACAGACAGATAATGTAAGGAGATTGTTATTACCCGGGGGCAGTCTTGAAGGCCGGCAGACTTGACTGCATGGAGTCACCCGAGGAGGGGGAGGTCTCCTGGTAATTGGAGTCAGAAGAGTTGAGTGGCTCACGGATGACACCCGCCAACGGATGAAAAGGGTACAGGTGAGAAAAAACCTCAGTGCGGCGTTTCCTCGTTGCGTCGGGTAACCCAGTGGAGAGGTCGGCGTCCTTGCGGGCCCGGGTGTGACGCCGGCTCTCGTGAACCTGCTGCTTCAAAAGAAATTGAGGGTCTCGGTGAGCTAATGGATGGGAAAAGCTTACTTTCCGGGTTACCCTTCGGACTTTCAGCTGTGGTAAAGGCTCCGAGCCGGAGGAAAGTGATGTTACCTCTTCGACCACCGGGTTACTGGCGCCGGTGTCATCCTGTCAATAAGCAAGTGTTGATAAGGCGGACAGCATCAGACAACATATACTGCAAGAATTTAAAAGATTAAGGGTTACCTCTGACTCGGAGCTATCGCTTAATTGCAGCAGTTCCGAAGCAGTGGGTCTGTTTCCCTTTTTGCGAGGGGCGGCTCTCTTGGCGGCTTTCTTCGCCTTCCTGGCCTTCTTGGCCGCCTCATGGTCATACTTGACCCGCCAGAATTTATCATCAGCCTGAGAAATACAGTAATGAGTTCTTAGTAAGATGACAGGTAAAACAAAATGGAAAGGTTAAAGTCAGCGGCTTACCGCTGGGGCTGGATTGGTCTTGCAGAACGGGGCTAGCCCGGTTCTTCCACAGTCTACCAGGCTCTCGTTTAAAAGAGCCTTGGTCTCTTCTTCAGCAACGTCTTCTGGAAGATCATTGCGACTGTGCCTCTGCGGGTCATCCTTTCGCCCGGTGTACTCACACATTAAGCCGGGGCAGCGGCTCAATGGGATCACCCGCCATGAGATCCAGACCCGGACCAGGTCAATTCCCTTCAGACCATTGCCTAGCAGGGCTTTGATCTTGTTGATCGTTGGAAGCAGAGGCTGGCGTTCTGCGGCAGTCAGCTTGTCGGATAATGGATGAGTTGGCTCCAGGCGCGTTGAGCGAAAGCCGGGCAGCGGGCTCTCATCAGCCGGGGACGTGTCTTGGCAGTAGAACCAAGTCATGTTCCAGTCCTTGGGGTGACTTGGCGGTTCTGCGTAAGGGAACAGACAATCCCTGCGCCGTTGGATGGAGATGCCGCCTAACTCTAGACTTGGACCGTTTGCGCACTCGGTTTGGCGGTTCAAATAGAACAGCTCTCTGAAGAGCAGCAGACTCGGCTCTTCTCCAAGATATACTTCACAAAAAACTTGGAAGTTGCAGATGTTGGATATGGAATTGGGTCCTATATCCCGAGGCCGAAGATCAAAGGAGTTGAGCACGTCCCGGAAGAATTTTGAGCCGGGCAGTGCGAAGCCCCGGCTCATATGGTCGGCAAAGATCACTACCTCCCCGTCTCTCGGTTGTGGCCTTTCTTCGGATGGGTCAGGGGCACGGTAGGACATCACTTCTTTCTTAGGCAGATATCCGGACTTAACGAAGTTGGCCAGGGTCTCTTCGGTGACGCTGGATTTCATCCAGTTGCAAGTGATGGGAGCCTTGGGAGGCATGGTGACGGTTGGTGGTCTACGAGGAAGAGAAAGTGTCCGGGTTAACTATAAGCCAGAGTTTATCATTCAAGTTACAATGACGGCTTATGAAGGGGACTAATGGTATGTATTGATACGGTGGGTTATCTAAGCCGTCGGGGCTTTCAGGATAAGTTGGTCGTCTACGGCTTACTGCGGTTAAGTCGGAAGATACTACAGAGCATGATTCTCTTTAAACCGGAAAGTTCTACGGCGCGTGTTTTCTCTAAGTCGGAAATATAAGCCGCCAAAATTCAAGGACTGCAGTTTTTACTAAGTGTGGTAAACAGATTTCACATATTACAGTAACTTTTTTGGATCAAAGTAGTCGGAGCAGAGAAAGTTTTCTAGACCTAAAAAACAGAGGCAGGAGAAGTTTTTGAGGTTGAACACAGTTCTTATGCAGTAAAAAGAGGGTTTCTTACAGATGAAATGGGTCTCAAACCTCTACCGCAGTGGTTCTACGCGAGGTTAAGGATCAACCAACTACGGTGGCAACAAGAACTACCGAGTTTGTGGGCAATGGTGACGAACACGAAGAACTGAAGAAACCCTACCGCAGATCTATTCTAGCAAGGCAGAGAAGACTCACCGGAGTTGAGGAAGAGAGGAGGTCGCCGGCGTTATCTGGTCCGGGTCAGGGTGATGCAGCAGCCGGGTCGATGAAGATCAGGGGCGCGACGGCGACGGCGACGGTGGCGGCAGAAGCTCGGGCAGAGGAACGACAACGCAAGGAAGAAGAAGGAGAGTGTGAGAAGAGAGTGCCGGGCCGGCCTATTTATAAGGTGAGTCATAATTAGGCGCGGGGTTCAAGGAGGCCACGGCGTGGTTATCTCCCCCTTACGGCGCCTCGATTCTCGGAAGGACAGTAAAAGCAAAGATCCGTTGCGGATCTGGCGGAGTAAAAAACGGACTTAATGGAGGATGACGTCACGGCGGATTACCCGGGGTCCAGAGGATGACGTCACTCCGGGTTATGACCTTTACATGAATAGAAGCCGGGGATTTTTTTCTGCAGAGCTGAAGATTGACCCGAGCCGGCTCAAGTCAATCTGGGGCCTAATGTTGAGGATATAGACCTTGGAGTCACCCGCCAGGATGGCCGGGTTACTCTAAAGGTCATTACCAGAAGCCCGGAGCTAAGTTTCAAGATAATGGGCTAGAGATGGGCTGAGACCCGGATATGGCTTAAAGCCCGTAGTTACAATCATTGTTATAGTAGACTTGTAGTGTAAGGCAAGTATTGATTAGAGTCCGAGCCGGACGCTCTTATGAGCCGGCTGGGACTCTAAGGGCTGCTGGGCGTCAGCCTCCCTAGATAAAGGGGGACCCGGCAGCGGTTCAAGGGCGACAACAATCTCTCCGAGAGCCGGGATAAGTGTTTAGTTCCCTGGCGATCGTAACCCTAATCAATAACGCCTCGAACTGGACGTAGGCTTTTACCTTCACCGTAAGGGGCCGAACCAGTATAAACCCTCGTGTTCCTTGTCCCGCATAACCCCTTCAAGCTTCCTAGTTGCGATGGCTCCACGACTAAGTCCTAGCCCAAGGACATCTGCCGTGACAATTCCACGACAGGTTGGCATATTTCGAGATTAGGATTTGTCACTCCGATTGTCGGAGAGGTATCTCTGGGCCCTCTCGGTAATGCACATCACTTAAGCCTTGCAAGCATTGCAACTAAAGAGTTAGTTGTGGGATGATGTATTACGGAACGAGTAAAGAGACTTGCCGGTAACGAGATTGAACTAGGTACTGAGATACCGACGATCGAATCTCGGGCAAGTAACATACCGATGACAAAGGGAACAACGTATGTTGTTATGCGGTCTGACCGATAAAGATCTTCGTAGAATATGTGGGAGCCAATATGAGCATCCAGGTTCCGCTATTGGTTATTGACCAGAGAGGTGTCTCGGTCATGTCTACATAGTTGTCGTACCCGTAGGGTCCGCACGCTTAACGTTACGATGACAGTTATATTATGAGTTTATATGTTTTGATGTACCGAAGGAGTTCGGAGTCCC
Organism: Aegilops tauschii subsp. strangulata; assembly: GCF_002575655.3. Taxonomy (NCBI): domain Eukaryota; kingdom Viridiplantae; phylum Streptophyta; class Magnoliopsida; order Poales; family Poaceae; genus Aegilops; species Aegilops tauschii. The sequence continues at coordinate 39,504,189 of NC_053036.3, forward strand.
GGATGAAATCAGGGACTTGACGAGGAGTCTCGAAATGGTCGAGACGTAAAGATCGATATATTGGACGACTATATTCGGACATCGGAAAGGTTCCGAGTGATTCGGGTATTTTTTGGAGTACCGGAGAGTTACGGGAATTTATATTGTGCCTTAATGGAACATACGGGAAAGGAGAGAAAGGCCCCAAAGGGAGGCCGCACCCCTCCCCATGGACTAGTCCGAATTGGACTAGGGAGGGGGGGCGCCCCCTTCCTTCTTTCTCCTTCTCCCTTCCCTTTTCCTACTCCAACAAGGAAAGGAGGAGTCCTACTCCCGGTGGGAGTAGGACTCCCCCTTGGCGCGCCTCTCCCCTTGGCCGGCCGCCTCCCCCTTGCTCCTTTATATACGGGGGCAGGGGGCACCCCATAGACACAACAATTGATCATTGATCTCTTAGCCGTGTGCGGTGCCCCCCTCCACCATATTACACCTCGATAATATCGTAGCGGTGCTTAGGCGAAGCCCTGCGTCGGTAGAACATCATCATCGTCACCACGTCGTCGTGCTGACGAAACTCTCCCTCAACACTCGGCTGGATCGGAGTTCGAGGGACGTTATCGAGCTGAACGTGTGCTGAACTCGGAGGTGCCGTGCGTTCGGTACTTGATCTGTCGGATCATGAAGACGTACGACTACATCAACCGCGTTGTGTTAACGCTTCCGCTTTCGGTCTACGAGGGTACGTGGACAACACTCTCCCCTCTCGTTGCTATGCATCACCATGATCTTGCGTGTTCGTAGGAATTTTTTTGGAATTACTACGTTCCCCAACACAGTAGTGGAGCACAGTTGGGACGATCGGGGATCTAGCATTTGGGGTTATCTTATTTTCATTTGGATTTTGACCGTAGTCGGTCTATGTGTGTGTTTTGGATGATGTATGGATTATATTTATGTATTGTGTGAAGTGACGATTGTAATCCAACTCTCGTTATCCCATTCTTGTTCATTACATGGGATTGTGTGAAGATGACCCTTCTTGCGACAAAACCACAATGCGGTTATGCCTCTAAGTCGTGCCTCGACACGTGGGAGATATAGCCGCATCGTGGGCGTTACAAGTTGGTAATCAGAGCCATCCCCGACTTAGGAGCCCCCTACTAGGTACTGAGATACCGACGATCGAATTTCGGGCAAGTAACATACCAATGACAAAGGGAACAACGTATGTTGTTATGCGGTCTGACCGATAAAGATCTTCGTAGAATATGTGGGAACCAATATTAGCATCCAGGTTCCGCTATTGGTTATTGACCGGAGAGGTGTCTCGGTCATGTCTACATAGTTCTCGAACCCGTAGGGTCCGCACGCTTAACGTTACGATGACAGTTATATTATGAGTTTATATATTTTGATGTACCGAAGGAGTTCGGAGTCCCGGATGAGATCAGGGACTTGACGAGTAGTCTCGAAATGGTCGAGACGTAAAGATCGATATATTGGACGACTATATTCGGACATCGGAAAGGTTCTGAGTGATTCGGGTATTTTTCGGAGTACCGGATAGTTACGGGAATTCGTATTGGGCCTTAATGGGCCATACGGGAAAGGAGAGAAAGGCCCCAAAGGGAGGCCGCACCCCTCCCCATGGTCTAGTCCGAATTGGACTAGGGAGGGGGGGCGCCCCCTTCCTTCTTTCTCCTTCTCCCTTCCCTTTTCCTACTCCAACAAGGAAAGGAGGACTCCCCCCTTGGCGTGCCTCTCCCCTTGGTCGGCCGCCTCCCCCTTGCTCCTTTATATACGGGGGCAGGGGGGCACCCCATAGACACAACAATTGATCATTGATCTCTTAGCCGTGTGCGGTGCCCCCCTCCATCATATTACACCTCGATAATATCGTAGCGGTGCTTAGGCGAAGTCCTGCGTCGGTAGAACATCATCATCGTCACCACGCCGTCGTGCTGAAAAAACTCTCTCTCAACACTCGGCTGGATCGGAGTTCGAGGGACGTCATCAAGCTGAACGTGTGCTGAACTCGGAGGTGCCGTGCGTTCGGTACTTGATCGGTCGGATCGTAAAGACGTACGACTACATCAACCGCGTTGTGTTAACGCTTCCGCTTTCGGTCTACGAGGGTACATGGACAACACTCTCCCCTCTCGTTGCTATGCATCACCATGATCTTGCGTGTTCGTAGGATTTTTTTGAAATTACTACGTTCCCCAACAGTGGCATCCGAGCCTGATTTTATGCGTTGCTGTTATGCACGAGTAGAACACAAGTGAGTTGTGGGCGATATAAGTCATACTGCTTACCAGCATGTCATACTTTGGTTCGGCGGTATTGTGAGATGAAGCGGCCCGGACCGACATTACGCGTACGCTTACGCGAGACTGGTTTCACCGTTGCGAGCACTCGTTGCTTAAAGGTGACTGGCGGGTGTCTGTCTCTCTCACTTTAGTTGAACCAAGTGTGGCTACGCCCGGTCCTTGCGAAGGTTAAAACAACACCAACTTGACAAACTATCGGTGTGGTTTTGATGCGTAGGTAAGAACGGTTCTTGCTAAGCCCGTAGCAGCCACGTAAAACTTGCAACAACAAAGTAGAGGACGTCTAACTTGTTTTTGCAGGGCATGTTGTGATGTGATATGGTCAAGACATGATGCTATATTTTATTGTATGAGATGATCATGTTTTGTAACCGAGTTATCGGCAACTGGCAGGAGCCATATGGTTGTCGCTTTATTGTATGCAATGCAATCGCCATGTAATTGTTTTACTTTATCACTAAGCGGTAGCGATAGTCGTAAAAGCAAAAGTTGGCGAGACGACAACGATGCTACGATGGAGATCAAGGTGTCGCGCCGGTGACGATGGTGATCATGACGGTGCTTCGGAGATGGAGATCACAAGCACAAGATGATGATGGCCATATCATATCACTTATATTGATTGCATGTGATGTTTATCTTTTATGCATCTTATCTTGCTTTGATTGACGGTAGCATTATAAGATGATCTCTCACTAAAATTTCAAGATAAAAGTGTTTTCCTTGAGTATGCACCGTTGCGAAAGTTCTTCGTGCTGAGACACCACGTGATGATCGGGTGTGATAGGCTCTACGTTCAAATACAACGGGTGCAAAACAGTTGCACACGCGGAATACTCAGGTTAAACTTGACGAGCCTAGCATATGCAGATATGGCCTCGGAACACGGAGACCGAAAGGTCAAGCGTGAATCATATAGTAGATCTGATCAACATAGTGATGTTCACCATTGAAACTACTCCATCTCACGTGATGATCGGACATGGTTTAGTTGATTTGGATCACGTAATCACTTAGATGATTAGAGGGATGTCTATCTAAGTGGGAGTTCTTAAGTAATATGATTAATTGAACTTAAATTTATCATGAACTTAGTCCTGATAGTATTTTTGCATATTATGTTGTAGATCAATAGCTCGCGTTGTTGCTTCCCTGTGTTTATTTTTGATATGTTCCTAGAGAAAATTATGTTGAAAGATGTTAGTAGCAAAGATGCGGATTGGATCCGTGATCTGAGGATTATCCTCATTGCTGCACAGAAGAATTATGTCCTTGATGCACCGCTAGGTGACAGACCTATTGCAGGAGCAGATGCAGACGTTATGAACGTTTGGCTAGCTCAATATGATGACTACTTGATAGTTTAGTGCACCATGCTTAACGGCTTATAATCGGGACTTCAAAGACGTTTTGAACGTCATGGACCATATGAGATGTTCCAGGAGTTGAAGTTAATATTTCAAGCAAATACCCGAGTTGAGAGATATGAAGTCTCCAACAAGTTCTATAGCTAAAAGATGGAGGAGAATAGCTCAAGCAGTGAGCATGTGCTCAGATTGTCTGGGTACTACAATCGCTTGAATCAAGTGGGAGTTAATCTTCCAGATAAAATAGTGATTGACAGAATTCTCTAGTCACCATCACCAAGTTAGTAGAACTTCGTGATGAACTATAGTATGCAAGGGATGACAAAAGTAATTCCCGAGCTCTTCGTGATGCTGAAATCGACGAAGGTAGAAATCAAGAAAAACATCAAGTGTTGATGGTTGACGAGACCACTAGTTTCAAGAAAAGGGCAAAGGGAAGAAGGGGAACTTCAAGAAGAATGGCAAGCAAGTTGCTGCTCAAGTGAAGAAGCCTAAGTCTGGTCCTAAGCCTGAAACTAAGTGCTTCTACTGCAAAGGGACTGGTCACTGGAAGCGGAACTACCCCAACTATTTGGTGGATAAGAAGGATGGCAAAGTAAACAAAGGTATATTGGATATACATGTTATTGATGTGTACTTTACTAGTGTTTATAGCAACCCCTCGGTATTTGATACTGGTTCAGTTGCTAAGAGTAGTAACTCAAAACGGGAGTTGCAGAATAAATAGAGACTAGTAAAAGGCGAGGTGACGATGTGTGTTGGAAGTAGTTCCAAGATTGATATGATCATCATCGCACACTCCCTATACTTTCGGGATTAGTTGAAACTAAATAAGTGTTATTTGGTGTTTGCGTTGAGCATGAATATGATTTGATCATGTTTGTTGCAATACGGTTATTCATTTAAATTAGAGAATAATTGTTGTTCTGTTTATATGAATAAAACCTTCTATGGTCATACACCCAATAAAATGGTTTGTTGGATCTCGGTCGTAGTGATACACATATTCATAATAATGAAGCCAAAAGATGCAAAGTTAATAATGATAGTGCAACTTATTTGTGGCACTGCCGTTTAGGTCATATTGGTGTAAAGCGCATGAAGAAACTCCATACTGATGGGATTTTGGAATCACTTGATTATGAATCACTTGATGCTTGCGAACCATGCCTCATGGGCAAGATGACTAAAACGCCGTTCTCCGGAACTATGGAGAGAGCAACAGATTTGTTGGAAATCATACATATAGATGTATGTGGTCCGATGAATATTGAGGCTCGTAGCAGGTATCATTATTTTCTGACCTTCACAGATGATTTGAGCAGATATGGGTATATCTACTTAATGAAATAGAAGTCTAAAACATTTGAAAAGTTCATATAATTTCAGAGTGAAGCGGAAAATCATCGTAACAAGAAAATAAAGTTTATACGATCTGATCGTGGAGAAGAGTATTTGAGTTACGAGTTTGGCCTTCAGTTAAAACAATGTGAAATAGTTTCACTACTCACGCCACCTGGAACACCACGGTGTAATGGTGTGTCCGAACATCGTAACTGTACTTTATTAGATATGGTGCGATATATGATGTCTCTTACTGTTGAGGATATAGACCTTAGAGTCACCCGCCAGGAGGGGCCGGGTTACTCTAATGGTCATTGCCAGAAGCCCGACGCCAAGCTTAAAGACGGTGGGCCGAAGATGGGCTTAAGACCCGGATATGGCTTAAGGCCCGTAGTTACAATCATTATTATGGTAGAACTTGTAGTGTAAGGCAAGAATAGTTAAGAGTCCGAGCCGGACACTCTTATGAGCCGGCCGGGACTCTGAGAGCTGCAGGGCGTCAGCCTCCCTATATAAAGGGACGACCCGGCAGCGGTTTAGGGACAAGAACAATCTCGTCGAGAGCCAGGCATAGCAGTTAAGCTCCCTGGTCATCGAAACCCTAATCAATACCACCGCAAACTGGACATAGGCTTTTACCTTCACCGTAAGGGGCCGAACCAGTATAAACCCTCGTGTACCTTGTCCCGCTTAACCCCTTCAAGCTTCCTAGTAGCGATGGCTCCATGACTAAGTCCTAGCTCGAGGACATCTGCCGTGACAATTCCACGACAGTTGGTGCCCACCGTGGGGCCAGCGCACGGTGGATTTGAGTTCTTGAAGGGCAGCTTCAAAGGGCTCAAGGGATACGAAGTGGGTCGGATGACCAAGAGTCGTCGCGGCAAGCTCTACATCGACGATGCAAACTGGGGCCCCGACGCCGGCTCAATTGAGTATGGGTACCGGGTCCCCTTCGGCGGAATTCATGTCTTCATTGGCAAGATTGGTGAGCCGGGCCCTGAGCCGGATCTCTGCGCCGATCCCATCGAGACGGCTCAGCGTGCACGACCCGCCCGGGCCCGGCCTGCCTTAAGGCATGCTTTTGTGGGGTGTATCCACGGAGGACTCTCTGATCGATCTGGATCTGGTGATGAGACGGCCGCCGGCTCTGACGGCGAGTCGGCCACCGATGAGTCAAACTCGTTGTATCAACTTCAAGATGGCAGGCTCATGGGTTGTTCCGATGGTGACAGTATTCCGGACCTATTTGAGCCGCCAAGCCGGGTGGGAATCTTTATGGCCGGTGCACAGCCTGTTCAGAACCCCGCTGCTGGAGCGGGAAACCCGGTGCCTTCTCCGGCTCAGGTACTGATGGATCTCACGGACAAGATGACGGCCCTGTTAACCGCCACGGTTGACCCGGCGGATCAAGCTCAGCATGATGCGGAGGTGGCACAGTTAAAATTGGATCTAGTGAAAGCTAAGGAGGACCTTGCAGCGGAAGGGATCAGGATGGCTGCGGAGACGGCGGCTCTCGATGCCCAAACTCAGTTGATCCAGGCGCGGTCCTTCCAACTCACGATGGATCAGAACGCGTCCAATGAGGTCATGAGAAGGAGGCATCAAAAGACCCAATCTCGGCTCCCGCCGGGTTACGATCCACGCAACCTCTTCAACACGCCAGGTGCAGGGTCTAGTAACCCGACAGGGGTCATAGCGCCCGGGTCTGGGCCCCCTATTCAGCCACGAGTGATGGGGCCTCCCCAGGTGCCCCTGCCCCGCCTCAGTATGTGCCAACACCCCGGGTCATTATAATAACCCGCTGGAGAACATGGTCGCTGCGGCAGCACGGCTGGCGGCTCTCCCAGTTGACGGCGACTCTCTGACGGCTATTGAAACCCGCCGGGTTAGGGAACTCCTTTAGACGGCACTGGCGCAGCAAGAGGCGTACTCCTACAGCCGGGATAGGATCCACTCGACCCCTCGTCCGGGCCGGAGCCCGAGTTACAGCAGGCACATGGTCTCAGCGACCGGCTCAAGTAACGTCCGACGCCATGACACGCCCCCTGGCCATGGCCTGGCTTATAACGGAGCCTGTCACGCAGCAGACCAAGATAGAGCGCGGCAAGAGGCGGAGCAGGTGCCTCAATTGACGGCTTACCAGACCCCCCCCAGCTTATCCGACGACTTCCGTCGACGTGGGTATCCCTACCAGGACGGGAGGTGTCCCCTGTTTAGTGCCAGCTATCCGCAATGAACGTTTACCCAAGGACTTCAAAGGCCCTAGGAAGGTGCCCAACTACACGGCTGACTTACAACCCGCAGCCTGGATCGAGAGTTATGAGATGGCCATGGAACTACTGGAGGTCAGTGAGGCGGCAATGGCCAAGTACTTCACCATGATGTTGGATGGGACTGCCCGCACTTGGTTAAAAGGGCTACCACCGAATTCCATCGGGTCTTGGGCTGAGCTGAAAGCCCGGTTCATCCAAAACTTCAAAGATACCTGTAGGCAGTCTATGTCAATTGTGGATTTGACTAACTATAAGCAGCAGGAGGGTGAGTCTATGACACATTGGGTTCGCCGGGTTAAGGAGATCATACACTCGTCAGACAAGATGGATGCCGGCTCAGCAGTTTTAATGCTGGAGCAGAATTGTCGTTTTGTGCCCCTGAAGATGAAACTCAGGCGGCTTAAGCGCGACTGCAGTGATATGGGTACACTAATGGCGGCTCTTGTCAAGTACGCCGATTCTGATGGTACCAAGGATCCCCCTTCAGATGATGAAAGGGCAGGGAAGGGAAAGAAGAATGGCAATGGCAAGGGTCCTCAGCATAACCCGGGGAACCAAGGAGGAGGCAAGCGCAAGGCTGATGGCAGCCTAGAGTTTGTAGCCAACGCCAGCGCACAAGGTAATAACCAGCGACGCAAGGGGAGGCCCCCTCCCCGAGGCGGCGGGTCAGGACCGACACTGGAGCAGCTGTTGAATTAGCCTTGTCCAAGGCATGGCTCTAGAGAGAAGCCAGCGACTCATCTATGGAAGGATTGTGCAATCATGAAGGCCTTTAAGAACTACAATGGCCCGGGCGGTGGCTCAGGCGCCGGCGGCTTTCATGGCCCGGGCGGCGGCTCAGGCGCCGGCGGCTTTCATGGCCCGGGCGGCGGCTCAAATCCTGGTCCTCAGAATGGTCAAGGGGGCTTTCATCAACAGTCCGGCCAGGGTCATCAACAGCAGCAGGGGGTTATCAGACCAATCCAAAGCAGCTTAGCGGTGGACAATATCATGTGTTTACCACCAGTCTGTGTAAGCGAGATCAGAAGCTTCATAAGAGGGCTGTGAATGCTGTTGAGCCGGCGGTTCCACGCTACTTGCGGTGGTCTGAGCAGCCTATAGTGTGGAGTAGGGAGGATCACCCTCCACGGGTGGATAATCCGGGTCACTTGGCCCTAGTGGTGGCTCCTCAGGTGGGAGGATATAAGTTCACTAAGGTGCTCATGGATGGAGGCAGCAGCATCAACATCCTCTATTATGAGACTTTCCGTCGTATGGGGTTGATTGATAAAAACCTCAGTCAGTCCAACACTATTTTCCACGGTGTGGTACCTGGTAAGTCGGCTTATCCAGTCGGCAAGATTGAATTGGAAGTGGCCTTTGGAGATGAGAACAACTACAGGGTGGAGAAATTGACCTTTGAGGTGGTCAAGATAAGAAGCCCATATCATGCTATATTTGGACGGTCGGCTTACGCCAAGTTCATGGCACGGCCGTGTTATGTGTACTTACAGCTCAAGATGCCAGGTCACAATGGGACCATTACGGTTCACGGCAGCCGGAAGGTGGCCTTGGAATGTGAGGAAGGCGATGCAGCTTATGCAGAATCTGTTTGTGCAACAGAGGAGTTGAAGTTTTACAAAGACAATGTTGACCCAAAAGATATGACCTCTCTGAAAAAGCCGACTATGGAAAATGAGCCGGCGATGAAATTCAAGTCGGCTGATGAAACTAAACTTGTTGATTTTGTTCCAGGAGATTCATCTCAGCAGTTTAGCATCAGTGCAAATCTGGATCCAAATTAGGAAGGCGCGCTCATCGAGTTCATCCGTGAGAATAGGGACATCTTCGCGTGGAAACCTTCGGACATGCCAGGTGTACCTAGGGAAATCGCTGAGCACACTCTCAATGTTGATCCGAAATTTAAGCCGGTCAGGCAGTTCCTTCGGCGGTTTAATGAAGAGAGGCGGAAAGCTATTGGTGAAGAGGTGGCCCGGCTCTTGGCGGCCGGGTTTATTGTTGAAGTCTTTCACCCAGAGTGGTTAGCTAACCCGGTGCTCGTACTCAAGAAGAACGGCACTTGGCGGATGTGTGTAGACTACACGGACTTGAACAAAGCGTGTCCGGCTGATCCTTTTGCCCTTCCCCGTATTGATCAAATTATTGATGCTACGGCCGGTTGTGCGCGTTTAAGTTTTCTGGACGCTTATTCCGGATATCATCAGATTAAGATGGCAGTTAAGGACCAGGAGAAGACGGCGTTCATCACTCCCTTTGGAGCCTTCTGCTATGTGTCCATGCCCTTTGGACTCAAGTGTGCACAGGCGACTTATCAGCGTTGCGTGCAGAATTGCCTTCATAAACAGATTGGGCGCAATGTTCATGCTTATGTGGATGATAATGTGGTTAAGTCCATAAAGGAGGAAACCCTGATAGATGATTTGAGAGAAACCTTTGATAATCTCCGGGTCTACAAGATGATGCTTAACCCGGCTAAGTGTGTCTTTGGTGTTCCTGCAGGCAAACTCTTGGGTTTTTTGGTTTCTGACAGAGGCATTGAAGCTAACCCAGAGAAGATCAAGGCCATCACCTCCCTGGCTAAGCCGACGTGTATAAATGATGTTTAGCGCTTGGCGGGTCGAATAGCTGCTTTAAGCCGGTTTATAAGCCGTTTGGGTGAGAAGGCCATGCCATTATACCAGTTGATGAAGAAAACTGATAGCTTTGTCTGGAATGATGCAGCTAATACTGCCTTTGAGGATTTGAAGAAACAGCTGGCAGAGCCTCCAGTCCTTGCTGCTCCGGTTGATAAGGAGCCCTTATTATTATATGTGGCGGCGAACACACGAGCCGTCAGTGTGGCTATGGTGGTGGAGCGCAAGGAGGAGGGTAAGGAGCATCCGGTTCAGCGGCCGGTTTATTATGTCAGTGAAGTGCTCATTGAGTCCAAGCAGCGGTATCCGCATTGGCAGAAGCTTGTGTATGGTGTGTTCATGGCGAGCCGGAAACTTAAGCATTATTTTCAGGGTCATCCCATCACTGTGGTCAGTTCTGCCCCTCTTGGTGATATCATTCAAAACAGAGAGGCCACAGGGAGAGTGGCTAAGTGGGCTATAGAGCTTGGACCTCATGGCCTCAAGTACGTGCCACGCACTGCTGTTAAATCTCAGGCCCTGGTGGATTTCATCAATGACTGGACAGAGTCACAAGTGCCCGAGCAAAAGCCGGATAACACATATTGGACTATTCACTTTCATGGGTCCAGGCAGTTGAGGGCTCGGGGGCTGGAGTCGTGTTGGCTTCCCCTAAAGGTGACAAATTCCATTATGTGCTACAGCTGCTGTTTCCTTGCACTAACAACGCGGCTGAGTACGAGGCCTTGCTCCATGGTCTTCGGCTGGCTAAAGAGATGAGCTTAAGCCGGGTAAGGTGCTTCGGCGACTCAGACTTGGTGGCTCAACAAGTATCAGGAAAGTGGGATTCCAAGGACCCTCTCATGGCGGCTTATCGCCGCGAAGTTGATGCCATTGCTGGGCACTTTCAGGGATACCAAGTGGAACACATCGATCGCAGGAAGAATGAGGCGGCTGATGCTTTAAGCCGGCTGGGCTCTCAGCGAAAACCGGTGCCGCCCAACACTTTCCTGGACGTCCTGTATAGCCCTTCTGTTAAGTTGCCTACAGAGGAAGACTTGGCTGTCCCTGACCCGGAGGCACGACTGGTGGCGGCGCTCCATATTATACCGGACTGGACAATGCCCTATCTGGCTTACATGACCCGGGGCGAGTTGCCCGAGGACGAAACTTTGGCCAGGCAAATAACCCGGCGGGCTAAGTCAATGATTGTTATCAATGGTGAGTTGCATCACCGCAGTGTTACGGGAGCGTTTCAGCGTTGTGTTTCCCCTGAGGAAGGTCAAGAGATCTTGCGTGAGATCCATGAAGGGGATTGTGGCCATCACGCCGGCTCAAAGTCTCTTGTGGCCAAGGCTTTTTCGTCATGGTTTTTATTGGTTGACAGCTCATGCTGATGCAGAGGACTTGGTCAGTAAGTGTGATGGTTGCCAGAGGTTCTCGCGACGGGCTCATGTACCGGCTCAAGAGCTGAGGATGATCCCAATTACTTGGCCCTTTGCGGTCTGGGGGCTTGATATGGTTGGGCCTTTCAAAAGGTCCAAGGATAAGAAGACCCACCTTTTGGTGGCAGTTGACAAGTTTACCAAGTGGGTTGAAGCGGAGCCAGTTAGCAAGTGCGATGCAGCCACGGCGGTTCAGTTTATGAAAAAGGTGATCTTTCGCTTTGGTTTTCCGCACAGCATTATCACTGACAATGGCACCAATCTCTCCAAAGGCGCCATGGAAGTGTTCTGTCAATGAGAGCATATCCGACTTGATGTTTCCTCAGTGGCTCATCCTCAATCCAATGGTCAAGCTGAGAGAGCTAATCAGGAGATTCTGAAGGGCATCAAGCCCCGGCTTTTGGTCCCTTTGCAACGGACGCCGGGTTGTTGGGTGGAGGAGTTACCCTCCGTGTTATGGAGCATCAACACTACTCCTAACAGGTCTACAGGTTTTACACCTTTCTTCATGGTTTATGGGGCAGAAGCAGTCCTCCCCAGTGACATCCGTCATGACTCACCTCGAGTGGCGGCTTACGTTGAGGCGGATAATGAACAGGCGCGCCAAGATGCTCTTGACTTGTTGGACGAACAGCGTGATGTGGCAGCAGCCCGTTCAGCGATTTACCAACAAAACCTGCGCCGTTATCATAGCCGCCGGGTTAAATCCCGGGTCTTCCAGGAAGGGGATCTCGTGCTCCGGCTCATCCAAGATCAAACTGATGCGCACAAGCTATCCCCGCCTTGGGAAGGGCCCTTTGTGGTCAGCAAGAACTTGCACAACGGGTCGTATTACCTCATTGACATTCGGGAGCACAAAGATTCACGTAAGTCGGAGGAAGAGACCCGTCGGCCGTGGAACATAGCCCAGCTTCGGCCTTACTACACTTGAGCCACCGGCTCTCATAATGTACATATTTCTCTCAGCCATGTATATATTATGATAAGCAATAAAGCAGGACCTTTGTCCTTTTTTCTCCTCCAAATGTGCACGTGTTTGTTTTCTTTGCAAGACTAACATGATAACTTGAAGGAGGATCCGGCTTATGATCATATTCGAATCTAGCCGCAGGTAATAAGGTCACTTGGGGGCTTCCTGTTCAAACATGGGTCGTATTCGAACCAAAGAGAACATAGCTGTCGATACCCATTTGATTGGCAAAGTGCCGAGCTCATTGGGAGGTTTTCTTTGATCATATTTGAATCATAGTTTAATCCCTTTGAGAACCGACGTGGATCGTATTCGAATCAGCGTCGTTAAACAATTCTTAAAGTCACTTGGGGGCTTCCTGTTCAAACATGGGTCGTATTCGAACCAAAGAGAACATAGCTGTCGGTACCCTCTTGATTGGCATCGCCACACCCACTGGGGGCTATATGATCGTATCCGAATCTTAGCTTAACCCCTTTGGGCCGGGTCTCTGGTTGTATTCGAACCGGAAGCCCCTAAGTTCTTCTGCTTCATTGAAGAGTTCTTCTGATCATTTCAAAGTGTGCACAGCCGGGTCTCGCTTGGCCGGTTTAAATTTTGATTTTCAGTGTTAGTTGAACACAATGGGTGTCATTAAGACAGCTACACCGGAGTTGAGGTACCAACCTTATTACCCGGGTTATCTAAAACGGAAATATGCTTGCGGGCCGCTAAGTGTGTTATCACGGCTATATTAAGGACATGATTAAGGGTCAATCTTTTTTGATTCATATCCGGGTTATACATCTAAAACCTATGATTCTCAGCGCGGTAAGCTGCCTAGAGACTTGCGATTTTTCTTTTTATGCAGGATAGTTCAAGGCAATTATTTGAGACTAAGGAGAATGAATGACCCGGAGAAATATCAAGAGACAACTTCAATAGACTTCAGCATTCAATACGTGCACGATGGCACGGCAAAGATAAAGTGTTGCACCTACTCTATTACAAGACTCATCGAGTCCAACAGGGTGGAGCATTGTTCGGTAAGCCGGCTGCAGAAGTTAAGACGCTTGCTGGGTGGAAGTCTCTGGCTCATCTCTTTCTTCTCCTCCGGCTGTTCCCAAGGTCTGGAAGGTCGCCGACTTCCAGTCGATGCCGCTCAGCGCTTCGAATTGGGCTTCCTCGTCAATTAACCCGGCCGGGTCAATCTCCGGGGCGAAGGTGTGCTGACGAGCCGGCGGGATTAAACTCAGGGCTTCATAGCGAGGGGTCGGGATCCTCTGATTTTCCGCATTATAACCCGGCTGGTACTTGGTCAGATCCGTATCGTTTCCAATAAGGGTTACCACCGGGCGCACGATCTTCACGCAGGCGGTGAAGTCTTTTTGGTCGAAAGCCGTGCCGTCTTCCTTCAGACTTGGATAGCCGAGGGCGATGTATGCCGGGTCTAACTCCGGCAAGAAAGCCTTGGCCCGGCTCAGCGCGGCGATCGCTCCAGATCTTGCAGAGCCCCGTCGCAGTTCTTGGATACGTTGAGGCAGAACGGCGAGCCGGCGAAGAACCTCCGCCAGGTGAGTCGGCACCTCGTTGGATAAGGCCACCACGGCTAAGGCACGCTGTGACCCGGTGTAGAGTTGCTCCACCAGGGTGTACACGGCCTTTAGCTTGATTACCACACTCTGGTTGAGGTTGGCACTTCTGGAACCTGTTTCATAGAACAGGATAAGCCGCCGACAAGGGTGAGTTATGAGGCATCAAAATTTTAAACTGGATGAAAGCCGGCGGATGACTTACCGAAGATTGCAGCAACCATTTGAGACACTTGGCGCTTTAGGCCGGAGAGCTCGGCGGTCTTCTCGGAGAGAGCCTTCTCCGCCTGTTCAGCCCGGTTCACCAATGCGGCCTTTTCTTCGGCCCACGCCTTTCGCTCAGCGTCAAACTCCGTCTTCAGCTTCTCTTGCGCGGCGATGCTGGACACGAACTTGGCATTTGCCTTCCGGGTCTCCATCTCTTGCATCTTCAGCCGGTTCTTGAGATCAGCGAGGTCAGCCTCAAGCTTCTTGCCAGCAGCCTGTATAAATGTCCGGGTTATGGCATGAACAGTTACTATACAAATTTAAAGTCCCAAGTGTTTTCCAAGCAAAGACACTTGGCACTTGGGGGCTAATGCATGTTCAACTTTTCTATTTACCAATTTCCGGTTCATGCGAGTAAGCCGGAAGATAAGTCCCAAGTGTTTTCCAAGCAAAGACACTTGGCACTTGGGGGCTAATGTGTATCGATTGTTCCTATCTACAAATTACCGGTTCATGGAAGCAAGTCGGAATCTAAGTCTACAACATATTCAATCATAAGTCGTCGACTTGGGGGCTAGCATGGTAAAGGTAACTATGCAGTAAGTAAGAGGACAGAAGGATAATACCTCAGATTTCTGCTGGATCTGGGTCACCATGGCAACCTCTGCGTCCCGGCTCTTGTGCACTTGGCTGACATAGCCGGAGACGAGCTCTCCGATGCTCAGGTTGGCATAGTCAGTTAGATCCAGACTGACCCGGCGCGGCTGCAGTAATTCCCCCTTGGCAGAGCACTTGGCCAGTGCCGTAGGCCTCCCCGGCTCAACAAATTCCGTCCGGGTGATTTCCACGTCCGGGTCATTTGCTGGCTGAGCCGAGCCGGAGGCCTCCGGGTCAGCAGAAGCATCTACAGGTGCCTTGTCGATTGGAGCGGTGGCTTCGGGGGCGGAGGCAGCTGGCGGTTCTTGAACCGCCACCTCCGGTTCAGGCAAATCCGGCTCTCCGGCCGACTTGGTTTTCTTCGCCCTCTTGGTGAGCTTTGCCTGGGCACTGAAAGAACAACAAAGGTTAGTACAAAAAGTATGAGTAAAGATCAGAACAACATGAGATGATTATCATTACCCGGGCACGGTCTTGAAAGCCGGCAGATTCGACTGCATAGAATCGCCGGAAGAAGGGGAAGTCTCCTGATAATTTGAGTCAGAAGAATTAAGCGGTTGGCGTATAACACCCGCAAAAGGATAAAAAGGGTACAATTTTGCGATCACCTCGGTCCGGCGTTTCCTTGATGCATCAGGTAACCCGGAGGAGAGGTCAGTGTCCTTGTTGGTCCGGGTATGCCGCCGGCTCTCATGAACCTGTCGCTTCAAAATAAATTGAGGATCTTGGTAAGCTAAAGGATGGGAAAAGCTTACTTTCTGGGTTACTCTTCGGGTTTTCAGCCTTGGCAAGGGCTCCGAGTCGGAGGAAAGTATTGTTACCTCTTCAACCACCGGGTTACTGGCTCCGGTGTCCTCCTGTTGATAAACAGCATTGATAAGGCGGACAGAAATAAACAACAAGTATAACAAGAGCTTACAGGTTTAGGAATTACCTCAGACTCGGAGCTGTCACTTAGCCGCAACAGCTCCGAAGCAGTGGGCCTACTTCCCTTCTTACGGGAAGCGGCTTTCTTCGCCTTTCTGGCCTTCTTGGCCGCGTCATGGTCATACTTGACCCGCCAGAACTTGTCGTCAGCCTGAAAAATACAATGATGATTTCTTAAAGATTCAGATGAAGGTTATCTGTGGACAAAGATAAAATGTTTAAATCAGTGGCTTAACGCTGGGGCTGGGTTGGTCTTGCAGAAGGGGGCTAACCCGGTCCTCCCGCAGTCTGCCAGGCTCTCGTTCAAGAGAGCCTTGGTCATCTCCTCTGCAACATCTTCCGGAAGATCGTTGCGGCTGTGTCTCTGGGGGTCATCCTTTCGTCCCGTGTACTCGCACATTAAGCCGGGGCGGCGGCTTAATGGGATCACCCGCCAGGAGATCCAGACCCGGACCAGATCGATTCCATTGAGACCATTGCCCAAAAGAGCCTTGATCTTGTTTATGGTGGGGAGCAGAGGCTGGCGCTCTGCTTGCGTCAGTTTGTCAGACAGTGGGTGTGTTGACTCCAGACGATAGGGGCGAAAGCCGGGCAACGGACTTTCATCAGCCGGCGACGTGTCTTGGCAGTAGAACCACGTCAGATTCCAATCTTTGGGGTGGCTTGGCGGCTCTGCGTATGGGAAAAGGCAGTCCCTTCGCCGCTGGATGGAGATGCCACCTAACTCCAGACTTGGCCCATTGGCGCACTCATTCTGACGGTTCAAGTAAAAAAGCTCTCTGAAGAGCAGCAGACTAGGTTCTTCTCCAAGGTAAACCTCGCAGAACACTTGGAAATTGCAGATATTGGACACTGAGTTGGGTCCGATGTCCTGAGGCCGCAGATCGAAGAAATTCAGAACGTGTCTGAAAAACTTTGAGCCGGGCGGTGCGAAGCCCCGGCTCATATGATCCGCAAAAATCACTACCTCCCCGTCTTTTGGCTGTGGTCTCTCTTCTGACGGGTCAGGGGCACGGTAGGACATGACGTCCTTCTTGGGCAGATATCCAGACTTGACAAAATCTGCTAGGGTCTCATTGGTGACGTTGGACCTCATCCAGTTGCAAGTGATGGAGGCTTTAGGAGCTTTGGGAGGCATGGTGAAAGTCGGCAGTCTATGATAAAAGGAAAACGTCCGGATTAATTATAAGCCGGAGGAAATCTACAGTTCAATGTTAAAGTGGCGGCTTATGAAGGGGACTAAGGATATACACCTAAGTGCATCAGGTTATTTAAGCCGCCGAGGGATTGAGAGTAATTTGATTGTCTACGGCCTTATCACAGCTGAGCCGGAAAATTTTATGGCGCATGGTTTTCTTTAAGCCGGAAGGTTCTACGGCGCGTGGTTTCTTTAAACCGGAAACATAAACCGCCGTGATTCAATAATTGCAGTTTTTTACTAAGTGTGGTAAAACAGGTTTCACACATTGCAGTAACTATTTTGGATCAAAATGGTCGGGCAAAATAAAAGTTTCTAGACCTAGAAACAGACGCGAGGAAGTTCTTGAGCTCGAACAAGGCTCTTATGCAGTGAAAAGAGGGCTATTTGCATGTGAAATGGGTCTTAAACATCTACCGCAGTAATTCTATACAGAGCTAAGATCAAAAAAGGGCAGTAAAAACCAAATCTACCAAGGGCCGCAACGAACTACGAAGAACAGAGGATGAACTACGGAACCCTAATGTGGATCAGCCCAATGGAGTATCGAGGACTTACTGGTGCAGGAGAGATGCGGAGATGACCGCCGTTTGTCTGGACCAAGTCAGGGTGATGCAGCGGCCAAGGTTGATGAAGACCGGGGGCGCGGCGGCGGCGGCGGAGTTCGAGCTCGAGCAGAGGAACAGTGGCGCGAGGAGGAAGAAGCGTGGCTGAAGGCCCGTCGGGCCGGCCTATTTATAAGGGCGAGCTCATAAGTGGGCGCGAGAATCAAGGAGACCACGGCGTGGTTATCTCCCCACGAAACGCCTCGATTTTTGGGATGACAGTAAAGGTAAAGATCCGTTGCGGATCTGGCGGAGTAAAAAACAGGCTTAATGGAAGATGACGTCACGGCGGATTATCCGGAGTCCAGAGGATGACGTCACGCCGGGTTATGGCCTTCACACAATTGTAAACCGGCGATTTTCTGTCGAAAGGATTGAAGATTGACATGAGCCGGCTCAAATCAATCTGGGGCCTAATGTTGAGGATATAGACCTTAGAGTCACCCGCCAGGAGGGGCCGGGTTACTCTAATGGTCATTGCCAGAAGCCCGACGCCAAGCTTAAAGACGGTGGGCCGAAGATGGGCTTAAGACCCGGATATGGCTTAAGGCCCGTAGTTACAATCATTATTATGGTAGAACTTGTAGTGTAAGGCAAGAATAGTTAAGAGTCCGAGCCGGACACTCTTATGAGCCGGCCGGGACTCTGAGAGCTGCAGGGCGTCAGCCTCCCTATATAAAGGGACGACCCGGCAGTGGTTTAGGGATAAGAACAATCTCGTCGAGAGCCAGGCATAGCAGTTAAGCTCCCTGGTCATCGAAACCCTAATCAATACCACCGCAAACTGGACGTCGGCTTTTACCTTCACCGTAAGGGGCCGAACCAGTATAAACCCTCGTGTACCTTGTCCCGCTTAACCCCTTCAAGCTTCCTAGTAGCGATGGCTCCACGACTAAGTCCTAGCTCGAGGACATCTGCCGTGACAATTCCACGACACTTACCGATCTACCACTATCGTTTTGGGGTTATGCATTAGAGACAGCTGCATTCACGTTAAATAGGGTACCATCTAAATCCGTTGAGACGACATCTTATGAACTGTGGTTTGGCAAGAAACCAAAGTTGTCGTTTCTTAAAGTTTGGGGTTGCGATGCTTATGTGAAAGTTTCATCCTGATAAGCTCAAACCCAAATCGGAGAAATGTGTCTTCATAGGATACCCAAAGGATAGTTGGGTACACCTTCTATCACAGATCCGAAGGCAAGACATTCGTTGCTAAGTATGGATCCTTTCTAGAGAAGGAGTTTCTCTCGAAAGAAGTGAGTGGGAGGAAAGTAGAACTTGATGAGGTAACTGTACCTGCTCCATTATTGGAAAGTAGTTCATCGCAGAAACCAGTTTTTGTGACGCCTATACCAATTAGTGAGGAAGTTAATGATGATGATCATGGAACTTCAGATCAAGTTATTACTGAACCTCGTAGGTCAACCAGAGTAAGATCCGCACCAGAGTGGTACGGTAATCCTGTTCTGGAGGTTATGTTACTAGACCATGACGAACCGACAAACTATGAGGAAGCGATGATGAGCCCAGATTCCGCGAAATGGCTTGAGGCCATGAAATCTGAGATGAGATCCATATATGAGAACAAAGTATGGACTTTGATTGACTTGCCCAATGATCGGCGAGCCATTGAGATTAAATGGATCTTCAAGAGGAAGACAGACAGTGATAGTAGTGTTACAGTCTACAAAGCTGGAATTGTCGCAAAAAGGTTTTCGACAAGTTCAAGGTGTTGACTACGATGAGAGTTTCTCACTCGTATCTATGCTTAAGTCTGTCCGAATCATGTTAGCAATTGCCGCATTTTACGAAATCTGGCAAATGGATAAACAAAACTGCATTCCTTAATGGATTTATTAAAGAAGAGTTGTATATGATGCAACCAGAAGGTTTTGTCAATCCTAAAGGTGCTAACAAAATATGCAAGCTCCAGCGATCCATCTATGGACTGGTGCAAGTATCTCGGAGTTGGAATATACACTTTGATAAGTTGATCAAAGGATATAGTTTTATACAGACTTGCGGTGAAGCCTGTATTTACAAGAAAGTGAGTGGGAGCACTACAGCATTTCTGATAAGTATATGTGAATGACATATTGTTGATCGGAAATAATGTAGAATTATTCTGCAAAGCATAAAGGAGTATTTGAAAGGAGTTTTTCAAAGAAGGACCTCGGTTAAGCTGCTTACATATTGAGCATCATGATCTATAGAGATAGATCAAGACGCTTGATAAGTTTTTTCAATGAGTACATACCTTAACAAGATTTTGAAGTAGTTCAAAATAGAACAGTCAAAGAAAGAGTTCTTGCCTGTGTTACAAGGTGTGAAATTGAGTAAGACTCAAAGCCCGACCACGGCAGAAGATAGAAAGAGAATGAAAGTCATTCCCTATGCCTTGGCCATAGGTTCTATAAAGTATGCCATGTTGTGTACCAGATCTATTGTATACCCTACACTAATTTTGGCAAGCGAGTACAATAGTGATCTAGGAGTAGATCACTGGACAGCGGTCAAAATTATCCTTAGTGGAATAAGGATATGTTTCTCGATTATGGAAGTGACAAAAGGTTCGTCGTAAAGGGTTACGTCGATGCAAGTTTTGACACTAATCTAGATGACTCTAAGTCTCGGTCTAGATACATATTGAAAGTGGGAGCAATTAGCTAGAGTAGCTCCGTGCAGAGCATTGTAGACATAGAAATTTGCAAAATACTTACGGATCTGAATGTGACAGACCCGTTGACTAAAATTATCTCACAAGCAAAACATGATCACACCTTAGTACTCTTTGGGTGTTAATCACATAGCGATGTGAACTAGATTATTGACTCTAGTAAACCCTTTGGGTGTTGGTCACATGACGATGTGAACTATGGGTGTTAATCACATGGTGATGTGAACTATTGATGTTAAATCACATGGCGATGTGAACTAGATTATTGACTCTAGTGCAAGTGGGAGACTGAAGGAAATATGCCCTAGAGGCAATAATAAAGTTATTATTTATTTCCTTATATCATGATAAATGTTTATTATTCATGCTAGAACTGTATCAACCGGAAACTTGATACATGTGTGAATACATAGACAAACAGAGTGTCACTAGTATGCCTCTACTTGACTAGCTCGTTGATCAAAGATGGTTATGTTTCCTAGCCATGGACATGAGTTGTCATTTGATTAACGGGATCACATCATTAGGAGAATGATGTGATTGACTTGACCCATTCCGTTAGCTTAGCACTCGATCGTTTAGTATGTTGCTATTGCTTTCTTCATGACTTATACATGTTCCTATGACTATGAGATTATGCAACTCCCGTTTACCGGAGGAACACTTTGTGTGCTACCAAACGTCACAACGTAACTGGGTGATTATAAAGGTGCTCTACAGGTGTCTCCAAAGGCACTTGTTGGGTTGGCGTATTTCGAGATTAGGATTTGTCACTCCGATTGTCGGAGAGGTATCTCTGGGCCCTCTCGGTAATGCACATCACTTAAGCCTTGCAAGCATTGCAACTAAAGAGTTAGTTGTGGGATGATGTATTACGGAACGAGTAAAGAGACTTGCCGGTAACGAGATTGAACTAGGTACTGAGATACCGACGATCGAATCTCGGGCAAGTAACATACCAATGACAAAGGGAACAACGTATGTTGTTATGCGGTCTGACCGATAAAGATCTTCGTAGAATATGTGGGAGCCAATATGAGCATCCAGGTTCCGCTATTGGTTATTGACCAGAGAGGTGTCTCGGTCATGTCTACATAGTTGTCGTACCCGTAGGGTCCGCACGCTTAACGTTACGATGACAGTTATATTATTAGTTTATATGTTTTGATGTACCGAAGGAGTTCGGAGTCCCGGATGAAATCAGGGACTTGACGAGGAGTCTCGAAATGGTCGAGACGTAAAGATTGATATATTGGACGACTATATTCGGACATCGGAAAGGTTCCGAGTGATTCGGATATTTTTTGGAGTACCGGAGAGTTACGGGAATTTGTATTGGGCCTTAATGGGCCATACGGGAAAGGAGAGAAAGGCCCCAAAGGGAGGCCGCACCCCTCCCCATGGACTAGTCCGAATTGGACTAGGGGGGGGGGCGCCCCCTTCCTTCTTTCTCCTTCTCCCTTCCCTTTTCCTACTCCAACAAGGAAAGGAGGAGTCCTACTCCCGGTGGGAGTAGGACTCCCCCTTGGCGCGCCTCTCCCCTTGGCCGGCCGCCTCCCCCTTGCTCCTTTATATACGGGGGCAGGGGGCACCCCATAGACACAACAATTGATCATTGATCTCTTAGCCGTGTGCGGTGCCCCCCTCCACCATATTACACCTCGATAATATCGTAGCGGTGATTAGGCGAAGCCCTGCGTCGGTAGAACATCATCATCGTCACCACGCCGTCGTGCTGACGAAACTCTCCCTCAACACTCGGCTGGATCGGAGTTCGAGGGACGTTATCGAGCTGAACGTGTGCTGAACTCGGAGGTGCCGTGCGTTCGGTACTTGATCTGTCGGATCATGAAGACGTACGACTACATCAACCGCGTTGTGTTAACGCTTCCGCTTTCGGTCTACGAGGGTACGTGGACAACACTCTCCCCTCTCGTTGCTATGCATCACCATGATCTTGCGTGTTCGTAGGAAATTTTTTGGAATTAGTACGTTCCCCAACACAGTAGTGGAGCACAGTTGGGACGATCGGGGATCTAGCATTTGGGGTTATCTTATTTTCATTTGGATTTTGACCGTAGTCGGTCTATGTGTGTATTTTGGATGATGTATGGATTATATTTATGTATTGTGTGAAGTGACGATTGTAATCCAACTCTCGTTATCCCATTCTTGTTCATTACATGGGATTGTGTGAAGATGACCCTTCTTGCGACAAAACCACAATGCGGTTATGCCTCTAAGTCGTGCCTCGACACGTGGGAGATATAGCCGCATCATGGGCGTTACAAGTTGGTAATCAGAGCCATCCCCGACTTAGGAGCCCCCTACTTGATCGAATCGCTGGCGTTGTTGAGTCTAGAACAAAAATGTTTTTGAGTCTTAGGATTATATATATCGGAGAGTAGGATTCTTTTTACTCCTCAGTCCCTTCGTCGCTCTGGTGAGGCCTCCTGACGTAGAAGTTTTGACTCTTCTCTCCTCAAATTTCACAAAAAAAATTAGGATCACGCGGGTATCTTGGAATCGTTCCGATGGTTTTGTGACGAGAACATTGTTCTTGGTGCCTCCTGACATTTAGGGGTTGTGGCAGTGTCCCGGGGAGTTGAGCTCCGAGGTGTTGTCGTCACAATTTTATCGTTGCAGTTCTGGAATACCTGAGTTTCGCCGACATCGAAATCTCTTTTATGCAATTGTTGGTGAGATCACCTCGACGCCACCCAGTACTGGGGCGGGAGTTCGGGAGTATTGCCATAACTCGTATAACAGATGTTTTTCGAAGGTTGAGGTACATGATTTCCGAAGGTTTCTTGGTTATGTGTTGACGGATGGATACAGCTGGATCTAGGGATTGCTAGTTTGGGTGATATATTTTGTGTCCCCTGTATCCCCTACACCAGATTGCATAACCAGAAAGTTTCGGGAGTTTATAAGTGGGAATTCTAGTAGCTCCTAGGATATCTTTCCGACAGACGCATGATATGAGATTGGGGTTCGACGTCTAGTGGTCCGCCTTTCCACGGTTGGTTTTACAGTGGTCTCGTAGTGTCTTAAAGAGTCCTTGGCTATGCCGACTCGGGGATGCTTCGTATGTCATGTGCACAGCCTTGTACATGATGGTGCTGTACGATCGAGCCCGTGTGGGCCCCACCATGAAAACTTCGGACGAAATCTCTATCATTTGTTTGTTCCGGCTTATTCGGCAAGCCAATACTTTGTTTTGTTTTCAATTGTGGTATTCGAGTTGCTTCGAAGTCAAATGTTGATTCCATACCTTTTTCTAAGTGGCTTCTCAACTAATGGAAGTGTGATGATTTACTATGGAATTCATTCGTTCATCCTCGTTCGTATGTTTATTGTGAAGACTATATGTTGCAATTTCTATCCGTTGATTCTACTTGTCTATTTGTCTATCAAGATGCTAACGGATGTCACCCTCTTCAGGATGGCTCCGCCAACGCGTCAGAATCCCGAACGCAATGAAGGGAGTCAGGCGAACCCTCCGCCACCACCTCCGCCTCCGGAGGCATGGCAAGCTATCATGGCAGCCACCAACGCCAATGCTCAGATGATTCTGCAACTCTTGCAAGAACGCACCCAAGGGCAAGGCAATCAAGGAAATCAAGGTCAAGGCAACAATCAGCCTCACTTTGCTACTCTCAACCAGTTTCTCGCAAATCAGCCCAAGTCTTTCAGCTACTGTGCCGAGGCCACGGATGCCGATGATTGGCTCGTGGACATCAACAAGCATTTTGAATGTAGCAATGTCAGGCCTGAGGACTATGTCAAGTTCGCTTCTTTTCAACTCAAGGACCAAGCTGCTGATTGGTATCAACAATACAAAGATTCCAGAGGAGGTCGTGTGGTCACTTGGACTGACTTCTGTCGGGACTTCAAAGCGCACCACATTCCACAAAGTGTTGTTGAGAGCAAGCGTGAGGAGTTCCGCAATCTCAAGCAAGGCAACATGTCTGTGTATCAATTCAACATCCAGTTTCAGAAACTTGCTCGCTTCGCTAAACAAGACGTTCCTGATGAAAAGAGCATGACCTATCACTTCAGAGGTGGCCTTAGAGAGGATCTGCAGTTAGCTCTCGTTCTTGTTGAGCCTACTCAGTTTGATCAATTCTATAACATGGCACTGAAGCAAGAGGCTGCTCAGCTCAAGTGTGAGGCTTCTAAGAAGAGAGTCAGAGACGCAGTTCAGTCTTCTTCTTCCTCACTTGTGGCTGCTAAGCAACAGAAGTTCTGGTTGCCTCCTCCTCCTCCGTTTCGTCAGCCTTACCAGCAGAAGAACAAAGGTGGCCATGGATCTTCCCACTCTTCCAACCCTGGCTATCAGAACGAGTCTCAGAATCAAGCTCCAAAGTCGAATGCTCCTTATCATCGTCCACTCTCAGAGGTGACTTGCAACAAGTGTCAGCAGAAAGGTCACTATGCTAACAGGTGCTTCAACCAAAGGCGTCTTCCGCCTCCTCCTCTTGTGAGATCTTCCAGCAATGCAGTGGTCAAGCATAATCCCAAGGCTGCAAAGGTGAACATGATGAATGCAGCTCAAGCGGAGGAATCTACTGATGTGATAATGGGTAATCTTCCTGTTAATGATATTCCTGCAAAAGTTCTTTTTGATACTGGTGCATCTCTTTCTTTCATTTCAAGACCTTTTGTTGCCAAGCATGAATTTGTGACAGAAAAGATCCCTATCCCATTGAAGGTTGTGTCTCCGGGCAAGCAAATGACTTCTAATATTTGTGTCCCGGATGTTTCCATCAAGATGGGCGACTATAAATTTCTGTCTAAACCAGTTGTTCTTGGTGACTCGGATATTGATCTAATTCTCGGGATGGACTGGCTTTCTAAGCACAAGGCTCAACTTGATTGTGCTGCTAGGGAAATTCAATTGACACACTCGTCTGAGGATGTGATTATTTTTGCCGCTCGTGATGAAACCATTCGGTTGTTTTCTCTCAATGAGAAGGGCGAGTTGAATGCCATCTCTCAGATTCCAGTCATTTGTGAGTACCAAGATGTCTTTCCAGAAGAGCTTCCGGGTATGCCTCCTCACCGGCCAGTTGAGTTCGTTATCAATCTTGAGCCCGGCACTGAACCCGTTTGCAAGCGTCCATACAAGCTTGGACCCAAGGAGCTGAAGGAATTGAAGAAACAGCTCGATGAACAAGAGCGTCTGGGTTTGATCAGACCGAGTTCTTCTCCATGGGGTTGTGGTGTTCTTTTTGTCCAGAAGAAGGATGGCACGGAACGACTTTGTGTCGACTACCGTCCATTGAACAAGAAGACAATCAAGAACAAGTATCCACTTCCCAACATCAATGAGCTATTCGAGCAACTCAAAGGTGCTAAAGTATTCTCCAAGCTTGACCTTCGTATGGGTTATCATCAGATTCGCATTCGTGAAGAAGATATTCCCAAGACAGCATTCAGAACAAGCTTTGGTTCTTATGAATATACTGTCATGTCTTTCGGTCTTGTCAATGCTCCTCCAACATTCTCTCGGATGATGAATTTCATCTTCAACCCCTATACCAATGAATTCGTCCTGGTGTATCTCGATGATATATTGGTCTTCTCCAAGAATAAGAAGGATCATGCCAAACATTTGCGATTGGTGCTCGACAAGCTCAGAGAGTATCAATTCTATGCGAAGTTTTCAAAATGTGAGTTTTGGCTTGATGAAGTTCTTTACCTTGGTCATATCATCTCTGCCAAGGGCATCACTGTTAATCCTGAGAAGGTGTCTGCAATTGTGAATTGGGAACCTCCTCAGAATGTCAAGCAGCTCCGCAGTTTTCTTGGTCTTGCAAGCTATTGCCGAAGATTCGTTGAGAATTTCTCTAAGATTGCAAAGCCTCTTTCCAACCTCCTCCAGAAGCATGTGAAGTATGTCTGGTCTCCTGAGTGTGACGTTGCTTTCAACACTCTCAAAGAGAAACTCGTCACAGCTCCTGTCTTAACTCCTCCTGACGAATCCAAGCCATTTGAAGTTTTCTGTGATGCTTCTCTGCAAGGTCTCGGTGCTGTGTTAATGCAAGAGAAGAAAGTTGTGGCCTATACCTCTCGTCAGTTGAAGCCCAATGAGAAGAACTACCCCACTCACGATCTTGAGTTGGCGGCAGTTGTCCATGCATTAATAACGTGGAGACATCTCTTGTTGGGAAGACAAGTGGACATATTCACCGATCACAAGAGTCTCAAGTACATCTTCACTCAGCCCAACCTCAATCTCAGGCAGACTCGATGGGTCGAAATGATTCAAGAGTACAATCCGAGTATTGAATATACTCCAGGCAAGGCCAATGTCATTGCAGATGCTTTGAGCAGGAAGGCTTATTGCAACAGCCTAATTCTCAAGCCATTCCAACCGGATCTTTCTGAAGCTTTCCGCAAGCTGAATCTCCAAGTTGTTCCTCAAGGCTTTCTTGCCAACCTCATAGTCTCTCCTACTTTGGAAGATCAAATTCGTGAGGCACAACTCCTGGATACCATGGTGAAGAAGGTGAAACGTGGTATCGACAAGGGTCTTTCCAAATACAAGTGCTATCGCATTGATGACAGAGACACTTTATTCTTCGAGGACCGGATTGTGGTTCCTAAAGGTGATCTAAGGAAAGTCATTATGAACGAGGTGTTGGAAATATGCCCTAGAGGCAATAATAAATTGGTTATTATTATATTTCCTTGTTCATGATAAACGTTTATTATCCATGCTAGAATTGTATTGATAGGAAACTAAGATACATGTGTGGATACATAGACAACACCATGTCCCTAGTAAGCCTCTAGTTGACTAGCTCGTTGATCAATAGATGGTTACGGTTTCCTGACCATGGACATTGGATGTCGTTGATAACGGGATCACATCATTAGGAGAATGATGTGATGGACAAGACCCAATCCTAAGCCTAGCACAAGATCGTGTAGTTCGTTTGCTCAGAGCTTTTCTAATGTCAAGTATCATTTCCTTAGACCATGAGATTGTGCAACTCCCGGATACCGTAGGAATGCTTTGGGTGTACCAAACGTCACAAGGTAACTGGGTGGCTATAAAGGTGCACTACAGGTATCTCCGAAAGTGTCTGTTGGGTTGGCACGAATCGAGACTGGGATTTGTCACTCCGTGTAAACGGAGAGGTATCTCTGGGCCCACTCGGTAGGACATCATCATAATGTGCACAATGTGACCAAGGAGTTGATCACGGGATGATGTGAATTACGGAACGAGTAAAGAGACTTGCCGGTAACGAGATTGAACAAGGTATAGGGATACCGACGATCGAATCTCGGGCAAGTAACATACCGATAGACAAAGGGAATTGCATACGGGATTGATTGAATCCCTGACATCGTGGTTCATCCGATGAGATCATCGTGGAACATGTGGGAGCCAACATGGGTATCCAGATCCCGCTGTTGGTTATTGACCGGAGAATGTCTCGGTCATGTCTGCATGGTTCCCGAACCCGTAGGGTCTACACACTTAAGGTTCGATGACGCTAGGGTTATAGGGAAAGTATGTACGTGGTTACCGAATGTTGTTCGGAGTCTCGGATGAGATCCCGGACGTCACGAGGAGTTCCGGAATGGTCCGGAGGTAAAGATTTATATATGGGAAGTCCTGTTTTGGTCACCGGAAAAGTTTCGGGTGATATCGGTAATGTACCGGGACCACCGGGAGGGTCCCGGGGGTCCACCAAGTGGGGCCACCAGCCCCAGAAGGCTGTGTGGGCCAAGTGTGGGAGGGGACCAGCCCCAGGTGGGCTTGTGCGCCCCCCCCCCACCAAGGCCCAAGGCGCATGGGAGAGTGGGAGGGGGCAAACCCTAGGTCCAGATGGGCCTTAGGGCCCATCTAGTGGGGCGCCCCCCTCTCCTCCCCTTGGCCGCCCCCCTTGGATGGGATCTAGGGCTGGCCGCCTCCTCTTGGGGTGGGAACCCTAGAGGGGAGCGCAGCCCCCTCCCCCCTATATATAGTTGAGGTTTGGGCTGCCCAAGAGACATGAGAACGTCTCTCTTTCGGCGCAGCCCTACCCCTCTTCCTCCTCCTCCTCTCCCGCGGTGCTTGGCGAAGCCCTGCGGGATTGCCACGCTCCTCCACCACCACCACGCCGTCGTGCTGCTGCTGGATGGAGTCTTCCTCAACCTCTCCCTCTCACCTTGCTGGATCAAGGCGTGGGAAACGTCACCGGGCTGCACGTGTGTTGAACGCGGAGGCACCGTTCTTCGGTGCTTAGATCGGAATCAACCGTGATCTGAATCGCTACGAGTACGACTCCTTCATCCGCGTTCTTGCAACGCTTCCGCATCGCGATCTACAAGGGTATGTAGATGCACTCCCCTTCCCTCGTTGCTAGATTACTCCATAGATTGATCTTGGTGATGCGTAGAAAATTTTGAATTTCTGCTACATTCCCCAACAGTGGCATCATGAGCTAGGTCTATGCGTAGTTTCTATGCACGAGTAGAACACAAAGTAGTTGTGGGCGTCGATGTTGTCAATTCTTCTTGCCGCTACTAGTCTTATCTTGTTTCGGCGGCATTGTGGGATGAAGCGGCCCGGACCGACCTTACACGTACGCTTACGTGAGACAGGTTCCACCGACTGACATGCACTAGTTGCATAAGGTGGCTAGCGGGTGTCTGTCTCTCCCACTTTAGTCGGAACGGATTCGATGAAAAGGGTCCTTATGAAGGGTAAATAGAAATTGGCATATCACGTTGTGGTTTTACGTAGGTAAGAAACGTTCTTGCTAGAAACCTATACAAGCCACGTAAAAACTTGCAACAACAATTAGAGGACGTCTAACTTGTTTTTGCAGCATGTGCTATGTGATGTGATATGGCCAGAAGATGTGATGAATGATATATGTGATGTATGAGATTGATCATATTCTTGTAATAGGAATCACGACTTGCATGTCGATGAGTATGACAACCGGCAGGAGCCATAGGAGTTGTCTTTATTTTTTGTATGACCTGCGTGTCATTGAATAACGCCATGTAAATTACTTTACTTTATTGCTAAGCGCGTTAGCCATAGAAGTAGAAGTAATCGTTGGCGTGACAACTTCATGAAGACACAATGATGGAGATCATGATGATGGAGATCATGGTGTCATGCCGGTGACAAAGATGATCATGGTGCCCCGAAGATGGAGATCAAAGGAGCAAAATGATATTGGCCATATCATGTCACTATTTGATTGCATGTGATGTTTATCATGTTATGCATCTTATTTGCTTAGAACGACGGTAGTAAGTAAGATGACCCCTCACTAAAATTTCAAGAGACGTGTTCCCCCTAACTGTGCACCGTTGCGAAGGTTCGTTGTTTCGAAGCACCACGTGATGATCGGGTGTGATAGATTCTAACATTCGAATACAACGGGTGTTGACGAGCCTAGCATGTACAGACATGGCCTCGGAACACATGCGAAACACTTAGGTTGACTTGACGAGCCTAGCATGTACAGACATGGCCTCGGAACACAAGAGACCGAAAGGTCGAGCATGAGTCGTATAGAAGATACGATCAACATGGAGATGTTCACCGATGATGACTAGTCCGTCTCACGTGATGATCGGACACGGCCTAGTTTGACTCGGATCATGTATCACTTAGATGACTAGAGGGATGTCTATCTGAGTGGGAGTTCACAATCAGATGAACTTCATTATCATGAACATAGTCAAAAAGGTCTTTGCAAATTATGTCATAGCTTGCGCTTTAGTTCTACTGGTTAAGATATGTTCCTAGAGAAAATTTAGTTGAAAGTTGGTAGTAGCAATTATGCGGACTGGGTCCGTAAATTGAGGATTGTCCTCATTGCTGCACAGAAGGCTTATGTCCTTAATGCACCGCTCGGTGTGCTGAACCTCAGCGTCGTCTGTAGATGTTGCGAAACATCTGACATACACGTTTTGATGACTACGTGATAGTTCAGTGCGTAATGCTAACGGTTTAGAATTGTGGCACCAAAGACGGTTTTTGAAACGTCGCAGAACATATGAGATGTTCCGAAGACTGAAATTGGGATTTCGGACTAGTGCTCACGTCAAGAGGTATGAGTCCTCTGACAAGTTTCTTAAGCCTGCATACTAAGGGAGAAAGGCTCAATCGTTGAGCATGTGCTCAGATTGTCTGAGTACCACAATCGCTTGAATCGAGTGGGAGTTAATCTCCCAGATGAGATAGTGATGGTTCTCCATAGTCACTGCCACCAAGCTAGTAGAGCTTCGTGATGAACTATAACATATCAGGGATAGTTATGATGATCCTTGAGCTATTCGCGATGTTTGACACCGTGAAAGTAGAAATCAAGAAGGAGCGTCAATTGTTGATGGTTAGTAAAACCACTAGTTTAAGAAGGGCAAGGGCAAAAGGGATACTTCATGAAACAGCAAGTCATTTGCTGCTCTAGTGAAGAATCCCAAGGTTGAACCCAAACCCGAGACTAAGTGCTTCTGTAATGAGGGGAACAGTCACTGAAGCAGGACTACCCTAGATACTTGGTAGATGAGAAGGCAGGCAAGGTCGACAGAAGTATATTGGATATACGTTATATGAATGTGTACTTTACTAGTACTCCTAGCAGCACTGGGGTATTAGATACCGGTTCGGTTGCTAAGTGTTAGTAACTCGAAATAAAAGCTGCGGAATAAAAGGAGACCAGCTAAAGGTGAGATGACGATATGTGTTGGAAGTGTTTCCAAGGTTGATGTGATCAAGCATCGCATGCTCCCTCTACCATCGAGATTTGGTGTTTGCGTTGAGCATGATTGGATTATGTTTATCGCAATACGGTTATTCATTTAAGGAGAATAATGGTTACTCTATTTATTTGAATAAAACCTCCAATGGTCTTGCACCTAAAATGAATCTCGATCGTAGTGATACACATGTTCATGCCAAAAGATATAGTAATGATAGTACCACATACTTGTGGCACTGCCACTTGAGTCATATTGGTATAGAGCGCATGAAGAAGCTCCATGTAGATGGATCTTTGTACTCACTCGTTTTTGAAAAGAATGAGACATGCGAACCATGTCTATTGGTATATATGCATGAAGAAACTCCATACAGATGGATCGTTTGGACTCACTTGATTTTGAATCACTTGAGACATGCAAATCATACCACATGGGCAAGATGACTGAAAGGCCTCGTTTTAAGTAAGATGGAACAAGAGAGCAACTTATTGGAAGTAATACATTTTGATGTATGCAGTCCAATGAGTGCTGAGGCATGCAGTGGATATCGTTATGTTCTTACTTCACAGATGATTTGAGTAGATGCTGAGTGTATTTACTTGATGAAACACAAGTCTGAATTATTGAAAGGTTCAAGTAATTTCAGAGTGAAGTTGAAGATCGTCGTGACAAGAGGATAAAATGTCTGTGATATGATCATAGAGATGAGTATCTGAGTTACGAGTTTGGCACACAATTAAGACATTGTGGAAAGTATTTCACAATTAATACCGCCTGGAACACCATAGTGTGATGGTGTGTCCGAACATCATAACTGCACCCTATTGGATATGGTGCATACCATGATGTCTCTTATCGAATTACCACTATCGTTTATGGGTTAGGCATTAGAGATAACCGCATTCACTTTAAAAGGGGCACCACGCAATTCCGTTGAGACGACACCGTTTAGAGAAACCTAAGTTGTTGTTTCTTAAAAGTTTGGGGTTGCGATGCTTATGTGAAAAAGTTTCAAGCTGATAAGCTCGAACCTAAAGCGGATAAATGCATCTTCATAGAATACCCAAAATAGTTGGGTATACCTCCTATTTGAGATCTGGAAGCAAAAGTAATTGCTTCTAGAAACGAGTCCTTTCTCGAGGAAAAGTTTCTCTCGAAAGAATTGAGTGGGAGGATGGTGGAGACTTGATAAGGTTATTGAACCGTCACTTCAACTAGTGTGTAGCAGGGCACAGGAAGTTGTTCCTGTGGCATCTACACCAATTGAAGTGGAAGCTTATGATAGTGATCATGAAACTTCGGATCAAGTCACTGCCAAACCTCGTAGGACGACGAGGATGCGTGCTACTTCAGAGTGGTACGTGATCCTGTCTGAGATATCATGTTGTTGGACAATACTGAACCTACGAGCTATGGAGAAGCGATGGTGGGCCCATATTCCGACAAATGGTTAGAAGCCATGAAATCCGAGATAAATGGATCTTTGAGAAAAAGACGGACGTGGACGGTAATGTTACCGTCTATGAAGCTCGACTTGTGGCAAAGAGTATTTCCACAAGTTCAAGGAGTTGACTACGATGAGATTTTCTCATCCGTAGCGATGCTTAAGTCCGTCGGAATCATGTTAGCATTAGCTGGATTTATGAAATCTGGCAGATGGATGTCAAAACAAGTTTCCTTACCAGTTTTTGTAAGGAAAGGTTGTATGTGATACAATCAGAAAGGTTTTGTCGATCCTAAGGATGCTAAAAGGTATGCTAGCTCCAGCGATCCTTCCATGGACTAGAGCAAGCATCTCGGAGTCAGAATATACGCTTTGATGGAGTGATCAAAGTTTTTGGGTTTATACAAAGTTTGTTAGAAACTTGTATTTACAATAAAGTGAGTGGGAGCGCTACAACATTTCTGATGAGTATATGTGAATGACATATTGTTGATCCGAAATGATGTAATATTTCTGGAAAGCATAAAGGGTTGTTTGAAAGGAGTTTTTCAAAGGAAGACCTGGATAAAAGCTGCTTACATATTGGGCATCAAGATCTATAGAGATAGATCAAGACGCCCGATGATACTTTCAAAGAACGCACACCTTGACATGATTTTGAAAGAGTTCAAAATAGATCAGCAAAGAAGGAGTTCTTGGCTGTGTTACAAGGTGTGAGTATTGAGTAAGACTCAAGACCTGACCACAGCAGAAGAGAGAGAAAGGACGAAGGTCGTCCCCTATGCTTCAGACGTAGGCTCTACAGTATGCTATGCTGTGTACCGCACATGAAGTGTGCCTTGCCATGAGTTGGTCAAGGGGTACAATAGCGATCCGGGAAAGGATCACATGACATCGGTCGAACTTATCCTTAGTATCTAGTGGACTAAGGAATTTTCTCGATTATGGAGGTGAAAAGGAGTTCGTCGTAAAGGGTTACGTCGATGCGAACTTTGACACTAATCCGCATGACTCTGAGTAGTAAACCGGATTCGTATAGTAGAGCAGATACTTGAAATGGCTCCAAATAGCGCGTGGTAGCATCCACAAGATGACATAGATATTCGTAAAGCACACACGGATCTGAAAGGTTCAGACCCGTTGACTAATAACCTCTCTCACAAGCATAACATGATCAAACCAGAACACATTGAGTGTTAATCACATAGTGATGTGAACTAGATTGTTGACTCTAGTGAACTCTTTGGATGTTGGTCACATGGTGATGTGACCTATGAGTGTTAATCACATGGTGATGTGAACTAGATTATTGACTCTAGTGCAAGTGGGAGACTGTTGGAAATATGCCCTAGAGGCAATAATAAATTGGTTATTATTATATTTCCTTGTTCATGATAAACATTTATTATCCATGCTAGAATTGTATTGATAGGAAACTCAGATACATGTGTGGATACATAGACAACACCATGTCCCTAGTAAGCCTCTAGTTGACTAGCTCGTTGATCAATAGATGGTTACGGTTTCCTGACCATGGACATTGGATGTCGTTGATAACGGGATCACATCATTAGGAGAATGATGTGATGGACAAGACCCAATCCTAAGCCTAGCACAAGATCGTGTAGTTCGTTTGCTCAGAGCTTTTCTAATGTCAAGTATCATTTCCTTAGACCATGAGATTGTGCAACTCCCGGATACCGTAGGAATGCTTTGGGTGTACCAAACGTCACAAGGTAACTGGGTGGCTATAAAGGTGCACTACAGGTATCTCCGAAAGTGTCTGTTGGGTTGGCACGAATCGAGACTGGGATTTGTCACTCCGTGTAAACGGAGAGGTATCTCTGGGCCCACTCGGTAGGACATCATCATAATGTGCACAATGTGACCAAGGAGTTGATCACGGGATGATGTGAATTACGGAACGAGTAAATAGACTTGCCGGTAACGAGATTGAACAAGGTATAGGGATACCGACGATCGAATCTCGGGCAAGTAACATACCGATAGACAAAGGGAATTGCATACGGGATTGATTGAATCCCCGACATCGTGGTTCATCCGATGAGATCATCGTGGAACATGTGGGAGCCAACATGGGTATCCAGATCCCGCTGTTGGTTATTGACCGGAGAATGTCTCGGTCATGTCTGCATGGTTCCCGAACCCGTAGGGTCTACACACTTAAGGTTCGATGACGCTAGGGTTATAGGGAAAGTATGTACGTGGTTACTGAATGTTGTTCGGAGTCCCGGATGAGATCCCGGACGTCACGAGGAGTTCCGGAATGGTCCGGAGGTAAAGATTTATATATGGGAAGTCCTGTTTTGGTCACCGGAAAAGTTTCGGGTGATATCGGTAATGTACCGGGACCACCGGGAGGGTCCCGGGGGTCCACCAAGTGGGGCCACCAGCCCCAGAAGGCTGTGTGGGCCAAGTGTGGGAGGGGACCAGCCCCAGGTGGGCTGGTGCGCCCCCCACCAAGGCCCAAGGCGCATGGGAGAGTGGGAGGGGGCAAACCCTAGGTCCAGATGGGCCCATCTAGTGGGGCGCCCCCCCTCTCCTCCCCTTGGCCGCCCCCCTTGGATGGGATCTAGGGCTGGCCGCCTCCTCTTGGGGTGGGAACCCTAGAGGGGGGCGCAGCCCCCTCCCCCCCTATATATAGTTGAGGTTTGGGCTGCCCAAGAGACATGAGAACGTCTCTCTTTCGGCGCAGCCCTACCCCTCTTCCTCCTCCTCCTCTCCCGCGGTGCTTGGCGAAGCCCTGCAGGATTGCCATGCTCCTCCACCACCACCATGCCGTCGTGCTGCTTCTGGATGGAGTCTTCCTCAACCTCTCCCTCTCACCTTGCTGGATCAAGGCGTGGGAGACGTCACCGGGCTGCACGTGTGTTGAACGCGGAGGCACCGTTCTTCGGTGCTTAGATCGGAATCAACCGCGATCTGAATCGCTACGAGTACGACTCCTTCATCCGCGTTCTTGCAACGCTTCCGCATCGCGATCTACAAGGGTATGTAGATGCACTCCCCTTCCCTCGTTGCTAGATTACTCCATAGATTGATCTTGGTGATGCGTAGAAAATTTTGAATTTTTGCTACGTTCCCCAACACGAGGCACACAATTCTCTTCTTTCCATTCATCCTGGAAGTACGAAGATGTACCATGACCTCAAGCAGTCGTACTGGTGGACTCGAATGAAGCGAGAAATCGCGCCATTCGTGAATGAATGTGATGTCTGTCGAAGAATGAAAGCAGAACACCAACGACCAGCTGGTCTCCTCCAACCTCTTGCTATCCCAGAATGGAAGTTTGATCATATCGAAATGGAATTCGTGACTGGATTTCCCAAGTCCAAGCGTGGAAATGATGCTATCTTCGTTGTCATTGACAAGCTTACTAAAGTGGCCCATTTCCATCCAATCAAAGAATCCATCACAGCAGCTCAGTTGGCAGAGCTATACACCTCCAGGATTGTCTCCTTGCACAACATTCCACAATTGATTTCTTCAGATCGTGGAAGCATCTTCACCTCTAAGTTCTGGGACTCCTTCCAGAAGGCCATGGGCACCAACATTCGCTTCAGCACAGCTTTCCATCCTCAAACTAGTGGCCAAGTCGAGCGAGTCAATCAAATTCTTGAAGATATGCTCAGGGCTTGTGTCATTTCCTTTGGCATGAAATGGGAAGATTGCCTTCCATATGCCGAATTCTCCTACAACAACAGCTTCCAAGCGAGTTCGGGCAAGGCCCCATTCGAGATTCTCTATGGCAGAAAGTGTCGTACTCCTCTCAATTGGTCAGAGACTGGTGAACGCCAACTTCTTGGCAATGACTTAATCACAGAGGCTGAAGAAATGTGTAAAGTCATCCATGAAAATCTCAAAGCCGCGCAATCGCGCCAGAAGAGTTACTATGATAGTAAGCACTATGAGTTGGCTTTCGAGATCGGAGACCATGTCTACCTCCGCGTCTGTCCAATGAAAGGCACTCGTCGCTTCGGTATCAAAGGGAAGCTTGCCCCTAGATACGTGGGTCCTTTCAAGATCATTGGCAAAAGAGGCGACCTCGCCTATCAACTTGAGCTTCCTTCCAACTTCGCGAACGTGCACGATGTGTTCCACGTGTCACAGCTTCGCAAGTGCTTCAAGACACCCGAGCGCACCATCAACTTTGAAGAGATTGACCTCCAAGAAGATCTGTCTTATCATGAGCACCCCGTTGCTATTCTTGAGGAAACTGAGCGCAAGACTCGCAACAAGTCAATCAAATTCCTGAAAGTGAAGTGGTTGCACCATTCCGACCGAGAAGCCACCTGGGAACGCGAGGACCACCTCCATTCCGAATATCCGGAGTTCTTTCAGTCCTAGATCTCGGGACGAGATCCTCTCGTAGTGGTGGAGTGTTGTAACACCCCGGATGTAACTTTCCATATTTGTAACTCCAACTCTTGCCATTTTTCGGCTATGTGTTATGATATTCCCTTCGTGGTCGGGTTTTGTTTTTCGTTTTGCTTTTTGTTCATGTCATGCATCTCATATCATGTCATCATGTGCATTGCATTTGCATACGTGTTCGTCTCATGCATCCGAGCTTTTTCCCCGTTGTCCGTTTTATCAATCCGGCACTCCCGTCTCCTCCGGAGCACCCTTCTTGTTTCTTTTCATGAGCGGGTGTTGACCGTTCTCGGAATGGACCGAGGCTTGTCAAGTGGCCTTGGTATACCACCGATCAAGTTTCGTTCCATTTGGAGGTCGTCTGGTACTCCAACGGTTAACCGGGTAACCGCAAAGTCCTTCTGTGTGTTGCAGCAAAATCCCCCCCTCCAAACAGCCCAAAACCCCTCTAAGTCTCTTCCATGCTCTAGGTAGTTCGATCACGACCGTGTGGGCGAAAACCGCACCTCATTTGGACTCTCCTAGCTCCCTCTAGCTATATATATGTGAGCCTCCCCGAAATTTTCGGATCCCCGAAACCCTAGCCTCTCCCTCCGCGCGCCGGACACGTCCGCCCGGTGCCGGACGTTTCTCCACCACCGCCCGCGGCCAACCAGGGACTGCCACGTGTCACCGCCGCCTCGCCCGCGCCGCCGGCCCGGAGAGCCCGTGCGGGGCCCTCCCGGCCCGCTCCTCCCGCGCCGCCGACCGCCCGTCGCCCGCTGCCCCGCCGCCTCGCCGCCTTCGCCGCCTCGCCGCAGCGCGCCGCCGCCGTCCAACATCACCGCCGCACCCGCAGGCGACCGCGCCGTCGCCCTCTCCTCCTCCCGTCGCCGGTCGCCGCCTCTCCCCCGAGCCGGCTTCCCCGGCGCCGCGCCTCCTCTTCCCCGAGCTCCGGCGTGCTCGAGCAGCTCTTCTCCGGCGAGCAACCACCGGCCCGATCCAGATCTGGAAGACCCGACGGTTGACTTCTCCTTCTCCCCGAAAATCTCCAAGTCCTGTGATTTTTACGAGATATAGCCCTGTTCATCGCATCATAACTCTCTGCATATATCTCCGTTTCGTGCGTGTAATATATCAAAATGTTCGTCTCGTGATGCTCTTCATTTTGTTCCATTGCACAATGTTAATTTGAGTCCATATTGGTGCCGAAATCTCTGGTGCAAGAGTGCTAGTTGCTGTTATCTGCTGTTAATTATCAGAACTTGGTGATTTGTTATTTTTGTATCATTTAATCTGTGCATCTTATGGGCATGAGCTCTACATGTGTTTTGTTTTATGCCATGCCATCTTTCCAGGGGTGTATGCCATGTATTTTTGTGATCTCTGTGGTGACTAGCACAAGCATGCAAACTAGGCTCCGTAATGTTTCTGATTTCAGAGACTTGGTAGTTTTTCTAAGTCTGTGACTGCTGTTGTTTTGTTGCTATGTATCCATGTGGCTACAGAGAGATCCATACTTATTTTGGAGATGTTCAGTAAGGATGTTTTGTATATATTGTTGTAATTGATCCATTCATGCCCTTTTTTGCAATTATGGAGTGCCATAGCATGACTCAATCTTGCTCTACTTTTTCTATAAAATATTTCTGGCAGATTGTTTACGTGTTATTCAATTTTGCCAAGGTTGTTGTAGTTGTTTCATAGATGCTATGTAATTGCTCTTGTCATGGATAGCTTTAGAAACATGCCATCTTGCCGTAGGTATGCTTGTTTTGTCATGCATTGCTTTGTGGTGAGTGCATCAAGCTCACCAAGATGCCTTCATATTATTGTTTCTGCCATGCTCTGTTTTCTGGTAAGTCTGAAACCTGTTAACGAAACTTGCTATGTTTACATGGTTGCCATCATATCTTCTGGTTCTTTTTGGCTTATGGTCAGTAAGGAACTTTTGTTATATGCATTTAGTAGAATACTGCCATGCCTTGTTTTGCCATGTTAAGTTAATATAGCATGTTGATTTCGCGCTCTGAACATTGCTACCTGATGCTGTTTCTGCCATGTCCAGTAATTTCTCTAAGTCTGTGAACCTGTTATCTTTTGCACTTTTGCCATGCTTGTTTGAATCTGCTGTGGTGTGAACTAGCCGTAGCTCAGTGTTCATCTTTTGTCAAGCATCTCCTGTAGATTGCTGCCATATGCTTTGTTGCTATGTTAGAGTGCTGTAGCATGGTTATTTGTTGCATTCTAAATGCTATCATGCTGTTAATCGCAGATTCGTGTCATTCTTGTTTTGCTTGCCATTTGCAAACCGTGCATCCGTTTCCGGTGATCTTTATATCGATTTCAACCGAAATCATCTCATCTTTCTAGTGGCATGCTTGGTTTCCCAAGTTACTGCCTTTTTCATCATTTTCTTTCCGGAGCACGCATATGCATCGCATATCATATCTTGCATATCATTCATGTATTGCATCATGTTGCTTGTGCTTTTCCCGTGATTGATCGTGGTTCCATTGCTTGTGTTCTTGTCTTGGGTAGAGCCGGGAGACGAGTTCGTGAACGAGGAACCTGTTGAGTACGCTTACGAGGATCAAGCTTTCGACAACTCTGAGAACCTTGCAGGCAAGATGACCACCCCTCGAAATCACTTCTATCTTTGCTTTGCTAGTTGTTCGCTCTATTGCCATGCTGCGCTACCTACCACTTGCTATATCATGCCTCCCATATTTGCCATGACAGCCTCTAACCATCCTTTCCTAGCAAACCGTTGTTTGGCTAAGTTACTGCTTTTGCTCAGCCCTTCTTATAGCGTTGCTAGTTGCAGGTGAAGTTGAAGTTGGTTCCATGATGGAACATGGATATTTTGGAATATCACAATATCTCTTATTTAATTAATGCATCTATATATTTGGTAAAGGGTGGAAGGCTCGGCCTTATGCCTGGTGTTTTGTTCCACTCTTGCCGCCCTAGTTTCCGTCATACCGGGATTATGTTCCTTGAGTTTGCGTTCCTTACGCGGTTGGGTGATTTATGGGACCCCCTTGGCATTTCGCCTTGAATAAAACTCCTCCAGCAAGGCCCAACTTTGGTTTTACCATTTACCACCTAAGCCTTTTCCCCCGGGTTTTCGCGAGCCCGAGGGTCATCTTTATTTAAACCCCCGGGCCAGTGTTCCTCTGAGTGCTGGCCCAAACTAGAGCCACTTGCAACGCCACCTTGGGGAAACTCGAGGATTGGTTTTAGTTGTACGTAGTGTTCATCCGGTGTGCCCTGAGAACGAGATATGTGCAGCTCCTATCGGGATTTGTCGGCACATTCGGGCGGCTTTGCTGGTCTTGTTTTACCATTGTCGAAATGTCTTGTAAACCGGGATTCCGAGACTGATCGGGTCTTTCCGGGAGAAGGTTTATCCTTCGTTGACCGTGAGAGCTTATGATGGGCTAAGTTGGGACACCCCTGCAGGGTATTATCTTTCGAAAGCCGTGCCCGCGGTTATGAGGCAGATGGGAATTTGTTAATGTCCGGTTGTAGAGAACTTGTCACTTGACTTAATTAAAATACATCAACCGTGTGTGTAGCCGTGATGGTCTCTTCTCGGCGGAGTCCGGGAAGTGAACACGGTTTGAGTGATGCATGAACGTAAGTAGGAGTTCAGGATCACTTCTTGGTCATTACTAGATGACGATCGTTCCGTTGTTTCTCTTCTCGCTCTCTTTTGCGTATGTTGGCCATCATATATGCTTAGTGCCTGCTGCAGCTCCACCTCATTACACCATCCTTTCCTATAAGCTTAAATAGTCTTGATCTCGCGGGTGTGAGATTGCTGAGTCCTCATGACTCACAGATTCTACCAAAACAGTTGCAGGTGCCGACGATGCCATTGCAGATGATGGGATCGACCTCAAGTGGGAGTTCGATGAGGAACGTGGTCGTTACTATGTGTCTTTTCCTGATGATCAGTAGTGGAGCCCAGTTGGGACGATCGGGGATCTAGCATTTGGGGTTATCTTATTTTCATTTGGATTTTGACTGTAGTCGGTCTATGTGTGTATTTTGGATGATGTATGGATTATATTTATGTATTGTGTGAAGTGGCGATTGTAAGCCAACTCTCGTTATCCCATTCTTGTTCATTACATGGGATTGTGTGAAGATGACCCTTCTTGCGACAAAACCACAATGCGGTTATGCCTCTAAGTCGTGCCTCGACACGTGGGAGATATAGCCGCATCGTGGGCGTTACAAACGGCTTGTGCCGGCGCCCTTTCTTGAACAGCACTGGTGAGCGCATCATCCATCTGAGACGGGCCTCACGCGGAAGAGTGGCCGCGTCGGCGCCGGAGAAGAAGCACACGGAGGTTGCCTCCACTCCCGGCGCTCGACCGTGTGGAGAAGGAGCCGACCTCGGGCACCTCCTTCCCGGTCCAGCGTGACGGCGTCGTCGCCGGAGATTAGAAGAAGCACACAGAGGCCGCCTCCTCTTTCCTCTCTCGGTGCCCGACCGTGGAGAAGGAGCTGTCCTCAAGCACCTCATTCCCGGCCCAGCGTGACGGCGGGTCCTCTGCCGATGCGTGGTTGCCGCGGCCTGAGCGGGTCAACAAGTGGATCTAGGTCCTCCTGAGGAAAGAGAAGGCGAGGGGAGGAGAGGGTGGGGGCTGCCGCCGTGTGGTGGAGGACGGAGGCCGGGAGGTCGCCGGTCGGGTTGGGGGAGAGGAGGTCGAAGTCGGTGGCGGCTGGGGGAATCGGTCGGGTTGGGTGGAGATGAGGATAAGGAAGACGGCGTTGGGCTCGTTGGATTTCGGCTCCTTGCCTCTTGGGTTGGGGATGGGGATAGGTTGAGTGGGGGTGGTGTGAAATTTCACCTTCCAGTAGTTTGAATGAAATATCTATCAAAGCGCGCGCGAGGGAGGTCTCTCCAAATATTTTAGTGAAAACGAGGCGCGAAACGAGTCATGCGGTATAGTTTTGGGCGCGAGAGTTTTCAGCCGCGAGCGGTGAGACTGTCTGTGATTGGTCGGATTCGACCTCCCACGGATCGATCTCCTCCTCCAAGCCGTCTCAACCGTTCATTCTTTTTATTCCAGATCCAACGACAGACACCTCATGTCACGCGGATCGTGCTTTCTTCTCCCTATAAAATCCACTAGCAACTCTAGCCTAAGTTTATTGGTTGTCTAGGGCACATCTAGATGTGCTCTAGTTATTGCACATCTAAGTGACTCAATCAAACTAGAAGGAAAAACAAAATAGAGTAATGAAAATGCTTACACGAATCTTCACGTAAAATCAATGGCATAGGACTTACATGTGCAATACTTAGGGCACAAATAGATGTGCTTTAGCAAAAGTGAAGTTTATTCATGTATTCTTGCAGATCTACAAAGGAAATCTAGAAAACAAGTTCGCTATAAATATCTGAAACTAAAAAATGTTGATGCTATTTTACTTTTAACCGCAACCACCGTATATTTTCCGCCACGTGCGGCTCAATCATCAATTTATTTATTTATTGATCCTCCCTCCGGCCAAAATGACAATCATGCATCCCATTTTGTCCGCCTCTTTGACCGCAACGCCGACAAGTTTGTCTGCAAGGACACCCCGCCAATCCCTCTAGTGTGTCGTGCTCTGAAAGCTTCGTGATGCCCGAGGGGCTCTCCGTTGCCCAGACTCCTCTGGCTCCGGTGCACATCCCGTCGTCGCCCTCGCGAAGCACCCCGACGGCCCGGTGAGCACATCGACATTGTCCGCGTGACGTTGGATTTTTGCTTCTTCGGTATACCAGGTAACCCAAGTGGGGCCACAATCTTGAACTCCGAAGGAAGCATGACTTACGCTTCGTAGATGAGAATCTTTCTTTCCCGTCGGTAGCTCGACTTTGGATCATGCAGGTGGCCCAAAGAACCGTACGAGGTTCACTAACCCACGGTCTTACCTATGCCATGCCATATAGTCACATCTCTCTTTATACGAGTTAAATAGTGGTAACCTAATGCTTTCATGTTGGTATGTTTAGATTTATAGGGTATTGCATGCATATATAATTTGGAAATGACACCAAATGTAAGTTTGTCATGTATGGCTAGTTAATGCAGGAGAGAAGGGTGCCGCTAATGAGGTGGAATACCGCCTTATTAGAAGAATGAGCTATCTCATCGATCCAAGGATGAGGATGCCTACCAAATGGCCGTGCATGTGTCCATGCACACGTCTAGATCTGTTTCATCGGCAACATATTCCACACTCCTTTCGTGGCAATAATAAAGGCAACATGCATGTGAGATTACGTGCTGGTCGGGGCGTTGATGACTATCCACTTCTTAACTGACCAACTCCTCCATTCACCACTTTAACATCATCCTCGTGGCAGTTATAGGCCAGAACAGTCGACGGCTACCTCGTGTTTGCTATTGTCTTGATCTCCATTGAAAATAATCAATCTCTAGTTACTTACTTCCTAGAACTTGTCCCAATAAATTGATGATTGTTTTATAATTGTTCCATCATCATTGTAATTATTATACTACTATTCTCTCTGTCGTCACTGTAATTATTCTACAATTATGTTGAATGATATCATAAATTGCATCGGTGGAAGCAAGATCACATAATTTGAGTCTATGCATTCTTCGCATTAAATGGCGAGAAATAGTGCACTGCCATTATTTTTGTGAACACTTTTGGTTCGGCCGGCATTGCCAACCGTTTTTTATGCGGAAAAGAAAATAATCCAGATAATTGCTATCGC
Organism: Aegilops tauschii subsp. strangulata; assembly: GCF_002575655.3. NCBI lineage: Eukaryota > Viridiplantae > Streptophyta > Magnoliopsida > Poales > Poaceae > Aegilops > Aegilops tauschii. The sequence goes on from NC_053036.3 coordinate 39,547,648, forward strand.
ATATGGGTGACATTGGTTAGGTGAATAAAATGGTGGAAGCAACAGATTCAGTGTCATAATTCGGATGGCTAATTTGCACAAGTTGTAGTCGTACACGTCGCAAGTGTCAAGCTCAAATTGGAATATGATGCCCGACCCATATGTTGTTCCTTCTACTTGACACAGGCGGATTCCGTTCTCGTTTCTATTGTTGGCGTCGGCGGCATCAATCCAAAACCACCGATTTGTTGTTTATTGTAATGTATATATAATGGACGGTTACAATCTATGGTTCGGTCATGCACTCATGGTGAAGAAAATATCATAAAATGAAGGCATTGATTCGTGTTTTTCCGAAACTCAGTGACAAGGGTACTAATATTAATGAAATCCAAAGTTTATTATTCATAACATTTCCTTTAATTGATTGTGCGGTTATTTATGCTTAGTACAAAAATATAATGCTTATTATTTCATGTTGTATTCCTTATATTTATTTACTCCTATCCCTTTGCGATGATAGCATGATTACTCACAATTCATGCTTATCGTTATTTCATGTGTCGTTTCGCCCGCCTCTGCAAGTTGAGATGGGGGAGCTTGGTGGCAAGAGTGGGAGAGGAGCGGTGTTCAGGACATCCGAGCGGGTAATGGCCTCGACCATCATTGCCTCCTCCTCTAATTGGTCGGATGGGACCAGGAACACTGACAGAGAGAGAAGTAGTACACCATGAGCTCAGGGCCCGGCATGGCGTTGGGATCAGAGTACAATCAAGCATACACACGGTGGATGCCTTGTGTTGGTGGGATGCTGCCTCGCTCGTCGATGACGAGCTTCGGTCGAGCAGACGACGTTTGAGGTGGACATCTACGTTCGTCTTGGAAGGTCGGCTCCATGTCTCTGACAAGGTAGTCAATTTTCCCCGCCAACAGAATATCTCGAACCATATGTGTACATGAACGGTCACATAAAAAAGGAAAGCATAAAATATAAATGTACAAAGGAAATTACAAAACAAAAAAAGTAAGACTACGACGTTTAGATAGTCTATTTGACTTGCACGACAAATTACCAGACCATGACATAAATAGTTATTGGTACAAATTGGGCCCAAAAAGACTTTCCTATCCCACACCGTCGGCCCATCCAATTTTTTTTTGAAATAACAACAGGTCGCGAATGCTCAATTTTGGCAGTTTGCAAAGTGGTGCACAAAAGGATGTGATGTAAAAATTGCCAACACATGTTGTTGAACACGTGTGTGTGTGAGTGTGTGTGCGCACGCGTTTGTGTGTTGCATTACTCGTTGCACATGGCTGACCTAAAATAACCGTGTGCAGCATTCCTATGGCCTATATAAATTCATCCACTCCCTCGTAATTCTAACTATTCTCTCTCTCTCTCTCTCTCTCTCTCTCTCTCTCTCTCTCTCTCTCCCTCCCTCCCTTCACCCCTCTCTCTCTCTCTCTCTCTCTCTCTCTCTGCCCCCACATCCCATCACCGCCCTCCATCTAGCCCCAGCCACCCCTCCCCTCCATGCTTGACCCCTCTTCTCGTCCTTCCTCCACACGCTTCCCAAGTCTCCGGAGATGGTGTAGAAAATGAAGATGTGCAAAATGTCAACAAGTGGTTCGTTTTCGTGCTTCGACATCAGGAAACATGCATCTAAGTCCTCCACTGGCCACAAGGTTTGTTCTCTCCTATTCGTAGGAGTTGTTCTTTTGTGCTCTCTCGGACCATGGAGGTTTGCTAACTCGTTGAACATTTTGTAGACACTAAGCATGAATACAATGCAAACAATCGAAGAATCAACCATGCAATGACATGACTGATTATATCGTAGGCCCATGCACATTTGCCTTGGTCCAATGTAATGGTATTCCGAGTGCATGATCTTCGGAAAGGTTTTGTCCTTTGCTTTTCTATTTTCTTTTCCGGCATCACCAAACACATGCGATCAACATATGTTTAACGGTAGCGTGCAAAAAAGTTTTTTTTTGCCAATTGGCAAATCACGTAAAATATGTTGGAAATAAGTTTTGAAGGTCAAAACTTGAGAAGGTTATCTCGGAAAATAGGCCGATGTGGGTAAACTAAACAGCTGATGAAGAAGACCTATTAACCCAAAACGTGGCACTGTCGGTTGGGGATTCAGATATATCCGCTGACTTTGGGAGGGACCTGACTTCCCTTGGCCAGATTTCTACAAAGTTTGATCAAAACCAATGTACTATATGAACAATAATCGTGTACAGTGATCCGTAAACAGTGGTAAATCCACAGTGATTTGTGGACTCCCTTCCCAATTTTTTTTATATAATACTAATAAAGAGGAATTGTAGCACCCTGACCTGCCTCCTGCAAGTCAGGGGATCCGGCTCCTCCGTCGGGTGGGAGGGGACGAACAGAGGAGGACGACGAGTCCCGACGCCATCCATTTCCCCCGGACGGACGGAGAGCACACGAACGTGCTCGTTCTCCTCTCCGGGGCGACCGACGCCATGGACGAGAGCGGGCGGGGGAGAGAGTGAGGGGTTGTCGTCTCCGGTGAAAAATTGGAGCTTGGGGAATGGTGGGGTGGGGTCTAGGGGAGGAAAAATTGATGCTCGGAATCGGCAGGCAGGCTGCTGGTTCGCGTCGGAATCGGAATCGGGGCCGGTCATGTTGGCCGGTGAGGAGACGAGGAAGAGAGGACGGATTCGGTGTTGGTTTAGTTGGTCGGGGAGGAGGCGCCGTCAGGCAGGTTCATGAGGAAGGAGGAGGAGGAGATGGAGGCACGGCGGATGCGGGGAAGATGCATGGTTGGGTGGGCGACAATCAGATCGAAATCGACAGACAGGATGGAGGAGGTGGAATATTAAAGAACCGAAACTGGAGCTCTGTTATTTGGCATGTACTAGTATGTATGTAAAATCCAAGAGTGAAGCACCGCGAAATTGGGGAAGATCCATCCGCCTCGACCTCGATCCGGTGGGTTCATTTGTGCGTGCGTTTTTCGTCTCCTCATGCTGATGCTGATGCTGATGCTGATCCTGAGAGACGGCTGCACGAACGGAAGCTTTGTGCAGCAGTCTGTCCGGTGGATCTCATCAGAAAAAGGAAAGAAAAGAGAAAAAGTCAGCTTGCCTTGCCTTGTAGGAGGAGCTCGGTAGCGAGCGACGGCAAGCTTTGAGGACGCCGGAGAGGAAGAGAAGAGGCCCGTCGGAGGCGGGGAAGATGGCAAGCCCGTAGGCAGACGACTTGTTTGGTCAAATCGATGGATGGCGACGGTAGGAGCACGAAGGCCTGTGGCTGAGAGGACGAGTGCAGTGCAGATCTGCAGACTGCAGAGAGCATGGCCATGGAAACCTGCGGCAAACCGATGAATAGCAAAATCATTTTTTTATTTGAAAATCACATTTTATTTGACTCCATGGACATGGACAGTTGGATACGAGAAAAAGTACTAGCAAAAGCATACATCATCTTTTCAGGCCCTCACGAACTTCTTGAAATCGGTGACGAAATCATCTGCCAACCTCTTCTGCACGGCGTCGTCCATCAAGAAGTCCCTCCATTTAATGCCTTGGCCCTCCCACCCGTCCGCCATCGCCGTGTCCACGGCGTCGCTCACGTCCCCGCGCCCGAACCACCCGTCGCTGTCGCGCCGAGCCACCTCCGCCCCGACGCGGAGGTCACGCGCGAAGAGCGCCGCGTTGAGGTACTGGTCGCCCTTCATCGGCAGCAGCACCAGGCGGCAGCCGGCGACGAGCCCCTCCACCACGGAGCTCAGCCCGGCGTGGTTCACGAAGCAGCCCACGCTGCGGTGCCGCAGGATGTGCTGCTGCTGCACCCACCCCGTGTGCACCACGCCCCTGCCCTTGGTCCTCTCGGCGAACCCCGGCGGCGTGCCCTTGGCCAGCTCCGCCTTGGTGTCCGTGCCCTTGGGGAAGTTGAGCACGACGAAGAACGGCCGGTTGGTGGACTCCAGGCCCAGGAGGAGCTCCGTCGCGGCGGCGGCCGGGAGGAACGTCTCGCTCCCGAAGGAGGCGAACACGACGGCGTTGTCCGGGAAGGAGGAGAGCCACTTGGCCCACCGCTCCTCCAGCTCGCCCTGCGGCGGCTCCGGCACGACCGGGCCCGTGACGAGCACCGGCTTGCCGTGCTGGGCGGTGAGGTAGTTGATGTAGGGGCCTTCCATCTCGAAGCACGTCTTGATCACGAGGGCGTCACTGGCCTTGACGCCGGCGAGGACGCGGTCGTACACGCACGGCTCGCCGTGGAAGCTGGTGAACACGTAGCTGAAGTCGGCGGCCTGGTAGGCCGGCACGGTGGCGATGTTGGACGACGGTGGGAAGCCTGCGGGCGCCGACGTGAGGTCGTCCGCGGTTGGCAGCTGGCCGCCGGCGCCGAGGCGGCGGGCGGGGTTCATCAGGTAGGCGCCGGACACGGCGGAGAAGACCGAGAACTGGAGCGCCTTGATGCCGAGCGGCGCCGCGAGCTCGGTGACCCATGGGGTGGCGAAGTCGAACAGCAGGGCGTCGGGGCGGAGCTCCGCGAGCAGGGCCGCCACCTGCGGCCTGGTGCCGTCGACGGCGACCTTGAGCAGCTCGGCGCCGTCCGCCGAGACCTCGGCCGTGCTCTCGGCGCCCTCGGGGAGCCCCGGCACGCGCTGGAGGCGCAGCGGGGCCACGGCCACCGCGCCGGCCGCCGGCCCCAGCATGGCCTCGACGCGGGGCACGTTGGCCTCGGCCGACAGCAGCGTGACCCGCACGCCGCCGGCGGCGACGAGCTTGCGCGCCAGCTGCACGAACGGGCTGATGTGGCCGAAGGCGAGGAAGGGGAACATCACGACGTGCATGCTATCGACTGCCATCCTCTGTCTACCGCTGGATCGATCGACGTGGTTTGCTTGTGACTCTTTAGCAGCTTTCGGTGGACGTTTTATTGACAAGACCTCACTCTTTAGCAGCTACCAGGAAAGAGGAAACTCCAGCTACCACGCTGTGCTGCAAGCACTGTTTAGTGCCCGTTAGGTAGTCCCATTAAATAAATACAGTAAAATCCGGTCACTCAATCTACTCCGTCCGTTCGAAAATACTTGTCATCAAAATGGATTAAAAAAATGTATCTAGAACTAAAATACGTGTAGAAACATCCTTTATTATACATTTTGATGACGAGTATTTCCGGACGAAGGAAGTATATCTACATATCTATCAATAAAGTAAGGTGATATTTATGGTTTTTAGGTTTTTTTAGAAACATTTATGGTTTTTAGGTGAAGTTTTTTTTAGGCGTGGGCTAAAGTTTCATGTTCGCTCGCACGCACACTAAGCCGGCCTGGGCCATGTAGTTGTGCATTGATGGGCTCCTATGGGACACAAGCCACGTGTGGGCTTTTATCTATGTGTCCGTTTCTTAAGTTGATATTCTTGGTTTTGTTTCGTTTATTGGGTTTCGTTCGGACTATTCTGGGCATCCGCTGCGCCGCAAGCCTAGGTAAGTGGCCTTTCTCCTACAGAAATTCTTATGGGTTGCGAGCCAAAAATATGGAAAATATATTTGTTGTGGCCTAGATAAGTGGCCTTTCTCCTACATGAATTCTTATGGGCCACTCTTATGGGCTGCGAGCCAAAAACATGGAAAATATAATCTGTATGCCTCGGAAGGCACAATTGGAATGGAGGAAGTGCTTTTACACATACTAGTACGTGTTGATATGCATTGATGAATGCCGGGCTGAATGCAGAATATAGTAACGATGATGTTAAAGAGATGATGTTAAAGAGGCATTTTTCCAGATGTTTTCGACAAAGGCTTCGGGGCCAGACGGTTTTCCAGCACACTTTTTCCAAAGGCATTGGGATTTATGCGGTTATGAAGTAACCAGAATGATCATCAGAGTGCTAAGTGGAGAGGACTCCCCGGAGGATATCAACAAAACGTTCATTCTTATGATTCCCAAGACAGCTAGTCCAAAAATATTAGGTCAATTTCGTCATATAAGCCTTTGTAACGTGATCTACAAAATCGCCTCAAAGGTTCTTGCTAATAGGTTGAAAGATATTCTTCCTAATGTCATCTCTGAAGACCAGTCGGCTTTTGTTCCTGGACGTCTTATCATTGACATTTTTATCACAGCCTATGAGTGCTTGCACTAAAACAAGGAGGGTGAAAGGCAACAGGTTTTGTGCTCTTAAACTCGATATGATGAAGGCTTACGATCGTTTGGAGAGGCCCTATTTGAGAGCTGTTATGATCAAGCTAGGGATCAACCTGAGATTCACTGATACGATTATGAGGTGCGTATCTTCGGTTTCCTTTTCGGTTCTATTTAATGGCGGTATTCTGGATGCTTTTAGACCGACTCGTGGTTTGCGTCAACGAGACCCAATCTCTCCATTTCTATTTTTATTGGTTGTTGAGGGACTATCATGCATTCTTAGAGCTCAAGGAGATGGTGTGTGTGGTGTTTCTGTGGGACCTAATGCACCTTCTGTTAATCACTTATTGTTCGCCGATGATAGCTTGCTGTTTTTTGAAGCTAATACATAAAGTGCCACAAGAGTTCGTGGTCTCTTGAGGAGGTATTGTGATGCATCTGGTCAGCAAATTAATGTTGATAAATCTTCAATTTATTTCAGCAAGGGGGTGATCGAAGCCCTCGGAGCCTCTGTTAAAAACATTCTTCAAGTGCAAAATGAATCTTTGTCAGAGAAGTACTTGGGTCTTCCTTCGGACGTGGGCAACACCAAAGAAGGTAGCTTCAAATACCTTAAGGACAGAATATGGAAACGGGTACAAGGTTGGATGGACAAGTGCCTTTCAGTAGGTGGTAAGGAGGTTCTCATCAAGTCAGTTGTGCAATCGATACCTACCTATTCAATGTCTTGCATTAAGCTACCCTGAGGCTTATGTGAACACTTAAATGGCTTGATCTGAAAATTTTGATGGGGAAGCAATAATGGACCGAGGAAACCAGCGTGGGTATCATGGAACACCATGTCAAAGCCCAAGTCCATGGGCGGCATGAGTTTTCACGACATCTAACTTTTTAACTTTGCCTTATTGGCTCGACAGGCACGGAGATTGATAGAGCAACCGGAATCACTTAATGCGCGGGTTTTAAAAGCTAGATACTTCTCAAAATGTCATTTGCTTGAGGTTGAGGCCACACTTGGTTCGGCCTCGTCACAAGTATGGTGGGCGATTATCCAGGGGAGAGAAATTTTATCTCTGGGGCTCATCAAGAGGATTGGTAATGTGAGAGGGGTGGTAGTGGCTCCCAATGCTCCCCCGGTTAATCATCTTCTCTTTGCAGATGATTGTCTGCTACTGTTCAAAGCAAATAATGAAGCAACAGCTAAGATGAGACAGACTATTGATGAATATTGTGCAGCTTCAGGCCAAAAGGTGAACCTTGCCAAGTCTAGTAATTTTTTTTGGCAAGGGTGTCTCAAATGAAGCTAGAGAAGGAATTAAGAATATCTTAGATGTGCAAAACGAATCCCTAGCTGAACGGTACCTTGGGTTGCCGTCAGATGTTGGCAAGTCTAAGAATGGAGTGTTTAAGTATATCAAGGACAGAGTTTGGGCTAAGGTACAGGGGTGGATGGAAAAATGTTTGGCAGCAGCGGGGAAAGAAGTCTTGATAAAATCAGTAGCACAATCGATCCCCACATTCTCTATGTCCTGTTTTCTTTTGCCAAGAGGCCTCTGTCTGCACATTGACAAACTGTCGCGTCAGTTCTTTTGGGGTAGTAAAAATGGAGCTCGAAAGACGGCATGGGTTTCTTGCGAAACTCTAACCATGCCAAAATATTTGGGTGGTTTGGGTTCCCGAGATACTCAAATGTTCAATGTTTCGATGCTTGCAAAACAGTCATGGCGACTCCTACAAAATTCGGATTCGTTAAGTGCAAAACTGTTGAAAGCAGTTTACTATCCGGATACTGACATTCTCGAAGCTCCTCTGGATCTCACCCATCCCAGGTTTGGAGAGCAATTTGTGCTGGAACGGAAGTGTTGAAGCAAGGAATTGTCAGAAGAATTGGTAATGGACAACAGACAAGTATTTGGAACCAGAATTGGATACCAAGAGATTACATGCTGCGGGCATTACATCCGAGAAGCCAAAACCCATTGGACAAAGTCAGTGAACTGATTAACCCCTCTGAGAGGCAATGGGATAGGGTGGTTCTGCGCGAACAGTTGCAGGAGCCCGATGTAAAAGCTATATTGAACATTCCTCTGTGTTCGATCAGTATGGCGGATTCATGGGCATGGCATTATGAAAAATCGGGTCAATTCACAGTTAGATCTGCTTATAGATTACTTATGGAGACAAAGCGCAGAAGAGAGGACTGGCTAATGGAGAGGCCGGGATCTTCAAACACAGATGACAAGAGGAAGGAATGGACGAGCTTGTGGAAACTGAAGATCCCAGGAAAGCTAAAAAAATTTGCTTGGCGGCTTGCCAGAAACTCAATCCCTACTGAATCTTTGCGGAGCCACAGGAAGATGACAGAATCTGATATATGTCCCGTTTGCAGCTCTGCTCAGGATACTTGGAGACATGCTCTCATACACTGTACCATGGCAAAATGCGTCTGGTCCCTCGTGGACGACGATCTGATCGATCACATGATAGCATGTTCTCACAACGATGCGAGGCTTTGGCTCGTGGAAATGCAAGCTTCCTTATGCAGTCAGGATTTTGTGAAATTACTTGTTACTCTCTGGTCGATATGGTGGGCAAGGAGGAAAGTCGTTCATGAGGAGCAGTTTCAGTCTCCCCTGACCACTTTTTCCTTCATACAAGGTCATCTGAATGACATCCAGGAGGCCGAGCTAGTCCATCTCCGGCCAGTTGGCCAGCAGCCGAGAGCGAAGGCTCATCGTCACATGGACAGCGCCCCCTGCGGGTTCAGTTAAAATACATGTTGATGGCGCTGTTTGGCGACCGCGGGTCTTTTGCCGCTATTTGTCGTGATGTTTCAGGTAACTTTCTTGGAGCTTCTGCTGTTAGTGTTGCTGAACTTGTGTCGCCGGAGATTCTCGAGGACATGGCAGCGAGGGAGGCACTCGCTTTGGCAAAGGACCTTGCCTGCACCAAGATTGTTGTGGCCACTGACTGTCTAAATACTGTAAACCATCTCAAGACAGATTACATGGGAGGGGCCAAAGCGATTATCTTTGAGCTGAAAAGAAGCATGCAGGATTTTGTGTCCGCTGTTGTTTTGCATGAGAAGAGGGACTCAAACTTAGAAGCACATTCCTTAGCAAAAGCTGTAATTTCCTTACCTTTGGGTAGGCATGTTTGGTTGACTGAGAAACCAAACTTAATCTGTATCCCTGATAATATCATGAGTTAATTCGAGCAGGGTTGGATCTCAAAAAAAAAAAAAAAAAGTAATGGGGCAGATACACACATTTGGCTTTGTCCGTCGACGGCGACTTTGAGCAGCTCGGCGCCGTCCGCCGAGACCTCGGCCGTGCTCTCGCCTGGCACGCGCTGGAGGCGCAGCGGGGCCACGGCCACCGCGCCAGCCGCCGGCCCCAGCATGGCCTCGACGCGGGCACGTTGGCCGCGGCCGACAGAAGCGTGACCCGCACCCCGCCGGTGGCGACAAGCTTGCGCGCCAGTTCCACGAACGGGCTGATGTGGCCCAAGGCGAGGAAGGGGAACATCATGACGTGCATGCCGTCGGCTGCCATCTTTCTCTGTCGAACGCTGGATCGATGCGTTGGTGTCAGCCGTGTGTGCGGATGTGGTTTGCTTGTGATTCTTTAGCAGCTTTCGCTGGAGGTTTTATTTATTGACAGGATTTCACTGTTGCAGTGCAGCGTTTGTGTGATGCAGCGGCTACCACGTGCTCCGTTGTTGCAATTGCAAGCACTGTACGGTGCCCATGAACACACACACACAACGCGTACTAAAGAATGGAACCGCATAGCTTCAAGATATATTGACAAAGTCATATCTCTGTGTTCATCATCTTATTTTTTTTCAGGTAATAACACCAGTGGTGCTTGAACTTGCCAGAGATGTTTATTTAAGTGTCTAAACTTGAAAAATACATTGAGCTGTGCTAAAACTTAACATGAACATGCAAATACAGTGCTAATCTCATTCGTAGACGTAAAGTATATGCCGGTGGCGCCGTATGTGGCTGACGTGACATGGGGTCCACTTGTAGAGGTGAAACAGGATTTTAGTTGAATACTATGCTTCTCTGACAAATGGGTCCTTTCTGTCAGTACACAAGAAAACAAAAATGAAAAATGGTGACAGACAGGGTTCAAATCTGCGAACACAAGCGTATGGGCGCAGAATGTGCAAAATGGTGACAGACTGTGCATGTATTATTAAATTTTAATTAAAATGTACATACGAATATTAACTCGTGGATTATATTTACATTGTATAAAAATTAAGAATATAAGTCATGAGAGAAATTAATACACCAGTGAATATTTGTAATTAGTAAATGTTGTTATCCATAAATTCTATAAATTAAATATAGCCATGCATGTACAAAAATGTTTGTATCCACTATATTTAAAATAGTATTTTGTAAATAATAGGTTAAAATTTCTTAAAATTACATGGACATTTTTAGTTAGCTATTTTATTGCATACATCTGTATATTTATTTTGTGTGCACCCGAATATTTGTGTACCATGAGATTATTATTTATGTACCACAAATATTTATAACGCACGGCATGGCATGGGGGGCTGGTTTATAAATTTTTAAAATAATGCATGCACACGAATATTTGTATACCACGAGGTAACTATTACATTATTGATACCATCTGAATATTTGAATCTAACTTTATTATTATTATAATCTACGGATGTTAACGTGTGCAAAATGCAGAGTGGTAGCATGTGTATTAGAGTAATTATAATTGCAGATTTTTGTAAAAAAAAATAGCATGTGATAAATGGGCCGCACTGACTATAGGCCATTTAGGTACCACACCTACATTATACTAGTTTGCATACACGTGCAATGCACGTCTTAACATCATAGCGTGTCCTGACAAATGATCAAAGCAAGTGAACATTGTGGATGGACGAACTTAAGGGCAATCCTCATCTATTGGTGAAAGAGATTTGAATTAATGTAAATAAACAAAGATAAGCTAATACTCCCTCCGTTTCAAAATAAATGAGCCAACTTTGTATTAAGTTAGTACAAAGTTGAGTCATCTATTTTGGAACTCAAAAGGTACCCCTTTATACACTTGCAGACTTGCTGCAGCTCAAAAGGTACGCGGCCATGAGGCATGCGTGGGCCTTTTTTTGGGGAATGAAGACGGGATGATTCCAGAACATGATAGAGGCAACTGAAGCTACTGTTCATTGCGAATCCCTCAGCTCTGAGCCGTTAGATTTATGAGATTAATGGTTAGGATTGATACTCTGAGTTGGATGCAAAAGTGGTACACTACACATAGGAGTATAGGAGTATATCTCTATCTCTACTACTATAATGCATCAGTTTTGAAATTGGATTTACACTCTACGTACTCTTGATTCCCGCCAAGTAACACAAACTCACTTCTAGCCGTTGATTTCACCACGTATCCCCTTATCCACCCTTCATCAGCCCTTAGGTCCACCGAATCGGACGGCTGCAATCAGTTGGATTCGCTACCACTCCCTTCCCGCGGTCGGGCGTTTGGAAGCTGCTCGCACCTTCCCGATAGCTCCACAGCCCACGACGTTTGGAATAATTTAATTGAAACAGAGCCCCGCGCGCGCGCTCTGCTGGACCGGAAAAGGAAAAAACAAAAGGCTTCATCCCGAGCTAGCACAAAGCTATCATCCTGCCACAACTCCATCCCGTTGTCTCCCATTGCATGTATCTCCCTCCCCGCTCACATCTTGCTAAAATTCCATTTCCTTCTGCTTGCAGAGCACCTCAATTCTTTGACGACCTTGCTATTTAGATCGCAGGGCTTGGTTGTTCTGAAGTGTGCCACTCTCGCACCCCGTCTCCGTTCATTCAGATTCGCGCGTCTTCGTCTCTTGGCTCTCTCCAGCCGCGCCCTACACCGGCAAGCCCGCCATGTACAATACACATTCTCTGTGCGGACGGCCAACAGCACGGGAGGAAAGCACAGGTGAGTTGCTCCTTCTCTACATCGACAAGGAGTATTCCTTTACGTCAGATTGCTTCCTGTCATTAGGATTAGCTGGTCATACCTTGTTGATGTTCTTGGCTGTTTCTTTGCGTGCAAGGTGTTTGCATTTTTGTCTAAGCCAGTGTAAGTTGCAGATTCTGTACGTAGACTACAAAAGCTACTATGTTTTGAGATAAGTGTGTCATGAAAGATGATTTGATTATTTTTCTTGATCTTTTATGACTCCGCTATTTTATTTGGGCCATTTCATTGTTCACATTTAATATATTTATTTTGATAGAAATATGATTGACACTCATTACTGATGAACATCAACTGCGATAGTGAATTCATATTTTCTGTTTACCCATGAAAAAATGATTGTTAGCTAAAGAGCATTCTCTCTCCCCCCATCTCTCTCTCTCCATACCCTGAAATGTAAATTCCAGTTCAGTACCAATCCTTTCTTGTGTGCGTCTCATTAAGCTGATGATTGTAGATCGTTATCGTCACCTAACTGAACAAACCGGTGCTGTACCAACGGATCCTTCTCAACGCAAACGTTACCGTGATCGGGTTAGGTATATGCAGATGACGCCACAACAAAGAGAAGCTTATATTTGAAAAGGAATCGTGAGTACAAACGAATCAAGCGAGGTGACAGTGCAATTAGTACACTACCAGAAAAACTTGCGATGCCGACGGCCCCCGTCGGCATAGATGGGCATATCCCGACGGCCCAGCTAAAGTCGTCGGCATAGAAAGGCCGTCGTCGTATATCAATCGATGCTGACGGCACCCGTCGGCATAGATCAGCCGTCGGCGTCGCAATGAATATGCCTACGGCGGCCGTCGGCATATCACGTGGGCCCGTCCACCCGGGCGGCGATGGCCGTTTGACGGCGTCAGGCTACACCGACGGGCTAACGGTGGCCGTCGGCATAGCTATGCCAACGTCATCGATCCGCGGAGCCCGCCATGTCATCGATCCGCGTCGCTCGCCGGTCCCGTGGGGTGGCATATTTATGTCGGCATAGGCCTGGCCCATGGATCTTGCGAAATCATCGATCCCCGCCCTACGCCACGTCATCGATCCAGGGCTCTACCGTTCCGTGGCCGTAGCTATGCCGACGGCTTTGCCGTAGGCATAGATTTCTAATAATATTTTAATATTTTATTTATTTTCTCTTTTTAATTTTTTAATTTTTTTCCAAAACTAATTTCATTAACTTAAATATACAGAAAACATATATTGATTGCCCCCCACACGGGCCTTGCTTCTGTCGTGTCACGGAGAGCACTAGTGCGGAACCGGGCTTTAGCGCCGGTTCGTAAGGGCCTTTAGTGCCGGTTCCACAACCGGCACTAAAGAGTGGGGACTAAAGGTCCCCCCCTTTAGTACCGGTTCATCACGAACCGGCGCTAAAGTGCCACCACGTGGCACGAGCCAGGCCCGGGTGCGTGCAGGACATTAGTACCGGTTGGTAACACCAACCGGTACTAAATGTTTGGGTGTGTTTTGGTATTATTTTTTTATTTTTCCTTTAATTTTGTGTTTTCAATTTAATTTAGTGATTATTTTAGTTGTTAAAGCATTAGGTGAAAGTACCGCAGATTAGTTTCGACTGGATGCATGTGGATCCTAGCTAAGTGATCAAGTATATGCCATATCCATATTATACTTGATCACCTATAATTAAGTGATCAAGTATAATATGGATATGGCATATACTTGATCACTTAGCTAGGATCCATCCAGCTGAAACTAATCTGCGGTTTGTTTTATAAATGATATAATAATTCATCATCATCATATTAATATAAAAACTCTTGCATCATATCATCAACAACAGTAAATTAGCTAGCTAAAAATCATCATAGTCGTCATTACCACTGTTTAATCATCATAGTCATTACCGCTATCTAATCAGCACCAACACTAGCTTAAAGAAAAAACATTCACTTGTACCAGAAGCAAAGATATCATCGAGTTCAACATGGTCATCATATTATAAGCGTTCATAACACCACAAAAGCAAATCATCCTTTGAGATTAAGTTCAGGACGAAGAACACGGACATGAGACGACAAAAGTACTAAGAGCATGAACTAGCTAAATCACTCCTGCTGCTCTCTCTCAGGTAAAATAGCATAGAACATGTATAGCTCTCCTGATTCATCATACTGGAGCATGCAGATGAACCTGTCTCCTAATCGTGGGCTGCGCTTCTCATTGCTGCCCCCTAGTACTTCTCTGGGATCGTTAACAATTTTGCTCCAATCTTTCACTATTAAGCATTCATCGCTTTTAGAAATCCTGAATGCACTCATGTGCAATGTACGATATCTTGGCCGTAAGCTAACCATTGACATGTGACCTTTAGTCTCGATCCACTGAGGCACAACTGTCATCGGGAGTCCCTGTTGAAGAATATCATATAGTAATTAATATACTTAGCAATAAAAGTTTAGCAAAAAAATAATGTATGCAAAAGATGCACTGAGGACAAATAGTAAAAATCTTACCATCTTTCTTAAATAGATGTGACCGTAGTTCAATACGATCACTATTGGTCGCACGTTTTGAGTACTAACATTTCTAAGTGCAGGAAGAAATTTTGTCTTAACAGTATGAAGATCCTCAAGCCATGAAACATAATGACTTATCTCCTCGCAGTTTAGTTCAGCTCCGGGACAGTAGTAGGTCCTGTCTACCAAGCGCCGGACATGTTTGCTTGAATGGAAATAAGCTGTCAATAGAAATTAGTTGTCAACTATTTTTGAATAAACAATATCAAATACATAAATATGGTTGAGAAACTCACATAATGGTAGAACTGGAGGCGTCTGCACATCGACCCAGATGTCTCTATTACCTTCAATATCATCTTCCGGACGAATATCAAAGGTGATAACCATATCAGGCTCAAATGCATAAGCCTTGCATAGTGCTTGCCAAGTTTTGCATTCAAAATAGGTGTACGTGTCTGCATTGTATAATTTGACGTTGAAAGTTAACCATGCTCGGTCTTCAGGTAAACTCTCTTTACCTCCATAGTTTCCATAGCACTGAAACCTATCTTATCCAAGACAAAAATTCTTGCATGGCAGAGGATGCGCTAGTAGAATAGTGAAAATTTAAAATTATAAGTTGAAGCAAATGAAGCATATATAAATCATGCTTAATTACGAAAAAAGACTTGTCGTTGTGACTTACTGTATCCACTTCGAAGGTCTCATCACTTCTGTCGCACAGGCCGCGCTGGTCTTCACAGTATTCGCACTTAATGAAATCTTTTTCGTCGTCAGACGACATTTCCTATGTTCATATAGGTGAAACATTAAACACTTACTAGTTCTATTAATTCAACTAATTCAACTACTTCTATTAGTTCAACTAGTTCTATTAATTCAACTAAGCATTTAATAAAAATAAACTTGTTCTATTAATTTTCTTACTAAAATAAAGTAGCTACTTCTATATAGTAATATTTTAATTAGATCATCAAATCTCAGATATCTAATTTTTTTTACTAAAAATAAATTAGTTCTATTAATTCAACTAATTCAACTAAGAATTTACTAAAAATAAACTGGTTCTATTAATTTTCTTACTAAAAAATATATATAAAGTAGCTATATATAGTAATATTTTAATTAGATCATCAAATCTCATATACCTAAATTTTCTTACTAAAAATAAACTAGTTCTACTAATTCAACTAGTTCAACTAAGTATTTACTAAAAATAAACTAGTTATATTAATTCAACTAGTTCAAATAATCTCATATACCTAAATTTTCTTACTAAAAATAAACTTGTTCTATTAATTTTCATACTAAAAATAAACTAGTTATATTAATTCAACTAGTTCAACTAAGCATTTACTAAAAATAAACTAGTTATATTAATTCAACTAGTTCAAATAATCTCATATACCTAAATTTTCTTACTAAAAATAAACTTGTTATATTAAATTTTCATACTAAATATAAACTAGTTATATTAATTCAACTAGTTCAAATCTCATATATATACCTAATTAATATCTAGCTAATTCATCTAAAATTGACATTAATATTTAACATCTTTTCCATATAATTGATCTAACATTAACATTCTAACATTCTTATCTACGTAATTCATCTAACATTAATCTAAACAACAGAAAACAGAAAATAAGTAAAAAAAATATGTGTGTGTGTGTGTGTGTGTATGTGTGTGTGTATGTGTACGAGCGGGGGGTGGCGGCGTACGGGCGGCGGCGCGAGACGGCGATGCGACGGGGACGGCGCGACGACGGGCGGCGGGACGGGGGCGACGGCGCGATCGAGACAGCGACGTAGTATGGGGCGGCGGCGACGGGCGGCGGGGGCGACGGCGGTGACGGCGTACGACGGGCGGCGGGGGCGACGGCGGTGACGGCGATGACGGGCGGCGGGGGCGGCGAGGGCGGCGGGGGCGACGGCGGTGATGGCGATGACGGGCGGCGGGGGCGGCGAGGGCGGCGGGGCCGGCGAGGGTGGCGCGCGATGGGCGACGGCGCGGCGGCGGCGGCGATGTCGCGCGAAGAAGTTGGAGAAGAAGTGGGTCGATGAAACTGATTTTTTCGTAAGTGCCATATATATAGGCTTAATGAAAAAATAGACTGGAGTTCAAATAAGTTTAAAAAACATTGAAGTGCCAGTGTAACAGATGAGTTCTCGTCCGAAACCCTGATACTCCGAAAGAGATTGTCCAGTTTGTACACGAGGTGCGTCCAGTTTTTGCCGTGACCCTCTCTACTCTTTTGCACATGCTATGCGGGTGAAATGATGATACCATGCCAAGTTCCAACATTTTCAGAGTTCATTTTGTAGTGATTTTCAATTTCACCCTCATTTAGCTCTCTAAACAAATCGGTAAATGACTGAAAAACAGCAAATGATGTCAGAACGTGTTGGAAATTGATGACGTCGCTTTGAATGATGCATACTGAACGCAAAAATAGGCTGGAGTTCAAATAAGTTTAAAAAACATTGAAGTGCCCGTGTAACAGATGAGTTCTCGTCCGAAACCCTAATACTCCAAAAGAGATTGTCCAGTTTGTACACGAGGTGCGTCCAGTTTTCGCCGTGACCCTCTCTACTCTTTTGCACATGCTATGCGGGTGCAATGATGATACCATGCCAAGTTCCAACATTTTCAGAGTTCATTTTATAGTGATTTTCAATTTCATCGTCATTTAGCTCTCTAAACAAATCGGTAAATGACTGAAAAACAGCAAATGATGTCAGAACGTGTTGGAAATTGATGACGTCGCTTTGAATGATGCATACTGAACGCAAAAATAGGCTGGAGTTCTAATAAGTTTAAAAAACATTGAAGTGCCCGTGTAACAGATGAGTTCTCGTCCGAAACCCTGATACCCCGAAAGAGATTGTCCAGTTTGTACACGAGGTGCGTCCAGTTTTCGCCGTGACCCTCTCTACTCTTTTGCACATGCTATGCGGGTGAAATGATGATACCATGCCAAGTTCCAACATTTTCAGAGTTCATTTTGTAGTGATTTTCAATTTCACCATCATTTAGCTCTCTAAATAAATTGGTAAATGACTGAAAAACAGCAAATGATGTCAGAACGTGTTGGAAATTGATGACGTCACTTTGAATGATGCATACTAAACGCAAAAATAGGCTGGAGTTCTAATAAGTTTAAAAAACATTGAAGTGCCCGTGTAACAGATGAGTTCTCGTATAGGGGATCGCAACAGTTTTCGAGGGTAGAGTATTCAACCCAAATTTATTGATTCGACACAAGGGGAGCCAAAGAATATTCTCAAGTATTAGCAGTTGAGTTGTCAATTCAACCATACCTGGATAACTTAGTATCTGCAGCAAAATATTTAGCAGCAAAGTAATATGGAAGTAACGGTAACGGTAGCAAAAGTAATATTTTTGGGTTTTGTAGTGATTGTAACAGTAGCAACGGAAAAGTAAATAAGCAAAGAACAATATGTGAAAAGCTCGTAGGCATTGGATCGGTGATGGAGAATTATGCCAGATGTGGCTCATCATGTAACAGTCATAACATAGGGTGACACAGAACTAGCTCCAATTCATCAATGTAATGTAGGCATGTATTCCGAATATAGTCATACGTGCTTATGGAAAAGAACTTGCATGACATCTTTTGTCCTACCCTCCCGTGGTAGCGGGGTCCTAGCGAAACTAAGGGATATTAAGGCCTCCTTTTAATAGAGCACCGGACCAAAGCATTAACACATAGTGAATACATGAACTCCTCAAACTACGGTCATCACCGGGAGTGGTCCCGATTATTGTCACTTCGGGGCTGCCGGATCATAACACATAGTAGGTGACTATAGACTTGCAAGATAGGATCAAGAACTCACATATATTCATGAAAAAATAATAGGTTCAGATCTGAAATCATGGCACTCGGGCCCTAGTGACAAGCATTAAGCATAGCAAAGCCATAGCAACATTAATCTCAGAACATAGTGGATACTAGGGATCAAACCCTAACAAAACTAACTCGATTACATGATAAATCTCATCCAACCCATCACCGTCCAGCAAGCCTCCGATGGAATTACTCACGCACGACGGTGAGCATCACGAAATTGGTGATGAAGGATGGTTGATGATGACGACGGCGACGGATTCCCCTCTCCGGAGCCGCGAACGGATTCCAGATCAGCCCCCCCGAGAGAGTTTAGGGCTTGGCGGCGGCTCCGTATCGTAAAACGCGATGAATCCTTCTCGCTGATTTTTTCTCCCCGAACACGAATATATGGAGTTGGAGTTGAGGTCAGTGGAGCTCCAGGGGGCCCACGAGGCAGGGGGCGCGCCCCCCACCCTCGTGGAAAGGGTGTCGGCCCCCTGGCCTTGATTCTTTCGCCAATATTTTTTATATTTT
Source organism: Aegilops tauschii subsp. strangulata (assembly GCF_002575655.3). Lineage (NCBI taxonomy): Eukaryota > Viridiplantae > Streptophyta > Magnoliopsida > Poales > Poaceae > Aegilops > Aegilops tauschii. The sequence continues at coordinate 39,566,671 of NC_053036.3, forward strand.
CCAAAAATAATCTCCATTGATTTTCAGGTCATTCCGAGAACTTTTGTTTCTACACAAAAATAACACCACGGTAATTCTGCTGAAAACAGCGTCAGTCCGTGTTAGTTCCATTCAAATCATGCAAGTTAGAGTGCAAAATAAGGGCAAAAGTGTTAGAAAAGTAGATACGACGGAGACGTATCAACTCCCCCAAGCTTAAACCTTTGCTTGTCCTCAAGCAATTCAGTTGACAAACTGAAAGTGATAAAGAAAAACTTTTACAAACTCGGTTTGCTCTTGTTGTTGTAAATATGTAAAGCCAACATTCAAGTTTTCAGCAAAGATTATGACTAACCATAATCACAATAACATTTAGGTCTCATGTTTACTCATGTCAATGGCATAATCAACTAGCGAGCAATAATAATAAATCTCAGATGACAACACTTTCTCAAAACAATCATAATATGATATAACAAGATGGTATCTCGCTAGCCCTTTCTGAGACCGCAAAACATAAATGCAGAGCACCTTTAAAGATCATGGACTGACTAAGCACTGTAATTCATAGTAAAAGAGATCCAGTCATAGTCATACCCAATATAAACTAATAGTAATGGATGCAAATGACAGCGGTGCTCTCCAGCTGGTGCTTTTTAATAAGAGGGTGATGACTCAACATAAAAGTAAATAGATAGGCCCTTCGCAGAGGGAAGCAGGGATTTGTAGAGGTGCCAGAGCTCGGTTTTGAAATAGAGGTAAATAATATTTTGAGCGGCATACTTTCATTGTCAACATAACAACCAAGAGATGGCGATATCTTCCATGCTACACACATTATAGGCGGTTCCCAAACAGAATGGTAAAGTTTATACTCCCCCTCCACCAACAAGCACACTCCACGGCCATCCGAAACAACGGGGTACCGTCCAACTAGCAGCAGCCCTGGGGGAGTTTTGTTTGCAATTATTTTGATTTGATTTGCATAAAGCATGGGACTGGGCATCCCGGTGACCAGCCATTTTCTCATGAGTGAGGAGCGGAGTCCACTCCTCTTGAGAATAACCCGCCTAGCATGGAAGATACGGACAGCCCTAGTTGATACATGAGCTATTCGAGCGTACAAAACAGAATTTCATTTGAAGGTTTGGAGTTTGGCACATACAAATTTACTTGGAACAGCAGGTAGATACCGTATATAGGAAGGTATAGTGGACTCATATGGCATAACTTTGGGGTTTAAGGGATTGGATGCACAAGCAGTATTCCCGCTTAGTACAAGTGAAGGCTAGCAAAAGACTAGGAAGCGACCAACTAGAGAGCAACAACAGTCATGAACATGCATTAAAATTAATAAACATTGAGTGCAAGCATGAGTAGGATATAATCCACCATGAACATAAATATCGTGAAGACTATGTTGATTTGTTTCAACTACATGCGTGAACATGTGCCAAGTCAAGTCACTTAAATCATTCAAAGGAGGATACCACCCCATCATACCATATCACACCATTTTAATAGCATGTTGGCACGCAAGGTAAACCATTATAAGCTCCTAGCTAATTAAGCATGGCATAAGCAACTATAATCTCTAATTGTCATTGCAAACATGTTTATTCATAATAGGCTGAATCAGGAGCGATGAACTAATCATATTTACAAAAACAAGAGAGGTCGAGTTCATACCAGCTTCTCCCATCTCAATTAGTCCATCATATATCGCCATAATTGCCTTTCACTTGCACGACCAAACGATGTGAATAATAATAATAATAATAATAATAATAATAATAGTGCACGTGCATTGGACTAAGCTGGAATCTGCGAGCATTCAATAAATAGGAGAAGACATGGCAATATGGGTTGTTGGTTAAATCAACAATAATGCATATAAGAGCCACTTCAACATTTTAATTATGGTCTTCTCCTCTCGACACCCAAAGAAAAGAAAAGAAAACCTATTTACACGGGAAAGCTCCCAACAAGCAAAAGAAGAACAGGAAAGATTTTTGGGTTTTCTTTTAATTACTACTACTACAGCAAGAAAGTAAACTAGCTAAACGCTACAGCTAATTTTTTTTGGTTTTTCTTAAGGTTTTTCAACCACACAAGAAGAAAGCATAAAAAGGAAAAATAAACTAGCATGGATATTACAGTGAAAAAGTATGAGCACCGACAACTAGCAATGAGTGTGTAAACATAAATGTAATGTCGGTGAGAAATACGTACTCCCCCAAGCTTAGGCTTTTGGCCTAAGTTGGTTTATGGCCACGGATGGCCTGGCGGATATCCATAGTTGTAGCTAGGGTTGTACTGAGATGCGGCGGCTATTGCATCGTGGGCTGCAGCTTGGAGGCGAGCTACCCTCGTCCTCCTTTCGTAATCATTTGCCTCCTCCCTGGTTATGAAATATCTCCCCTTTGCCTGAAAGTCAAAGAGAGTAGGGGCAGGGAGAACAATATTGACAGTGTGACGCCTGTCAAAGATTAGTCGGTACTGGAGAGGTGGTTCATTCCTCTCGACAACCTGATGGTGAACCATAGCATTAAAGTCTAGATAAGTAGGAGGCAATTCAATATCATCATCACGTATGGTTACACCAAGAAAATTAGCTAAGCGGGTTGCATAAATTCCACCAAAGAAATCTCCATTAAATCTATTATTATGCAACCTATGTGCAACAATGGCTCCCAAATTATAACGTTTATCTCCTAACACAGCGCTCCTGAGAACACTGAGGTCAGGGACACACATATGACATGCTTCATCTTTACCATTTATGCACCTACCTATGAAGAGAGCAAAATAATGTATAGCAGGAAAATGAATACTCCCTATGGTAGCTTGTGCTATATCTCTAGATTCCCCCACAGTTATACTAGCAAGAAAATCTCTAAATTCAGATTTGCGAGGTTCACTAGGACTACCCCATTGTGGAAGTTTGCAAGCAGTGGTAAAATCCTCTAAGTCCATGGTATAAGAATTTTCATAAAGATCAAACAGGACAGTTTGAGAATTGCGTGAAGATGAAAATTCAAACCTCCTCACAAAGGAACTAGTGAGATAGTGGTACTGACGGCACTTTTCTGCCTCGAAGCTCACAAGATCAGCGTTACGCAAATATGCGTTAAATTCTTCCTTGATTCCTGCTCGATCCATAAAGTCTTCTGAAGTCCATTCACAAGCTCGCACTGGAGCGTCCCTTGGTGGTTCATCATCAGCATCACGCATTGCAAGCCTGGGTCCTTGCTTCCTCGAAGAACTACCTTGGTACATTTTCCTAAACATATTTCTTACTCTGAAAAATTTCTGAAATTTTTAGTAACTTCAAAATAAGAGTGAACCAAGCTCAACAAAATTGATAGCAACTACTCCTACAAGTGCCTAGAGCCTATATCAAGCATTAGAACTACTTGGAACCATATAAATTTGACATGCAAGCTCAAGAACATGGTCACCTAGGTAGCACAAATTTGCAATGAATAAAGCACTAGAACAAAAACTAATTGGACCAATGGAGGAGTCACATACCAAGGAACAATCCCCCAGAGTAGTTTTGTGAGAGGTGCTTTGAGCAAAGAGATCGAAAATCGCAGCAAAATGAGCTAGAACTCGTGCTTGAGCTGGATGGTGATTTTTTTGGGAGGAAGAAAAAGTGTGTGGGTGCAGGAATAAGTGGAGGGGAGCCACCGTGGGCCCACGAGGTAGGGGGCGCGCCCAGGGGGTGGGCGCGCCCTGGATCCTCGTGCCTAGGTGCTTGCTCCCCCTGCTGTGTTCTCAGAGCCAGATATTCTCAAATATTCCAGAAAAAATCATATTTCAATTTCGGGGCATTTGGAGAACCTTTATTTTCGGGGTATTTTTATATTGCATGGATAATTCAGAAAACAGACAAAAAGTACTATTTTTACTTTATTTCAACTAAATAACAGAAGGTAAAAGGAGGGTACAGAAGGTTGTGCTTTCTAACTTCACCCATCTCATGCTCATCAAAAGGAATCCACTAACAAGGTTGATCAAGTCTTGTTAACAAACTCATTCCGAATAACATGAAACCGGAGAAATTTCGAATAACACTATGTTACCTCGACGGGGATATGCACATCCCCAATAATAAGAATATCATATCTCTTTTTGACAGTAGGAAGAGGAAATTCAAAACCTCCAAAAATAATCGATGGAATTTTTCCAATAGAGTTGATACTATGAACTTGAGGTTGTTTCCTCGGAAAGTGTATCGTATGCTCATTACCATTAACATGAAAAGTGACATTGCCTTTGTTGCAATCAATAACAGCCCCTGCAGTATTTAAAAAAGTTTTTCCAAGAATAATAGACATACTATCGTCCTCGGGAATATCAAGAATAACAAAGTCCGTTAAAATAGTAACTTTTGCAACCACAACAGGCACATCCTCACAAATACCGACAGGTATAGCAGTTCATTTATCCGCCATTTGCAATGATATTTCAGTAGGTGTCAACTTATTCAAATCAAGTCTACGATATAAAGAGAGAGGCATAACACTAACACCGTCTCCAAGATCACATAAAGCAGTTTTAACATAGTTTCTTTTCATGCAGCATGGTATAGTTGGTACTCCTGGATCTCCTAGTTTCTTAGGTATTCCACCCTTAAAAGTATAATTAGCAAGCATGGTGGAAATTTCAGCTTCAGGTATCTTTCTTTTATTTGTAACAATTTCTTTCATGTACTTGGCATAAGGGTTCATTTTAAGCATATCAGTTAAACGCATACGCAAAAAGATAGGTCTAATCATTTCAGCAAAGCGCTCAAAATCCTCATCATCCTTTTTCTTGGATGGTTTGGGAGGAAAAGGCATGGGTTTCTGAACCCATGGTTCTCTTTCTTTACCATGTTTCCTAGCAACAAAGTCTCTCTTATCATAACGTTGATTCTTTGATTGTGGGTTATCAAGATCAACAGCAGGTTCAATCTCTACATCATTATCATTACTAGGTTGAGCATCAACATGAACATTATCATTAACATTATCACTAGGTTCATGTGCATTACTAGATTGTGTTTCAGCATCAGAAATAGAAATATCATTTGGATTCTCAGGTATTTCAGCAACAGGTTCACTAGAAGCATGCAAAGTCCTATCATTTTTCTTTTTCTTCTTTTTAGAAGGACTAGGTGCATCTAAATTATTTCTCTAAGAATCCTGCTCAATTCTCTTAGGATGGCCTTCAGGATACAAAGGTTCCTGAGTCATTTTACCAGTTCTAGTAGCCACTCTAACAGCAAAGTCATTATTCTTACTATTCAATTCATTGAGCAAATCATTTTGAGCTTTAAGTACTTGTTCTACTTGAGTGGTAACCATAGAAGCATGTTTACTAATGAGTTTAAGTTCACCTTTAACTCTAGACATATAATCACCCAAGTGTTCAATCATATAAGCATTTTGTTTTAATTGTCTACCAAAATAAGCATTGAAGTCTTCTTGCTTAACCATAAAATTATCAAACTCATCTAAGCATTGGCTAGCAATTTTAGTAGGAGGGATTTCAGACTTATCATATCTATAGAGAGAATTTACCTTTACTACCTGTGTCGGGTTATCAAGACTTTGTACTTCTTCAATAGGTAATGGATTAAAATCATGTATTTCTTCAACAGGCGGTAAATTAAGACCATGTATTTCTTCAATAGGAGGTAAATTCTTAACATCTTCAGCTTTTATACCCTTTTCTTTCATAGATTTCTTTGCCTCTTGCATATCTTCAGGAATGAGAAATAGAACACCCCTTTTCTTCGGAGTTGGTTTAGGAATAGGTTCAGGAGTTGGCTCAGGAAGTGTCCAATTATTTTCATTAGTCAACATATTATTCAATAGAATTTCAGCTTCATCTGGTGTTCTTTCCCTGAAAACAGAACCAGCACAACTATCCAGGTGGTCTCTGGAAGCATCGGTTAGTCCATTATAAAAGATATCAAGTATTTCATTTTTCTTAAGAGGATGATCAGGCAAAGCATTAAGTAATTGGAGAAGCCTCCCCCAAGCTTGTGGGAGACTCTCTTCTTCAATTTGCACAAAATTATATATTTCCCTTAAAGCAGCTTGTTTCTTATGAAAGGGAAATATTTAGCAGAGAAGTAAAAATCATATCCTGGGGACTACGCACACAACCAGGATCAAGAGAATTAAACCATATCTTAGCATCACCCTATAATGAGAACGGAAATATTTTAAGGATATAAAAGTAGCGAGTTCTCTCATCATTAGTTAACAGGGTGGCTATATCATTTAATTTAGTAAGATGTGCCACAACAGTTTCAGATTCATAGCCATAGAAAGGATCTGATTCAACCAAAGTAATTATATCAGGATCAACAGAGAATTCATAATCCTTATCAGTAACAAAGATAGGTGAAGTAGCATAAGCAGGATCATATTTCATTCTAGCATTCAGAGTTTTTTGTTTCAGCTTAGCTAATAATTTCTTAAGATCACTTCTATTATTGCAAGCAAGAAAGTCTCTAGTAGTTTCTTCATCCATAACATAGCCCTTAGGCACAACAGGCAGTTCATATTTATTAGGAGAGCCTTCATCATCACTTTCATCAATATTATTAGTTTCAATAATTTCGTTCTCTCTAGCCCTAGCAAGTTGTTCATCAAGAAATTCAGCAAGTGGCACAGTAGTATCAAGCATAGATGCAGTTTCATCATAAGTATCATGCATAGCAGAAGTGGCATCATCAATAACATGCGACATATCAGAATTAATAGCAGAAGCAGGTTTAGGTGTCGCAAGCTTACTCAAAACAGAAGGTGAATCAAGTGCAGAGCTAGATGGCAGTTCCTTACCTCCCCTCGTAGTTGAGGGATAAATTTTAGTTTTCTCGTCTTTCAAGTTCTTCATAGTGACCAAAGCATTAACACATAGTGAATACATTAACGCCTCAAACTACGGTCATCACCGGGAGTGGTCCCGATTATTGTCACTTCGGGGCTGCCAGATCATAACACATAGTAGGTGACTATAGACTTGCAAGATAGGATCAAGAACTCACATATATTCATGAAAACATAATAGGTTCAGATCTGAAATCATGGCACTCGGGCCCTAGTGACAAGCATTAAGCATAGCAAAGTCATAGCAACATCAATCTCAGAACATAGTGGATACTAGGGATCAAACCCTAACAAAACTAACTCGATTACATGATAAATCTCATCCAACCCATCACCGTCCAGCAAGCCTCCGATGGAATTACTCACGCACGGCGGTGAGCATCATGAAATTGGTGATGGAGGATGGTTGATGATGACGACAGCGACGGATTCCCCTCTCTGGAGCCCCGAACGGACTCCAGATCAGCCCTCCCGAGAGAGTTTAGGGCTTGGCGGCGGCTCCGTAAACGCGATGAATCCTTCTCTCTGATTTTTTTCTCCCCGAACACGAATATATGGAGATGGAGTTGAGGTCGGTGGAGCTCCAGGGGGGCCACGATGCAGGGTGGCGCGCCCAGGGGGCAGGCGCGCCCCCCACCCTCGTGGCAAGGGTGTGGGCCCCCTGACCTTGATTCTTTGGCGAGTATTATTAATATTTTCCAAAAATAAGCTCCATGAAGTTTCAGGTCATTCCGAGAACTTTTGTTTCTGCACATAAATAACACCATGGCAATTCTGCTGAAAACAGCGTCAGTCCGGGTTAGTTCCATTCAAATCATGCAAGTTAGAGTCCAAAACAAGGGCAAAAGTGTTTGGAAAAGTAGATACGACGAAGACGTATCATAGGGCTAGAGAGAATGAAATTATTGAAACTGGTAATATTGATGAAAGTGATGATAAAGACTCTCCCCCTAAATATGAATTGCCTGTTGTGCCTAAGGGCTATGTTATGGATGAAGAAACTGCTAGAGACTTTCTTGCTTGCAATGATAGGAATGATCTTAAGAAATTATTAGCTAAGCTTAAACAAAAAACTCTGAATGCTAGAATGAAATATGATTCTGCTTATGCTACTTCACCTATCTTTGTTACTGATAAGGATTATGAATTCTCTATTGATCCTGATATAATTACTTTGGTTGAATCTGATCCTTTTTATGGCTATGAATCTGAAACTGTTGTGGCACATCTTACTAAATTAAATGATATAGCCACCCTGTTCACTAATGATGAGAGAACTCGCTACTTTTATATCCTTAAGATATTTCCGTTCTCATTAAAGGGTGATGCTAAAACATGGTTTAATTCTCTTGATCCTGGTTGTGTGCGTAGTCCCCAGGATATGATTTATTACTTCTCTGCTAAATATTTCCCCGATCATAGGAAACAAGCTGCTTTAAGGGAAATATATAACTTTGTGCAAATTGAAGAAGAGAGGCTCCCACAAGCTTGGGGGAGGCTTCTCCAAGTACTTAATGCTTTGCCTGATCATCCTCTCAAGAAAAATGAAATACTTGATATCTTTTATAATGGACTAACCGATGCTTCCAGAGACCACCTCGATAGCTGTGCTGGTTCCGTTTTCAGGGAAAGAACACCAGATGAAGCTGAAATTCTATTGAATAATATGTTGACTAATGAAAATAATTGGACACTTCCTGAACCAACTCCTAAGCCAACTCCGAAGAAGAGCGGTGTTCAATTTCTCAGTCCTGAAGATATGCGAGAGGCAAAGAAATCTATGAAAGAAAAAGGTATTAAAGCTGAAGATGTTAAGAATTTACCTCCTATTGAAGAAATACATGGTCTTAATTTACCGCTTGTTGAAGAAATACATGGTTTTAATCCATCACCTATTGAAGAAACACATGGTCTTGATAACCCGACACAGGTAGTAAAGGTAAATTCTCTCTATAGATATGGTAAAGCTGAAATCCCGCCTACTAAGTTTGCTAGCCAATGCTTGGATGAGTTTGATAATTTTATGGTTAAGCAAGAAGACTTTAATGCTTATTTTGGTAGACAATTAAAACAAAATGCTTATATGATTGAACACTTGGGTGATTATATGTCTAGAGTTAAAGGTGAACTTAAACTCATTAGTAAACATGCTTCTATGGTTACCACTCAAGTAGAACAAGTACTTAAAGCTCAAAATGATTTGCTCAATGAGTTGAATAGTAAGAATAATGACTTTGCTGTTAGAGTGGCTACTAGAACTGGTAAAATGACTCAGGAACCTTTGTATCCTGAAGGCCATCCTAAGAGAATTGAGCAGGATTCTTAGAGAAATAATTTAGATGCACCTAGTCCTTCTAAAAAGAAGAAAAAGAAAAATGATAGGACTTTGCATGCTTCTAGTGAACCTGTTGCTGAAATACCTGAGAATCCAAATGATATTTCTATTTCTGATGCTGAAACACAATCTAGTAATGCACATGAACCTAGTGATAATGTTAATGATAATGTTCATGTTGATGCTCAACCTAGTAATGATAATGATGTAGAGATTGAACCTGCTGTTGATCTTGATAACCCACAATCAAAGAATCAACGTTATGATAAGAGAGACTTTGTTGCTAGGAAACATGGTAAAGAAAGAGAACCATGGGTTCAAAAACCCATGCCTTTTCCTCCCAAACCATCCAAGAAAAAGGATGATGAGGATTTTGAGCGCTTTGCTGAAATGATTAGACCTATCTTTTTGCGTATGCGTTTAACTGATATGCTTAAAATGAACCCTTATGCCAAGTACATGAAAGAAATTGTTACAAATAAAAGAAAGATACCTGAAGCTGAAATTTCCACCATGCTTGCTAATTATACTTTTAAAGGTGGAATACCAAAGAAACTTGGAGATCCAGGAGTACCTACTATACCATGCTCCATTAAAAGAAACTATGTTAGAACTGCTTTATGTGTTCTTGGAGCCGGTGTTAGTGTTATGCCTCTCTCTTTATATCGTAGACTTGATTTGAATAAGTTGACACCTACTGAAATATCTTTGCAAATGGCTGATAAATCAACTGCTATACCTGTCGGTATTTGTGAGGATGTGCCTGTTGTGGTTGCAAACGTTACTATTTTAATGGACTTTGTTATTCTTGATATTCCCGAGGACGATAGTATGTCTATTATTCTTGGAAGACCCTTTTTAAATACTGTAGGGGATGTTATTGATTGCAACAAAGGCAATGTCACTTTTCATGTTAATGGTAATGAGCATGCGGTACACTTTCCGAGGAAACAACCTCAAGTCCACAGTATCAATTCTATTGGAAAAATTCCATCGATTATTTTTGGATGTTTTGAATTTCCTATTCCTACTGCCAAGAAGAAATATGATATTCTTATTATTGGGGATGTGCATATCCCCGTTGAGGTAACATAGTGTTATTTGAAATTTCTCCGGTTCCATGTTATTCAGAATGAGTTTGTTAACAAGACTTGATCAACCTTGTTAGTGGATTCATTTTGATGAGCATGAGATGGATGAAATTAGAAAGCACAACCTTCTGTACCCTCTTTTTACTTTCTGTTATTTAGTTGAAATAAAGCAAAAATAGTATTTTTTTTGTCAGTTTTCTGATTTATCCGTGCAATATAAAAATTCCCCGAAAATAAAAGTTCTCCAAATGCCCTGCCAATTTAATATGATTTTTTCTAGAATATTTGAGAATATTTGGCACTGAGAACACATCAGGGGGAGCAAGCACCTGGGCACGAGGGTCCAGGGCGCGCCCACCCCCTGGGCGCGCCCCCTGCCTCGTGGGCCCATGGTGGCTCCCCTCCACTTATTACTGCACCCACACACTTCTTCTTCCTCCCAAAAAATCACCAACCAGCTCAAGCACGAGTTCTAGTTCATTTTGCTGCGATTTTCGATCTCCTTGCTCAAAGCACGTCTCACAAAACTGCTTTGGGGGATTGTTCCTTGGTATGTGACTCCTCCAATGGTCCAATTAGTTTTTTTCTAGTGCTTTATTCATTGCAAATTTTTGCTGCCTAGGTGACCATGTTCTTGAGCTTGCATGTCAAATTTATATGGTTCCAAGTAGTTCTAATGCATGATATAGGCTCTAGGCACTTGTAGGAGTAGTTGCTATCAATTTTGTTGAGCTTGGTTCACTTTTATTTGAAGTTAATAAAAATTTCAGAAATTTTTCAGACGAAGAAATATGTTTAGGAAAATGTACCAAGGTGGTTCTTCAAGGAAGCAAGGACCCAGGCGTGCAATGCGTGATGCTGATCATGAACCACCAAGGGACGCTCCAATGCGGGCTTGTGAATGGCCTTCAGAGGACTTCATGGATCAAGCGGGAATCAAGGAAGAATTTAACACATATGTGAGTAACGCTGATCTTGTGAGCTTCGAGGCAGATAAGTGTCGTCAGTACAACTATCTCACTAGTTACTTTGTGAGGAGGTTTGAATTTCCATCTTCACGCAATTCTCAAAATGTCCTGTTTGATCTTTATGAAAATTCTTATACTATGGACTTAGAGGATTTTACCACTGCTTGCAAACTTCCACAATGGGGTAGTACTAGTGAGCCTCGCAAATCTGAGTTTAGAGATTTTCTTGCTAGTATAATTGTGGGTGAATCTAGAGACATAGCACAAGCTACCATAGGGAGCATTCATTTTCCTGCTATACATTATTTTGCTCTCTTCATAGGTAGGTGCATAAATGGTAAGGATGAAGCATGTCACATGTGTGTCCCTGACCTTAGTATTCTCAGGAGTGCTGTGTTAGGAGATGAACATTATAATTTGGGAGCCATTGTTGCACGTAGGTTGCATAATAATAGATTTAATGGAGATTTCTTTGGTGGAATTTATGCAACCCGTTTAGCTAATTTTCTTGGCGTAACCATACGTGAGGATGATATTGAGTTGCCTCCTGCTTATTTAGATTATGATGAAGGAAATATGCCCTAGAGGCAATAATAAAGTATTATTTATTTCCTTATATCATGATAAATGTTTATTATTCATGCTAGAATTGTATTAACCGGAAACATAATACATGTGTGAATACATAGACAAACAGAGTGTCACTAGTATGCCTCTACTTGACTAGCTCGTTAATCAAAGATGGTTATGTTTCCTAGCCATAGACATGAGTTGTCATTTGATTAACGGGATCACCTCATTAGGAGAATGACGTGATTGACTTGACCCATTCCGTTAGCTTAGCACCCGATCGTTTAGTATGTTGCTATTGCTTTCTTCATGACTTATACATGTTCCTCTGACTATGAGATTATGCAACTCCCGTTTACCGGAGGAACACTTTGTGTGCTACCAAACGTCACAACGTAAATGGGTGATTATAAAGGTGCTCTACATGTGTCTCCAAAGGTACTTGTTGGGTTGGCGTATTTCGAGATTAGGATTTGTCACTCCGATTGTCGGAGAGGTATCTCTGGGCCCACTCGGTAATGCACATCACTATAAGCCTTGCAAGCATTGTGACTAATAAGTTAGTTGCGGGATGATGTGTTACGGAACGAGTAAAGAGACTTGCCGGTAATGAGATTGAACTAGGTATCGAGATACCGGCGATCGAATCTCGGGCAAGTAACATACTGATGACAAAGGGAACAACGTATGTTGTTATGCGGTCTGACCGATAAAGATCTTCGTAGAATATGTGGGAGCCAATATGGGCATCCAGGTCCCGCTATTGGTTATTGACCGGAGACGTGTCTCGGTCATGTCTACATAGTTCTCGAACCCGTAGGGTCCGCACGCTTAAAGTTACGATGACAGTTTTATTATGAGTTTATGTATTTTGATGTACCGAAGGAGTTCGGAGTCCCGGATGAGATCGGGGACATGACGAGGAGTCTCGAAATGGCCGAGACATAAAGATCGATATATTGGACGACTATATTCGGACTTCGGAAAGGTTCCGAGTGATTTGGGTATTTTTCGGAGTACCGGAGAGTTACGGGAATACGTATTGGGCCTTATTGGGCCATACGGGAAAGAAGAAAAAGGGCCTCAAGGGTGGCCGCACCCCTCCCCTTGGTCTGGTCCGAATTGGACTAGGGAAGGGGGGCGCCCCCTTCCTTCCTTCTCTTTTTCCCTTCCTCTTTTCCTATTCCATATGGGAGGTGGAATCCTACTAGGACTAGGGAGTCCTAGTAGGACTCCACACTTGGTGCGCCCCCTCCTAGGGCCGGCCTCCTCCTCCCTTGCTCCTTTATATACGGGGGCAAGGGGGCACCCCAGAGACACAACAATTGATCCTTGAGATCTCTTAGCCGTGTGCGGTGCCCCCCTCCACCATATTACACCTCGATAATACCGTTGCGGAGCTTAGGCGAAGCCCTGCGTCGGTGGAACATCATCATCGTCACCACGCCGTCGTGCTGACGAAACTCTCCCTCAACACTCGGCTGGATCAGAGTTCGAGGGACGTCATCGAGCTGAACGTGTGTAGAACTCGGAGGTGCCGTGCGTTTGGTACTTGATCGGTCGGATCGTGAAGACGTACGACTATATCAACCACGTCGTGATAACGCTTCCGCTATCGGTCTACGAGGGTACGTGGACAACACTCTCCCCTCTCGTTGCTATGCATCACCATGATCTTGCGTGTGCGTAGGAAATTTTTTGAAATTACTACGTTCCCCAACATATGAGGCTATGGTTCGTCATCGTTTTGTTGAGAGGAACGATCAGTTCCTCCAGTATCGACTAATCTTTGACAGACGACGCACCTATCACGTCGCTCTCCCTGCTTCTACTTTCTTTGACTTTCAGACAAAAGGGAGATATTTTATAACCAGAGAGGAGGCGGATGAGTATAAGAGGAGGGCTGAGATAGCTCGCCTCCAACCTGCAGCCCACGATGCAATGATTGCTGCATCTCAGTACGAACCCAACTATAACTTTGGATATCCGCCAGGCCAGCCGTGGCAATAAACCAACTTAGGCCAAAGGCCTAAGCTTGGGGAGTACATATTTCTCACCGACATTACATTTATGTTCACACACTCACTGCTAGATGTCGGTGCTCATACTCTTTCATTGTATTATCCATGCTAGTTTATTTTCCTTTTTATGCTTTCTTCTTGTGTGTTTGAAAAACCTTAAGAAAAACTAAAAAAATAGTAGTAGCTTTTAGCTAGTTTACTTTTCTTGCTGTAGTAGTAGTAATTAAAAAGAAAACCCAAAAATATTTCATGTTCTTCTTTTGCTTGTTGGGAGCTTTCCCGTGTAAATAGTTCTATTTTTTTCTTTTCTTTGGGGGTCGATAGGAGAAGACCATGATGAAATTGTTGAAGTGGCTCTTATATGCATTATTGTTGATTTAACCAAGAGCCCATATTGCCTTGTCTTCTCCTATTTATTGAATGCCTGCAGATTCCAGCTTAGTCCAATGCACGTGCACTATTATTATTATTCACATCGTTCGGTCGTGCAAGTGAAAGGCAATTATGACGATATATGATGGACTGATTGAGAGGAGAGAAGCTGGTATGAACTCGACCTCTCTCCTGTTTTTGTAAATATGATTAGCTCATCGTTCCTGATTCAGCCTACTATGAATAAACATGTTTGCAATGACAATTAGAGATTATAGTTACTTATGCCATGCCTAATTAGCTAGGAGCTTATAATGGTTTACCTTGCGTGCCAACATGCTATTAAAATGGTCGTGATGTGGTATGATGGGGTGGTATACTCCTTTGAATGATTTAAGTGACTTGACTTGGCACATGTTCACACATGTAGTTGAAACAAAATCAACATAGCCTTCACGATATTTATATTCATGGTGGATTATATCCTACTCATGCTTGCACTCAATGTTTATTAATTTTAATGCATGTTCATGACTGTTGTCGCTCTCTAGTTGGTCACTTCCCAGTCTTTTGCTAGCCTTCACTTGTACTAAGCGGGAATACTGCTTGTGCATCCAATCCCTTAAACCCCAAAGTTATTCCATATGAGTCCACTATACCTTCCTATATGCGGTATCTACCTGCCGTTCCATGTAAATTTGTATGTGCCAAACTCCAAACCATCAAATGAAATTCTGTTTTGCATGCTCGAATAGCTCATGTATCAACTAGGGCTGTCCGTATCTTCCATGCTAGGCGGGTTATTCTCAAGAGGAGTGGACTCCGCTCCTCACTCACGAGAAAATGGCTGGTCACCGGGATGCCCAGTCCCATGCTTTATGCAAATCAAATCAAAATAATTGCAAACAAAACTCCCCCTGGATTGTTGTTAGTTGGAGGCACTCGTTGTTTCGAGCAAGCCATGGATTGATGCTTGTTGGTGGAGGGGGAGTATAAACTTTACCATTCTGATTGGGAACCGCCTATAATGTGTGTTGCATGGAAGATATCGCCATCTCCTGGTTGTTATGTTGACAATGAAAGTATGCCGCTCAAAATATTATTTACCTCTATTTCAAAACCGAGCTCTGGCACCTCTACAAATCCCTGCTTCCCTCTGCGAAGGGCCTATCTATTTACTTTTATGTTGAGTCATCACCCTCTTATTAAAAAGCACCAGCTGGAGAGCACCGCTGTTATTTGCATCCATTACTATTAGTTTATATTGGGTATGACTATGACTGGATCTCTTTTACCATGAATTACAATGTTTAGTCAGTCCTTGATCTTCAAAGGTGCTCTGCAGTTATGTTTTGCGGTCTCAGAAAGGGCTAGCGAGATACCATCTTGTTATATCATATTATGATTGTTTTGAGAAAGTGTGGTCATCCGAGATTTATTATTATTGCTCGCTAGTTGATTATGCCATTGACATGAGTAAACATGAGACCTAAATGTTATTGTGATTATGGTTAGTCATAATCTTTGCTGAAAACTTGAATGCTGGCTTTACATATTTACAGCAACAAGAGCAAACAGAGTTTGTAAAAGTTTTTCTTTATCACTTTCAGTTTGTCAACTGAATTGCTTGAGGACAAGCAAAGGTTTAAGCTTGGGGGAGTTGATACGTCTCCGTCATATCTACTTTTCCAAACACTTTTGCCCTTGTTTTGGACTCTAACTTGCATGATTTGAATGGAACTAACACGGACTGACGCTGTTTCCAGCAGAATTGCCATGGTGTTATTTTTGTGCAGAAACAAAAGTTCTCGGAATGACCTGAAAATCAACGGAGATTATTTTTGGAAAATATAAAAAATATTGGCGAAAGAATCAAGGCCAGGGGGCCCACACCCTTTCCACGAGGGTGGGGGTGCACCTGCCCCCCGGGCGCGCCCCACTGCCTCGTGGGCCCCCTGGAGCTCCACCGACCTCAACTCCAACTCCATATATTTGTGTTCGGGGAGAAAAAAATCAGAGAGAAAGATTCATCGTGTTTTACGATACGGAGCCGCCGCCAAGCCCTAAACTCTCTCGGGAGGGCTCATTTGGAGTCCGTTCGGGGCTCCGGAGAGGGGAATCCGTCGCCATCGTCATCATTAACCATCCTCCATCACCAATTTCACGATGCTCACCGCCGTGCGTGAGTAATTCCATCGTAGGCTTGCTGGACGGTGATGGGTTGGATGATATTTATCATGTAATCGAGTTAGATTTGTTAGGGTTTGATCCCTAGTATCCACTATGTTCTGAGATTGATGTTGCTATGACTTTGCTATGCTTAATGCTTGTCACTAGGGCCCGAGTGCCATGATTTCAGATCTGAACCTATTATGTTTTCATGAATATATGTGAGTTCTTGATCCTATCTTGCAAGTCTATAGTCACCTACTATGTGTTATGATCCGGCAACCCCGAAGTGACAATAATCGGGACAACTTCTCGTGATGACCGTAGTTTGAGGAGTTCATGTATTCACTATGTGTCAATGCTTTGGTCCGGTACTCTATTAAAAGGAGGCCTTAATATCCCTTAGTTTCCGTTAGGACCCCGCTGCCACGGGAGGGTAGGATAAAAGATGTCATGCAAGTTCTTTTCCATAAGCACGTATGACTATATTCGGAATACATGCCTACATTACATTGATGAATTGGAGCTAGTTCTGTGTCACCCTATGTTATGACTGTTACACGATGAATCGCATCCGGCATAATTCTCCATCACCGATCCAATGCCTACGAGCTTTTCACATATTGTTCTTCGCTTATTTACTTTACCGTTGCCACTGTTACAATCACTATAAAACCCAAAAATATTACTTTTGCTACTGTTACCGTTACT
Organism: Aegilops tauschii subsp. strangulata; assembly: GCF_002575655.3. Classification (NCBI taxonomy): domain Eukaryota; kingdom Viridiplantae; phylum Streptophyta; class Magnoliopsida; order Poales; family Poaceae; genus Aegilops; species Aegilops tauschii. The sequence continues at coordinate 39,583,777 of NC_053036.3, forward strand.
TCCATACTACTTTGCTACTAAATACTTTGCTGCAGATACTAAGTTATCCAGGTGTGGTTGAATTGACAACTCAACTGCTAATACTTGAGAATATTCTTTGGCTCCCCTTGTGTCGAATCAATAAATTTGGGTTGAAACTCTACCCTCGAAAATTGTTGCGATCCCCTATACTTGTGGGTTATCAAGACTATTTTCTGGCGCTGTTGCCGGGGAGCATACCTCTATTCTTTGAGTCACTTGGGATTTATATCTGCTGGTCACTATGAAGAACTTGAAATACGAGAAAACTAAAATTTATCCCTCAACTACGAGGGGAGGTAAGGAACTGCCATCTAGCTCTGCACTTGATTCACCTTCTGTTTTGAGTAAGCTTGCGACACCTAAACCTGCTTCTGCTATTAATTCTGATATGTCGCATGTTATTGATGATGCCACTTCTGCTATGCATGATACTTATGATGAAACTACTTCTATGCTTGATACTACTGTGCCACTTGGTGAATTTCTTGATGAACAACTTGCTAGGGCTAGAGAGAATGAAATTATTGAAACTGATAATATAGATGAAAGTGATGATGAAGACTCTCCCCCTAAATATGAATTGCCTGTTGTGCCTGAGGGCTATGTTATGGATGAAGAAACTGCTAGAGACTTTCTTGCTTGCAATGATAGGAGTGATCTTAAGAAATTATTAGCTAAGCTTAAACAAAAAACTCTAAATGCTAGAATGAAATATGATCCTGCTTATGCTACTTCACCTATCTTTGTTACTGATAAGGATTATGAATTCTCTATTGATCCTGATATAATTACTTTGGTTGAATCTGATCCTTTTTATGGCTATGAATCTGAAACTGTTGTGGCACATCTTACTAAATTAAATGATATAGCCACCCTATTCACTAATGATGAGAGAACTCGCTACTTTTATATCCTTAAATTATTTACGTTCTCATTAAAGGGTGATGCTAAGATATGGTTTAATTCTCTTGATCCTTGTTGTGTGCGTAGTCCCCAGGATATGATTTTTACTTCTCTGCTAAATATTTCCCTTTACATAAGAAACAAGCTGCTTTAAGGGAAATATATAATTTTGTGCAAATTGAAGAAGAGAGTATCCCACAAGCTTGGGGGAGGCTTCTCCAATTACTTAATGCTTTACCTGATCATCCTCTCAAGAAAAATGAAATACTTGATATCTTTTACAATGGACTAACCGATGCTTCCAGAGACCACCTGGCTAGTTGTACTAGTTCTGTTTTCAGGGAAAGAACACCGGATGAAGCTGAAATTCTATTGAATAATATGTTGACTAATGAAAACAGTTGGACACTTCCTGAACCAACTCCTAAGCCAACTCCAAAGAAAAGGGGTGTTCTATTTCTCAGTCCTGAAGATATGCAAGAGGCAAAGAAATCTATGAAGGAAAAAGGTATAAAAGCTGAAGATTTTAAGAATTTACCAACTATTGAAGAAATACATGGTCTTAATTTACCGCCTGTTGAAGAAATATATGATCTTAATTCACCACCTATTGAAGAAACTCATGGTCTTGATAACCCGACACAGGTAGTAAAGGTAAATTCTCTCTATAGATTTGATGAAGGTGATATTCCTCGTTATAAGTCTGCTAGCCAATGCTTAGATGAGTTTGATAATTTTATTGTCAAACAAGAAAACTTCAATGCTTATGTAAGCAGACAATTGAAACACAATTCTTATATGCTTGAACACTTGAGTGATTATATGTCTAGAGTTAAAGGTGAACTTAAAATCATTAGTAAACATGCTTCTATGGTTACCACTCAAGTAGAACAAGTACTTAAAGCTCAGAATGATTTGCTTAATGAATTGAATAGTAAGAATAATGACTATGCTGTTAGAGTGGCTACTAGAACTGGTAAAATGACTCAGGAACCTTTGTATCCTGAAGGTCACCCTAAGAGAATTGAGCAGGATTCTCAGAGAAATAATACTGATGCACCTAGTTCTTCTAAAAAGAAGAAAATGAAAAATGATAGGACTTTGCATGCTTCTAGTGAACCTATTGCCGAAACACCTGAGAATCCAAATGATATTTCTATTTCTGATGCTGAAACACAATCTGGTACTGAACACGAACCTAGTGATAATATTAATAATGATGTTCATGTTGATGCTCAACCTAGCAATGACAATGATGTAGAAATTGAACATGTTGTTGATCTTGATAACCCACAACCAAAGAATCAACGTTATGATAAGAGAGACTTTGTCGCTAGGAAGCACGGTAAAGAAAGAGAACCATGGGTTCAGAAACCCATGCCTTTTCCTCCTAAGCCATCCAAGAAAAAGGATGATGAGGATTTTGAGCGCTTTGCTGAAATGATTAGACCTATCTTTTTGCGTATGCGTTTAACTGATATGCTCAAAATGAATCCTTATGCTAAGTATATGAAAGATATTGTTACAAATAAGAGAAAGATACCGAAAGCTGAAACTTCCACCATGCTTGCTAATTATACTTTTAAGGGTGGAATACCTAAGAAACTTGGAGATCTAGGAGTACCCACTATACCATGCTCCGTTAAAAGAAATTATGTTAGAACTGCTTTATGTGACCTTGGAGCCGGTGTTAGTGTTATGTCTCTCTCTTTATATCGTAGACTTGATTTGGATAAGTTGACACCTACTGAAATATCTTTGCAAATGGCTGATAAATCAACTGCTATACCTGTCGGTATTTGTGAGGATGTGCCTGTTGTGGTTGCAAACGTTACTATTTTAACGGACTTTGTTATTCTTGATATTCCCGAGGACGATAGTATGTCTATTATTCTTGGAAGACCCTTTTTCAATACTGCAGGGGCAGTTATTGATTGCAACAAAGGCAATGTCACTTTTCATGTTAATGGAAATGAGCATACGGTACACTTTTCCAACGGAGATTATTTTTGGAAAATATAAAAAATATTGGTGAAAGAATCAAGGCCAGGGGGCCCACACCCTTTCCACGAGGGTGGGGGGCGCGCCTGCCCCCCTGGGCACGCCCCCCTGCCTCGTGGGCCCCCTGGAGCTCCACCAACCTCAACTCCAACTCCATATATTCGTGTTCGGGGAGAAAAAAATCAGAGAGAAAGATTCATCACGTTTTACGATACGGAGCCGCCGCCAAGCCCTAAACTCTCTCGGGGGGGCTGATCTAGAGTCCGTTCGGGGCTCCGGAGAGGGGAATCTGTCGCCATCGTCATCATCAACCATCCTCCATCACCAATTTCATGATGCTCACCGTCGTGCGTGAGTAATCCATCATAGGCTTGCTGGACGGTGATGGGTTGGATGAGATTTATCATGTAATCGAGTTAGATTTGTTAGGGTTTGATCCCTAATATCCACTATGTTCTGAAACTGATGTTGCTATGACTTTGCTATGCTTAATGCTTGTCACTAGGGCCCGAGTGCCATGATTTCAGATCTGAACCTATTATGTTTTCATGAATATATGTGAGTTCTTGATCCTATCTTGCAAGTCTATAGTCACCTACTATGTGTTATGATCCGGCAACCCCGAAGTGACAATAATCGGGACCACTCCCGGTGATGACCGTAGTTTGAGGAGTTCATGTATTCACTATGTGTTAATGCTTTGGTCCGGTACTCTATTAAAAGGAGGCCTTAATATCCCTTAGTTTCCGTTAGGACCCCGCTGCACGGGAGGGTAGGACAAAAGATGTCATGCAAGTTCTTTTCCATAAGCACGTATGACTATATTCGGAATACATGCCTACATTACATTGATGAATTGGAGCTAGTCCTGTGTCACCCTATGTTATGACTGTTACATGATGAACCGCATCCGGCATAATTCTCCATCACCGATCCAATGCCTACGAGCTTTTCACATATTGTTCTTCGCTTATTTACTTTACGGTTGCCACTGTTGCAATCACTATAAAACCCAAAAATTTACTTTTGCTACCGTTACCGTTACTTCCATACTACTTTGCTACTAAATACTTTGCGATACTAAGTTATCCAGGTGTGGTTGAATTGACAACTCAACTGGTAATACTTGAGAATATTCTTTGGCTCCCCTTGTGTCGAATCAATAAATTTGGGTTGAATACTCTACCCTCGAAAACTGTTGCGAACCCCTATACTTGTGGGTTATCATGCCTCCCCCGTCTCCCCCACCCACCCGCAGTGCGCCGCCGTCCTTCCCACACCGCGCCGCACCACCGTCCTCCCCGCCCCGCACCGTCCCGTCCGCGCCCGCCCCCTTCTCCACCCGCGCACCCTCGTCTCCACCCACCCACCCGCGACGCGCTGCCGTCATCCCCGCCCCGCACCGCCGCCGCCCGTGCCCGCCCTGTGTCGCCGCCGTCCGAGCCCGCACCGGCCCGCCCGTGCTGTCCCGCAAGGGCTGACTCGACGCCGGCCACGGGTCCGGCGCCCCCTTCCCGGCCGGCTGGAGCAGCCGGCCCTTCTTCTTCTGCTGCTCATCACCGGCCCCCAACCGCCGGCGCCCCCCTCCTCCGACCCGACTAGCCGGCCCTCTATGTGAGCATTTTTTTCTTTCCTTTTTAGTGCTTTGCTACTGTTTTTAGGTGGATGAATGCATAGATAGATGGAGTGTATGTCATATTTGTTAGATGTAGTTAGTTTGCAAAATATTGATCAATGGATGTTATTAGAAATATGAGTTTTTTTAAGTTTGAAGTGTCAATGTTGTTTTGTGATGTGATTATATACTTTTTGCACGGTGGTATTTTGATCATGATGGTGTTGCTACAAAACAATGATGAAATATTTTTTGACACTTATATAATGGTCTTGCTAAAAATTAGTTATTTGAGAAAAAATGTGATGTTCACAACTTGTTCGTACGGATTTTTTTTAGATGATGATGACGATGATTGTTAGATGAGGAGAGATAATGATGATTTTTTATGCTTCGATGATTTTGAGATGATGATGATGATGATGATGATAGATGATTGTTAGATGATTGTTAGATGATTGTTAGATGATGATGTTGATGATAGATGTTTATGTTTTTTTATGCTTCGATAAGTTTTAGATGATGATGATGATGATGATAGATGACGATTTTTTATGATTCGATGATTGTTAGATGATGATGATATGTGATGTTCTATGAGTTGTGATGTTCTAATTTTTTTGTCGCGATGGAATTTGCAGGCTTTGTGGTGTCGCATTTCATCGGAGTGACCGTTGTCCGACGCGTTGGTCCCCCTGAGCATCCCTCTGTTGTTCGACAACTTCCTCTATAGCCAAGGGTGAGCTACAAGTCCATCTCCTCCATTTTTTTATATCACTAGATTTCATTCTCAAGTCAACTCGCGTAACCTAGGCGTCTCCCGTCCGAAAGGGTTGCATTGATAAATATGCATTCAATTGCATATTTATCACCGCAGCTCTTTTGGATTGTCCAGCGTTTTCCACGGACAGCCCGAGGATGTGTAGATTGGGTATGTTCTCCATGTTCTACCCCGTTTCGAGACAGGAGTTCGGCGGCGCCTCCCCATTGTTCTCCGGAGCACATTCTCTCGGCTATTTGCCGAGACGTGTATCTGGAGAACAGCAGGGAGGTGCTGCCGAAATTTTGTCTGGGAACGGGGTAGAATGGAGAACGTACTCAATCTACACATCTTCGGGTGGGATTAGGACCCATCTTTACCTATTAGAGATGTAGGTGGATTCAACGCGGTAGAAAATGAAAATTTGATGTGATTAATTTAAGTGAATCCTTAATTATGTTTTGTGGCTTGCAAAAAAGTAGAGGATGGCAGATAATCAGTGGATGTACAGTGGTTTTATCCGTCGGAATCGAGTAAGAACAGAGTGGATCACGAAAACCGATGTGTATTTGAATGAGATATTCCGTCATCCAATGAGAATTATCCCACCATGCCCCTGTGCGAGATGTGCCAGACGTCACCATAGAAATCAGAAGGACATGACTAAGCACCTTCGCACGCACGGATATATGCCAAACTTTGACATGCCACCGATAAACATAGCCGAGCAGGACCATGGTAGAGAGGAGGTGATGCGACAACGCATCGATGGATATGAGGACGACGGGGTCAGGGACATGCTAGATGATGTCATTGTTGTAGAAACGGCAAATGCGACACCTTCAGAGAATGAACCGGAGGAGCCGGAGGCAACCGCAAAGGCCTTCTTGGAGGTCTTGGCCTCGTCGAAGAAACCTCTTTATGCGGGTGCGAAAATATCTCAGTTGGATGCCATCTCGCAACTGATTGCAGTGAAGGCTGAGTACGGCTGTAGCCAGAAATGCTTCGAAGCATTCCTGGGAGTATGGGCTAACAGCCTCCCTGAGGGTCATGAACTACCGAAAAGCATGTACGATACAAAGAAAATCATGATGGCACTCTCTATGGATTATGAGAAAATAGATGTTTTCCTAAAGAATTGCCTTTTGTTTAGGCACGAGTATGCGGATGACAAGTACTGTAGGCAGTGCGGTTCATCTCGGTACATTGAGGTGGTCGGTGAGGATGGTGAGAAAAAGCAGCTAGCCATCCCCGTTAAGGTTCTTCGGTATCTTGATTTTATAAAAAGACTGCAGCGCCTTTTCATCATGAAGGAGTCTGCCAAAATGATGAAGTGGCACAAGGAAGGTATAAGGTACAATCCAAAAAAATCGTACATCCATCAGAAGGCGAAGCATGGAAGTCGTTCGATGAAGAATACCCCGAGGAAGCAGCCGAGGCTGGGAATGTCAGAATAGCCATTCAGGTGATGGGTTGAATCCATATGGTATGTCGTCCAATCCATACAGCTGCTGGCCCGTGTTTGTAATTCCGCTCAATCTTCCTCCCGGTGCCCTAATGCAATGCAAGACCATGTTCTTGTCGCTCATCATTCCGGGGCCTGAATACCCAGGGAAGCAATTGGGTGTGTTTATGCAGCCGCTGGTGGATGCTTTGCACCATTCTTGGTACTTTCCGAGGTTGACATACGACCGGGATCTGCAGAGAAATTTCTTGATGAAAGTTTGGTTGCACTATTGCATACATGACTTTCCCGGCTATGCTCTATTCTGCGGATGGTGTACAAGTGGGAAGATGACATGCCCAGTGTGCATGCAGGCTCTGTGAATGATTTGGCTGAGTAAGGGTGGCAAGTATGTAGCCTTTGACCTGCATCGACAGTTCCTCCCTCCAGACCATCCAGACAGGGAAGACAAGAAGAACTTCACGAAAGGCCGGGTTGTTCATGAAGTAACCGAGATTCCAACATTTTCGGGGGCAGATGTTCTTGCTCAGCTAAAAGCTCTCAAGCCTAAAGTCAAAGGCAAAGGCAAAGCCAAAGCCAAAGGCTTCGAGGGATATGGTGAGACGCACAACTGGACTCACATTACCCCCTTCTCGCAGCTTCCCTATTTCAAGGACCTCAAACTTCCTTACAAGATCGATGTGATGCACACCGAAAAGAATGTGGCAGAGTCCCTTTTCCACACGATCCTCAATATTCCTGATAAGACAAAGGATAACGTTAAAGCTAGAGCCGCTCAACAGAGAATTTGTGATAGACCACGTCTAAACATGAAGCCTCCCACAGGCGGTCGAAAAAACGGGTTCAAGCCAGATGCTGACTTTGTCCTTAAATCGCCAGAAAAAAAGTAAGTACTTATCTGGCTGAAACACATTTTGAAGTTCACCGATGGTTATGCATCGAATATAAGTAAGGGAGTCAATCTTTCAATAGGCAAAGTGACCGGCCTGAAGAGTTATGACTACCATGTATGGATTGAGCGGATAATTCCGATGATGGTTCCAGTGTTGGAAATATGCCCTAGAGGCAATAATAAAATGGTTATTATTATATTTCCTTGTTCATGATAATCGTCTATTGTTCATGCTATAATTGTGTTATCCGGAAATCGTAATACATGTGTGAATACATAGACCACAACGTGTCCCTAGTAAGCCTCTAGTTGACTAGCTCATTGATCAACAGATAGTCATGGTTTCCTGACTATGGACATTGGATGTCATTGACAAAGGGATCACATCATTAGGAGAATGATGTGATGGACAAGACCCAATCCTAAGCATAGCACAAAGATCGTGTAGTTCGTTTGCTAGAGCTTTTCCAATTGTCAAGTATCATTTCCTTAGACCATGAGATTGTGCAACTCCCGGATACCGTAGGAGTGCTTTGGGTGTGCCAAACGTCACAACGTAACTGGGTGGCTATAAAGGTGCACTACGGGTATCTCCGAAAGTGTCTGTTGGGTTGGCACGAATCGAGACTGGGATTTGTCACTCCGTTTGACGGAGAGGTATCTCTGGGCCCACTCGGTAATGCATCATCATAATGAGCTCAATGTGACCAAGTATTTGGTCACGGGATCATGCATTACGGTACGAGTAAAGTGACTTGCCGGTAACGAGATTGAACGAGGTATTGGGATACCGATGATCGAATCTCGGGCAAGTAACGTACCGATTGACAAAGGGAATTGTATACGGGATTGATTGAATCCTCGACATCGTGGTTCATCCGATGAGATCATCGTGGAACATGTGGGAGCCAACATGGGTATCCAGATCCTGTTGTTGGTTATTGACCGGAGAGTCGTCTCGGTCATGTCTGCATGTCTCCCGAACCCGTAGGGTCTACACACTTCAGGTTCGGTGACGCTAGGGTTGTAGAGATATTAGTATGCGGAAACCCGAAAGTTTTTCGGAGTCCCAGATGAGATCCCGGACGTCACGAGGAGTTCCGGAATGGTCCGGAGGTGAAGAATTATATATAGGAAGTCCAGTTTCGGCCATCGGGAAAGTTTCATGGGTTATCGGTATTGTACCGGGACCACCGGAAGGGTCCCGGGGGTCCACCGGGTGGGGCCACCTATCCCGGAGGGCCCCATGGGCTGAAGTGGGGAGGGCAACCAGCCACTGGTGGGCTGGTGTGCCCCCCTTGGGCCTCCCCTGCGCCTAGGGTTGGAAACCCTGGGGGTGGGGGGGCGCCCCACTTGGCTTGGGGGGCGAGCCACCCCCTTGGCCGCCGCCCCCTGGAGATGGGATCTCCCAGGGCCGGCGCCCCCCCCAGGGACCCTATATATAGTGGGGGGAGGGAGGGCAGCAGTACCCTAGCCCCTGGCGCCTGCCTCTCCCTCCCGTGACACCTCTCCCTCCCGCTTGCGCTTGGCGAAGCCCTGCCGGGATCCCCGCTACTTCCACCACCACACCGTCGTGCTGCTGGATCTCCATCAACCTCTCCTTCCCCCTTGCTGGATCAAGAAGGAGGAGACGTTGCTGCTCCGTACGTGTGTTGAACGCAGAGGTGCCGTCCGTTCGGCGCTCGGTCATCGGTGATTTGGATCACGACGAGTACGACTCCATCAACCCCGTTCACTTGAACGCTTCCGCTCGCGATCTACAAGGGTATGTAGATGCACTCCTCTCTCTCGTTGCTAGATGACTCCATAGATTGATCTTGGTGATGCGTAGAAAATTTTAAATTTCTGCTACGATCCCCAACAGTGGCATCATGAGCTAGGTCTATGCGTAGTTTCTATGCACGAGTAGAACACAAACTTGTTGTGGGCGTACATGTTGTCAATTTTCTTGCCACTACTAGTCTTATCTTGTTTCGGCGGCATCGTGGGATGAATCGGCCCGGACCGACCTTACACGTACGCTTACGTGAGACAGGTTCCACCGACTGACATGCACTAGTTGCATAAGGCGGCTAGCGGGTGTCTGTCTCTCCCACTTTAGTCGGAATGGATTCGATGAAAATTGTCCTTATGAAGGGTAAATAGAAATTGGCATATCACGTTGTGGTTTTATGTAGGTAAGAAACGTTCTTGCTAGAAACCTATAGAAGCCACGTAAAAACATGCAACAACAATTAGAGGACGTCTAACTTGTTTTTGCAGCATATGCTTTGTGATGTGATATGGCCAGAAGATGTGATGAATGATATATGTGATGTATGAGATTGATCATGTTCTTGTAATAGGAATCACGACTTGCATGTCGATGAGTATGATAACCGGCAGGAGCCATAGGAGTTGTCTTTATTTTTTGTATGACCTGCGTGTCATTGAATAACGCCATGTAAATTACTTTACTTTATTGCTAAACACGTTAGCCGTAGAAGTAGAAGTAATCGTTGGCGTGACAACTTCATGAAGACACAATGATGGAGATCATGATGATGGAGATCATGGTGATGGAGATCATGGTGTCATGCCGGTGACAAAGATGATCATGGCGCCCCGAAGATGGAGATCAAAAGGAGCAAAATGATATTGGCCATATCATGTCACTATTTGATTGCATGTGATGTTTATCATGTTTTACATCTTATTTGCTTAGAACGACGGTAGCTTAAATAAGATGATCCCTCGCAATAATTTCAAGAAAGTGTTCCCCCTAACTGTGCACCGTTGCGAAGGTTCGTTGTTTCGAAGCACCACGTGATGATCGGGTGTGATAGATTCTAACGTTCGCATACAACGGGTGTTGACGAGCCTAGCATGTACAGACATGGCCTCGGAACACACGCAATACACTTAGGTTGACTTGACGAGCCTAGCATGTACAGACATGGCCTCGGAACACTGAAGACCGAAAGGTCGAGCATGAGTCGTATAGAAGATACGATCAACATGAAGATGTTCACCGATATTGACTAGTCCGTCTCACGTGATGATCGGACACGGCCTAGTTGACTCGGATCATGTTTCACTTAGATGACTAGAGGGATGTCTATCTGAGTGGGAGTTCATTGAATAATTTGATTAGATGAACTTAATTATCATGAACTTAGTCTAGAATCTTTACAATATGTCTTGTAGATCAAATGGCCCACGTTGCCCTCAACTTCAACGCGTTCCTAGAGAAAACCAAGCTGAAAGATGATGGCAGCAACTATACGGACTGGGTCCGGAACCTAAGGATCATCCTCATAGCTGCCAAGAAAGATTATGTCCTAGAAGCACCGCTAGGTGATGAACCCATCCCAGAGAACCAAGACGTTATGAACGCTTGGCAATCACGTGCTGATGATTACTCCCTCGTTCAGTGCGGCATGCTTTACAGCTTAGAACCGTGGCTCCAAAAGCGTTTTGAGCAACACGGAGCATATGAGATGTTCGAAGAGCTGAAAATGGTTTTCCAAGCTCATGCCCGGGTCGAGAGATATGAAGTCTCCGACAAGTTCTTCAGTTGTAAGATGGAGGAAAACAGTTCTATCAGTGAGCACATACTCAAAATGTCTGGGTTGCACAACCGCTTGACTCAGCTGGGAGTTAATCTCCCGGATGACGCGGTCATTGACAGAATCCTTCAGTCGCTTCCACCAAGCTACAAGAGCTTTGTGATGAACTTCAATATGCAGGGGATGGAAAAGACCATCCCTGAGGTATATTCAATGCTGAAATCAGCGGAGGTAGAGATCAAAAAGGAACATCAAGTGTTGATGGTGAATAAAACCACTAAGTTCAAGAAAGGCAGGGGTAAGAAGAACTTCAAGAAGGACGGCAAGGGAGTTGCCGCGCCCGGTAAGCCAGTTGCCGGGAAGAAGCTAAGGAATGGACCCAAGCCTGAGACTGAGTGCTTTTATTGCAAGGGAAGTGGTCACTGGAAGCAGAACTGCCCCAAATACTTAGCCGACAAGAAGGCCGGCAACACCAAAGGTATATGTGATATACTTGTAATTGATGTCTACCTTACCAGTACCCGTAGTAGCTCCTGGGTATTTGATACCGGTGCGGTTGCTCATATTTGTAACTCAAAACAGGAGCTGCGGAATAAACGGAGACTGGCGAAGGACGAGGTGACGATGCGCGTCGGGAATGGTTCCAAGGTCGATGTGATCGCCGTCGGCACGCTACCTCTACATTTACCTACGGGATTAGTTTTAAACCTCAATAATTGTTATTTAGTGCCAGCTTTGAGCATGAACATTGTATCAGGGTCTCGTTTAATGCGAGATGGCTACTCATTTAAATCCGAGAATAATGGTTGTTCTATTTATATGAGAGATATGTTTTATGGTCATGCCCCACTGGTCAATGGTTTATTCTTAATGAATCTCGAACGTGATGTTACGCATATTCATAGTGTGAATACCAAAAGATGTAAAGTTGATAACGATAGTCCCACATACTTGTGGCACTGCCACCTTGGTCACATTGGTGTCAAGCGCATGAAGAAGCTCCATGCAGATGGACTTTTGGAGTCTCTTGATTACGAATCATTTGACACGTGCGAACCATGCCTCCTGGGTAAGATGACCAAGACTCCGTTCTCCGGAACAATGGAGCGAGCAACCAACTTATTAGAAATCATACATACCGATGTGTGCGGTCCAATGAGTGTTGAGGCTCGCGGTGGCTATCGTTATGTTCTCACTCTCACTGATGACTTAAGTAGATATGGGTATGTCTACCTAATGAAACACAAGTCTGAGACCTTTGAAAAGTTCAAGGAATTTCAGAGTGAGGTTGAGAATCAACGTGACAGGCAAATAAAGTTCTTACGATCAGATCGTGGAGGGGAATATTTGAGTCACAAATTTGGCACACACTTAAGGAAATGTGGAACAGTTTCACAACTCACGCCGCCTGGAACACCTCAGCGAAATGGTGTGTCCGAACGTCGTAATTGCACTCTATTGGATATGGTGCGATCTATGATGTCTCTTACCGATCTACCGCTCTCATTTTGGGGCTATGCTTTAGAGACTGCCGCATTCACTTTAAATAGGGCTCCATCGAAATCCGTTGAGACGACACCGTATGAATTATGGTTTGGGAAGAAACCTAAGCTGTCGTTTCTAAAAGTTTGGGGATGCGATGCTTATGTCAAGAAACTTCAACCTGAAAAGCTCGAACCCAAGTCGGAGAAATGCGTCTTCATAGGATACCCCAAGGAAACCATTGGGTATACCTTCTACCTTAGATCCAAAGGCAAGATCTTTGTTGCCAAGAACGGGTCCTTTCTGGAGAAAGAGTTTCTCTCGAAAGAAATAAGTGGGAGGAAAGTGGAACTTGATGAGGTGATAGTCACCCCTTCCGAACCGGAAAGTAGCGCGGCGCAGGAAGATGTTCCTGTGGTGCCTACACCGACTGGGGAGGAAGTTAATGATGATGATCATGAAGCTTCGGATCAAGTTACTGCTGAACTTCGTAGGTCCACAAGGACACGTTCCGCACCAGAGTGGTACGGCAACCCTGTCCTGGAAATCATGTTGTTAGACAACGGTGAACCTTCGAACTATGAAGAAGCAATGGCCGGCCCAGATTCTGACAAATGGCTAGAAGCCATGAAATCCGAGATAGGATCCATGTATGAAAACGAAGTATGGACTTTGACTGACTTGCCCGATTATCGGCGAGCGATAGAAAACAAATGGATCTTTAAGAAGAAGACAGACGCGGATGGTAATGTGACCATCTATAAGGCTCGACTTGTCGCTAAGGGTTATCGACAAGTTCAAGGGGTTGACTACGATGAGACTTTCTCACCCGTAGCGAAGCTGAAGTCCGTCTGAATCATGTTAACAATTTCCGCATTCTATGATTATGAGATATGGCAAATGGACGTCAAAACGGCATTCCTTAACGGCTTTCTTAAGGAAGAATTGTATATGATGCAGCCGGAAGGTTTTGTCAATCCTAATAATGCTAACAAGGTATGCAAGCTCCGGCGCTCCATCTATGGGCTGGTGCAAGCATCTCGGAGTTGGAACATTCGATTTGATCAGATCATCAAAGCGTTTGGGTTTACACAGACTTATGGAGAAGCCTGGGTTTACAAGAAAGTGAGTGGGAGCTCTGTAGCATTCCTCATATTATATGTGGATGACATACTATTGATGGGAAATGATATAGAATTCTTGGAAAGTATAAAGGCCTACTTGAATAAGTGTTTTTCAATGAAGGACCTTGGAGAAGCTGCTTATATATTAGGCATCAAGATCTATAGAGATAGATCAAGACGCCTCATTGGTCTTTCACAGAGTACGTACCTTGACAAGATATTGAAGAAGTTCAATATGGATCAGTCCAAGAAGGGGTTCTTGCCTGTATTGCAAGGTGTGCAATTGAGCACGGCTCAATGCCCGACCACGGCAGAAGATAGAGAAAAGATGAGTGTCATCCCCTATGCCTCGGCCATAGGGTCTATTATGTATGCCATGCTGTGTACCAGACCTGATGTAAACCTTGCCGTAAGTTTGGTAGGAAGGTACCAAAGTAATCCCGGCATGAAACACTGGACAACGGTCAAGAATATCCTGAAGTACCTGAAAAGGACTAAGGATATGTTTCTCGTATATGGAGGTGACGAAAAGCTCGTCGTAAAGGGTTACGTCGATGCTAGCTTCGACACAGATCTGGATGACTCTAAGTCACAAACCGGATACGTGTATATTTTGAATGGAGGGGCAGTAAGCTGGTGCAGTTGCAAGCAAAACGTCGTGGCGGGATCTACATGTGAAGCGGAGTACATGGCGGCCTCAGAGGCAGCACAGGAAGCAATCTGGATAAAGGAGTTCATTACCGACCTAGGGGTGATTCCCAATGCGTCGGGCCCGATGACTCTCTTCTGTGACAACACTGGAGCTATTGCCCTTGCCAAGGAGCCCAGGTTTCACAGGAAGACCAGGCATATCAAGCGTCGCTTCAACTCCATTCGTGAAAATGTTCAAAATGGAGACATAGATATTTGTAAAGTACATACGGACCTGAATGTAGCAGCTCCGTTGACTAAACCTCTCCCTAGAGCAAAACATGATCAACACCAGAACTCTATGGGTGTTCGATTCATCACAATGTAACTAGATTATTGACTCTAGTGCAAGTGGGAGACTGTTGGAAATATGCCCTAGAGGCAATAATAAAATGGTTATTATTATATTTCCTTGTTCATGATAATCGTCTATTGTTCATGCTATAATTGTGTTATCTGGAAATCGTAATACATGTGTGAATACATAGACCACAACGTGTCCCTAGTAAGCCTCTAGTTGACTAGCTCGTTGATCAACAGATAGTCATGGTTTCCTGACTATGGACATTGGATGTCATTGATAACGGGATCACATCATTAGGAGAATGATGTGATGGACAAGACCCAATCCTAAGCATAGCACAAAGATCGTGTAGTTCGTTTGCTAGAGCTTTTCCAATTGTCAAGTATCATTTCCTTAGACCATGAGATTGTGCAACTCCCGGATACCGTAGGAGTGCTTTGGGTGTGCCAAACGTCACAACGTAACTGGGTGGCTATAAAGGTGCACTACGGGTATCTCCGAAAGTGTCTGTTGGGTTGGCACGAATCGAGACTGGGATTTGTCACTCCGTTTGACGGAGAGGTATCTCTGGGCCCACTCGGTAATGCATCATCATAATGAGCTCAATGTGACCAAGTATTTGGTCACGGGATCATGCATTACGGTACGAGTAAAGTGACTTGCCGGTAACGAGATTGAATGAGGTATTGGGATACCGACGATCGAATCTCGGGCAAGTAACGTACCGATTGACAAAGGGAATTGTATACGGGATTGATTGAATCCTCGACGTCGTGGTTCATCCGATGAGATCATCGTGGAACATGTGGGAGCCAACATGGGTATCCAGATCCCGCTGTTGGTTATTGACCGGAGAGTCGTCTCGGTCATGTCTGCATGTCTCCCGAACCCGTAGGGTCTACACACTTAAGGTTCGGTGACGCTAGGGTTGTAGAGATATTAGTATGCGGAAACCCGAAATTTGTTCGGAGTCCTGGATGAGATCCCGGACGTCACGAGGAGTTCCGGAATGGTCCGGAGGTGAAGAATTATATATAGGAAGTCCAGTTTCGGCCACCGGGAAAGTTTCGGGGATTATCGGTATTGTACCGGGACCACCGGAAGGGTCCCGGGGGTCCACCGGGTGGGGCCACCTATCCCGGAGGGCCCCATGGGCTGAAGTGGGGAGGGGAACCAGCCACTGGTGGGCTGGTGCGCCCCCCTTGGGCCTCCCCTGCGCCTAGGGTTGGAAACCCTGGGGGTGGGGGGGCGCCCCACTTGGCTTGGGGGGCAAGCCACCCCCTTGGCCGCCGCCCCCCTGGAGATGGGATCTCCCAGGGCCGGCGCCCCCCCCCCAGGGACCCTATATATAGTGGGGGGAGGGATGACAGCAGTACCCTAGCCCCTGGCGCCTCCCTCTCCCTCCCGTGACACCTCTCCCTCCCGCTTGCGCTTGGCGAAGCCCTACCGGGATCCCCGCTACTTCCACCACCACGCCGTCGTGCTGCTGGATCTCCATCAACCTCTCCTTCCCCCTTGCTGGATCAAGAAGGAGGACACGTCGCTGCTCCGTACGTGTGTTGAACGCGGAGGTGCCGTCCGTTCGGCGCTCGGTCATCGGTGATTTGGATCACGACGAGTACGACTCCATCAACCCCGTTCACTTGAACGCTTCCGCTCGCGATCTACAAGGGTATGTAGATGCACTCCTCTCTCTCATTGCTAGATGACTCCATAGATTGATCTTGGTGATGCGTAGAAAATTTTAAATTTCTGCTACGATCCCCAACATCGAGGCTATGTCCCCGAGCATGTCTGGCGAGTGCTTGCCGAGCTAAGCCATTTCTTCTGCACGCTCTTTGCTAAAGAAGTAAGTAAAGACGTGATTGAAAAATTGCATAAGAAGGCACCGGAGTTGATAGTCAAGCTAGAGAAGATCTTTCCGCCAGGCTTCTTTACTCCGATGACACATCTCATTCTGCACCTCGCGAACGAGGTATTGTTGGGGGGCCTGTGCAGAATCGCTGGCAGTACGGCCCTGAGAGACAAAACAAGCATCTCCAACAGAAATGTGGAAACAAAGCTAAGATTGAAGCTTCCATAGCTGAGGCAGTTATCCTAGAGGAGGTGTCGGACCTCAGGACATCATACTATCCAGACCACGTTGCCCATCTGCATAACATTGTGCCTCGATACATTATAGAAGAGCCCAAGTATCAACCCAGACTCCATCTATTCAACACGCAAGGTGGGAGGGCTGGGGCCTCGAAATCTTATAACATGCCACGACAAGAGTGGGAGGACCTCATGTTCTATATCTTGCACAACATCAAGGAAGTTGAGGACGTGTGGATGAGGTAATACCACTACACCATTCCTTTATGTCTTCCCCATCATCATGTTCTATGTTCACTTAGTCCCGGTCTAACACCGCTTTTCTTTTTTTAGTGATTTCGTTCAAGAGGAATGGACAGGAATGAATCCTCCTACTGAGGCGGAGGCACTTACTCTTCTCCGTCATGGAAACCCTGGACGTAAAAATTTTGTTGCTTGGTTCATGGAGAAAGTAATTTTCCACAGTCCCCTATTAAATACCTAATTCAACATTTATTAGTTAACCAAACTAATGCACGCAGCAATTTCAATTATACTTGTAGGGAAAAGATCCGAACATATCTATGGATGACGAATTGAGGTGGGTTTCCATGGGTTTTGACCCTGCCGTCATGACATGTAAAAAGTATGATGTGAATGGGTATCGCTTCCATACAGAGGAGCACCAGAACAGCCGGCCCGATCCCAAAACTATAAATACCGGAGTGTACACCCCCGGTCAAAATTCAGTAGACTACTACGGAAGGGTACAAAATATATACGAGATTAAATTCCGCAAGGGGCGTGAGACCCTAAGTCTGCCTGTGTTCAAATGTCGTTGGTTCGATCCGCAGGAGGGGGTAAAACATACGCCTTCCATTGGTTTGGTCGAAGTTAAACCATCAACCATCTATGCCGGAGCCGATCTCTTCATTGCAGCAACCCAAGCTACACAAGTATATTATCTGCCTTACCCATGCCAGAAAGTGTACCTAAAGGGTTGGAAAGTTGTGTTCAAGGTGTCGCCACATGGTAAGCTACCGGACCCGAATGAAGACGATTACTACAACATTAACCCCATGACATACGAGGGAGTATTCTATCAAGAGCAACCTGATGATGATGATGTGGTTAGAAACAATGACGCTAGACCATTGGGTGATGATGATGTGGATCCAAACAACGACGATTCACGGAATGATGGTGAGACCATTGTCAATGAAAAATGACATACTTATGCTAGAAAAGTTAAACGAAGACGCTGACGACGAGAAAGAGCCTCCACCTCCATCAGACAACGAAGATGATATGATTGATAGTGATGATGAGACCGACCGAGAAAGAGGTTACAACAGTGATGATTCGTATGGGTTCTAGCAGATGTACGTTTCAAGTCTCTTTTTTCGCATATGAATTTTTATTAATGTGTTTATTATTCCTTATTTATTATGCCTTTTCCTTCATTTAATTAATTTACTAATTGCTTATTCTTTTTGCAATGCAGGTTCGTGGAACATGGGCAAGGGGAAGGCCGACAGCGTGGGTTTCCTATGCAAGGTCGTCGGCCTGCCTAGTCGGAGTGGTCGAGCACGTAATCCCCCCCCCCCGGCTACTTGACGATGACTCCTCACAGGGAGGTCGAGGGAGAGGTGCTCCTAGAGGAGGAGGGGGCGGGGGGAGAGCCCCTAGAGGGCAAGGTGGTGGGGGGAGAGCCACTACAGGGGGTCACGGCCAGAAAGAGCGCACCCTCACCGACTTAGGGGTGTTGTCTTCGAGGCCCTCCTCTAGTGAGGTACCCTCTGGTGAGGAGGAGGATGATGACGAGGAGGAGGAGGACGACGACGACGAGGAGGAGGTGGTGGAGGAGGAGGCTGGCGAGGAGGAGGAGGGCGAGGAGGAGGAGGAGGAGGAGGTTGGGGAGGGGGGCAGGCGAGGAGGAGGGTGGTGGCGGGGATGATTGTGGTGGCGGGGACGATGGTGGTGGCGGGGAGGGGGTTGGCAACAAGGGGTGGCTGCGTGGTAACGCAAAGCTACCAAAGCAGATTCCTGCTACTGAGGAGCAGAAGTGGCTCATTGAGCCCACGGGGAAAGAGTAAGTGGCACTTTGTAATAATTTCATTATTTTGCTTGTCACATGTTCATTCCAGTTGTTATTTATTTTGCTTGTCACATGCTAATTGTTCATTCTTTTGTAGCAACTAGATATATTCTAAAGGGGTCCGTATTCCCAACGGCCTCATCACCATCTTGCTGAAGTTACACT
The DNA here is from genome assembly GCF_002575655.3 of Aegilops tauschii subsp. strangulata. Lineage (NCBI taxonomy): Eukaryota > Viridiplantae > Streptophyta > Magnoliopsida > Poales > Poaceae > Aegilops > Aegilops tauschii. The sequence continues at coordinate 39,602,918 of NC_053036.3, forward strand.
GGTCGGGGTTGTACTGCCCGGATCCAGTCAGGCACCCGGACCATCAGGTTTTGGCCACGAGCTGGGACTGTCGATGTCAAAACCGGCGGATCTCGGGTAGGGGGTCCCGTACTGTGCGTCTAAGGCTAATGGTAACAGGAGGCGGGGGACACGATGTTTACCCAGGTTCGGGCCCTCTTGATGGAGGTAATACCCTACTTCCTGCTTGATTGATCTTGATGATATGAGTATTACAAGAGTTGATCTACCACGAGATCGTAGAGGCTAAACCCTAGAAGCTAGCCTATGATTATGATTGTTTATATCTCTATCGACTAGCCTGGCCTCGGTTTATATAATGCACCAGAGGCCTAGGATAACAAGAGTCCTAGCCGAATACGCCGGTGGGGAGGAGTCCTTGTCTTGATCACCAAGTCTTGTGGAATCTTCCTTGTATGCGGCAGCTGTCCGGACTGGCCCATGAGTATACGGCCATGGGGGTCCTCGGCCCAATCCAACTGATCGGGAGACGACGTGATGAGTACCCCCTAGTCCAGGACACCGTCAGTAGCCCCCTGAACCAGTCTTCAAGTTGGGGACGCTCCTCGATTCTTCCGAACTGTTTTCCATCTTCGGTTGTCGGTCTTGAAAACTGGTTCAACAAATCTTCTCATCTTCGATCTTGAGGATCGCCGAAGTGCATCCGATGAGTTTACACGCCGGGTATCCGAGGAGCCCCTTTAAGTTTTCGGCCTTTATCAATGCCTTGTTATTTTTATGCCACACCTCAGGTTTGAAGTTGTTCTCGGGCGACAGTGTCCTCTTGCGTCCAAGCCCCAACGCCGGACTGTATTCGAGGTATCTTTTGCAGTCGGGTACCAACGCCGGGCTGTATCCGAGCTCCAACGCTGGACTATGTCCGAGCTCCAACGCCGGGATGTATCCGAGCTCCAACGTCGGACTATGTCCGAGATCCAACGCCGGACTATGTCCGAGCTCCAACGCCGGACTGTATCCAAGGTGTCATAGATCACCTTGGTTCTAAAAAGTTGAAGGAGTTTAGCCGAGCTCAATGCCGGAAATGCCCTCTATGGAGCCAGCCACTGGCGCCCGAGCTTTATGCCGGACTGCTTCTGAGGTGGTGCACCACCCGACAGCGGGCTGATTTTTTGTGAATATTTTTGATTGGTGCAATTTATTCTTTGCCGAGATATATAGCCAGTATATGTATATCCAGTAGCCCTCAAGGTGTGTGTCGGTCTAAAATCCGAGATGCACCTGAAGGAAAATATGAAACCGCTGATCCTAGTAGCTTGTGAGACTCAGGTCGTGAAATCGGCCTGAGGATCAACTCCTAGCTCGGCAGCATACATAGGAATAAAAGCGCAGTGTAATATATTAGAGATAATAGTGATCGGCAAACGGGCCCCTGAGAGAGGGTCGTGAGAAGTCGCCGCAATATACTAGCTTGATGCCGGATAGGTCCATATGGTACCTATTATTGTCCAAAGACGCGTATGCGCATAGTTCGGTCAAGCCGAACACTGAGCACTTTGAATTCTCTGCATTGAATAAGCAATGCAGTAGCCCTCGAGACACTGGTCGGGTGGCAACACCAAATCAGGGGATCGATGTGCCCCTTTAATATTTATAAATAATGAGCACGAAGCCCAGTAGCCCCCGAGCCTTAATGTGGGCACGGGTGGCCGAATTAAGGATAGATATCCAGAGTAAAATCACAGATTATGTGTAATGATTCTATGTGTCCAAGTACTTTACATCATTATTTTGACTCCATTGCGACCGTTTATCAGTTGAAAGTGGCCCATCGTCGGCTTCTACCCCTTGGTAGATACTACGCAGGGTGTTTCCGCACTAACAAAACAACCCTTAGCCGACGTCTCGGTGCCCGGAGACGGTTGTGTTAGCAGAAATGAGGCAATCAGATATGCGGGCTTTATAACTTTCACTTAGTCATATGAGCTTAAAGTTGGAAGGCCAGTTACTAGCCTCCGATTAGTGTTCGGCGACAGTCCAGGTCAAGCCGTAAACACTTCGGCCAATATTATGAACGGCCCGTCATTTAACACAGTCATCGGATCGCTGACCAGTTTACGGTTATTGTGACAGTCAGTTTTCGGCTTTCTCCACTGAGGCGCTTAACCATGCTAGCTGGAAGCACAATCGCAGTGGTTCTCCCATTGCGCACCTAGCCAAACAAAGCGGAACGTAGGAGGCAAGCATAGGAGCCGGGCAACCCAACTATTGACCCAAGACGCAATTCAAAACTGATGCATATACATCAATGTCCGAGAATGTTTTTGCCGAATCCCTAAATCTGTCCGGCACCGCACTACGAGACTAATGCTGGAAACACACAAATAGCTTAAAAGTGCCATAGGCTTGGATTCAGTAAAAACTGGACGCCCGAACTAGATCAAGTGTTCGGTGCCAAATCGAAAATTGGTCTTAGAAAAATAAATTGTGTTGTTGTCGTGCTTTACAATGACACATTCTATCTCAAGACTTCAAGCGGGTCAGCCTACGGCTTCAACCTCCTTATCCCGAAGGCGGAGTGCTTCTCCGAGGCTAGTTTAGCAAACTAAGTTCGAGCGGCTTTAGAGAGAAGCAAGGCTATCCGGCTATTGACCACACACTTGCGTCGAGAAAGGAGTGATAAATAATAATAATAAAAACTTTGCAACGACTAAGAAGAAGAACACTTATTATAAAACGGCTCATTTAAGAGCCCCCATGTGACTTGGGTAAAAGAATTTTATGTATAATGATTGTATGTACCGAAGTACTAATATCATATCTTTGTTCACCCGAACTTTAAACGCATCTTAACCGACCGTCGGCTTCTCCCTCTTCGGTCAAGGACCGAAAAGTGCTATGTACTCCACCTGTCGAAAATATCGACGGTGTTTCCGATAACCAGGTAATCAGGCCATAAGGCTGTAACAGACAAAACGCGCTCAGGGAACTTATGCTATATTACTGACGAAGTGTAAGAAGCATCTTCGAAGAAAATAGTACCCCCACCGATACCTTTCTTCGGTTGCTCATTGTTACTATGAGACTTGTGCAATAGATTTTTTGTACTCATGAGTTCTGTTGTGTGCTGACCATAATTGAAAACAATAAGAGCGCTAGCTTTCGGCTTCACCCAGTCTGAGGTCCGAGCTCGGATGACCCGATCGTGACAATCGCAGAGGTGCTCCCTTTACTCCCTAGCCAAACAATCGGGAACGTAGGGGTAAACACAGGAGCGAGGCAACCCAGCATGCAAATCGCTTAAGTCAATATGGTGCATATTGTGGCGTAATACACGAACAAGGAACGAAGCCATACAAGTATAATCATATGCAAGAGGAAAGGCTTCATGAAGGAAGCCCCCAAGTGAAGAATTTGTGTGTCACAAACAAGGTTATGACAAGGAATTTTTTTCACAAACAACTTTTTGCCAAAAAGGTATAATCCTAGGTCGAACCGAACACAAGTTAAAAATTTAAAACTTTGAGCATGAAGGCAACTTAGCTGGTTAATGTGTTCGGCATTGATGACGCGGTCCGAGCTTGATGCGGGACAAGGTTCCATCCCCCAAGCCGGTCCCGAGGTGGCGGAGCGAAGAGCTCGGCACTCCAAAGTGGTGACATAGCACGGCCAATGCAGGCCGGCAGAGTGACGCCGAAGTCCCCGACGTGGGGTAATGAAGTGTTGACGAAGCCCTCCGTCCAGCCGAGGTGACGTGGTATGTCAGTACACCAAGTTGATGATACTGCCCGACCCGGATCATTTTCCTGTGCACAAAAAATAGTGCAAACCGGAGATAATAGTAATAATAATAATTAAAAAAATGTTGCATAATAAATAATTTATGCAAAGTGAGTAATAAAAGAAAATATGGCCTGCGCGCCGAAGTGAATGTCGATGCAGGGCGTTGGCGTGATGCGGTAAAGGCGTGGCAAAGCCTGAATTCACAGGTCAGTCCGAGTTCCGGATGCGGCGTGCGCCGGACTATGTATGGAACCTGACCGAACCACCATGCGACCGTCGTTAGTGCGGCCATCATTCGATAGACCTATGTACAGATGATGGAACAAACCAGAATAATAATTTCTTGGGAAAAATAAACCCAAACAAGCAAAAATTACTAGGATTAATAGCACCTGGTTTATTTTGTAGCAATCCGAAGAAAGGTGACCCCCAAAATTGGGACTCGATCCGCACACCCATTGCCTGATGGGCGATAAAGCGACGGCATGGCGATGCTGGCAAAGGTTGGCTTGCCGAGGCAAAGCCCTCGGTCCAGCTAACGTGACGAAGCTGGTCGGCTAGTGACGCTGAAGTCTCCGGAGTAGGTTGATGAAGAGATGGCGAAGCTCCCGGTCCAGCCGAGATGTCGAAGCCTCGATGTCAGCCGATGAGTCGAAGTAGGTCGGCGTGATGGACATCGGCTTGAAGAAGCAACAGTGCGGCCCTGCCGATGTCGGTCGTGACGTGGTCGCTGCCGGCTTGATGAAGTGACCGTGCGGCGATGCCGGTGTGCCCGCTCCGTGTAATCCGTGGGGCGGCGATGTTGGTGATGATTTATCCTTCGCGATGCCGAACTCTTGTTCGGCTTGCCGAGATGATGATCCGAAGAAGTTGAGCTCAGCTCAATAAAGTGAAAACGTGTCTAGCGCAGGTCGGCAGCCATAAAGCAACGTTGTCGGGCTGGTTTGACACCAGCGCGATGGTGAAGATCATATTCGAAAAGACTTCAAAATTAGCGGGATGTGTTTGGCAACAAAACACAATACCCCATACAAAACTTCCTTCAAAAAAGATGTCCGAAATCCCGTTCATAAAAAAGATGAGTTCGGGTCGGATTCGTTCTCGCGCAGAAAACAGATCCGAAAAGTGGTGCACTAATCGGAAGGTTCCCGGAGTTTGGACGGTCGGATCGAGCTGACAGTTTGAGGGGTGGTAGATATAGGAATTCTGCAGCCGATCAACGGTTGGATCTTTCAAAGGACGTCCGAGCTAGAAGCTGGATACCACGCCCTAAACTTGTCCAGATTCCCGTCCAGATTTGACAGGGCTCCGGTATATCGTGGATTGCCAGAGATTCTCCATCGGAACTCGACGAAATTTTCCAGGGTTGTTGTAGACTCAATTCCGCACAATTGCACTGAAGCAATCGTTAAAACGACACTTGAGGAGGCGGTGGCGGCGGATACAAGTTCGCTGTCCAGAAAAACAGCACGGTCGCCTGAGGGCAATGTTGACGTTGAGCCCCCGGGCTCCCCGGATGATTCCTCCATGTTCTTGATAGAGATCGGAGTTGATGTTGATGAAGGCCCTCCTCCGAACATGACGATCAGAGGTAGGGCGCAGTCCTCAGTCCAGCCAAGGTGACCAGTCGAGCCGGTGACGAAGAAGCCGACATCGCAGTTGATCTGCAGTTGAGCCATTGATCCTTTTGCCGATCACACAGCGAAACTCAATGAAAGCACCAATGTCAGTGTCAAAACCGGCGGATCTCGGGTAGGGGGTCCCGAACTGTGTGTCTAAGGCTAATGGTAACCGGAGGCGGGGGACACGATGTTTACCCAGGTTCGGGCCCTCTTGATGGAGGTAATACCCTACTACCTGCTTGATTGATCTTGATGATATGAGTATTACAAGAGTTGATCTACCACGAGATCGTAGAGGCTAAACCCTAGAAGCTAGCCTATGATTATGATTGTTTATATCTCTATCAACTAGCCTGGCCTCGGTTTATATAATGCACCAGAGGCCTAGGATAACAAGAGTCCTAGCCGAATACGCCGGTGGGGAGGAGTCCTTGTCTTGATCACCAAGTCTTGTGGAATCTTCCTTGTATGCGGCAGCTGTCCGAACTGGCCCATGAGTATACGGCCATGGGGGTCCTCGGCCCAATCCAACTGATCGGGAGACGACGTGATGAGTACCCCCTAGTCCAGGACACCATCAGGGACCACTGGGAAGCGGCCCTCCACGCGGACCATGGGACCCATGCCAATGCCGTGATCACTACTTTCTGGGTGAGTTCTCTTCAAAAGCACAAGTCCATTCTAGTTTCATGAATGATTTAACTCATGGCTTCTTCCATTCTTGTTTCATGCATGATTGTAGAAATTCTATCGAGTTCTTCCGGAGCACAGGGCCAGAGCCGACCAGATCGTGCTGCGCCAATGCAAGAAGAAGGCCCGCCAGATGCAGTACGAGGTGCGCTATGTGGCCATCTTGACATACTATCACGACGCTCTTGGTGTGAAGATGACCAAGGAAGAAGCGCGGAGGATGGGCATTACCTTGGAGAGGCCCGAGTTCTTGGCGGTAAGTATAAAAGATTTTTCATTCCGATGTTTGTGGTACATTTCACCGTTCCGTGTTGACATGCCATCATGCTTTCATTATTTAGGTGTGTCCAAATTGGTGTTATAGAAAAGACGAGTCCTGGGCGGCATTGGTGGATCTTTGGTGTGATGAGGCTGGAGCCTGGGCGGCTACGAGAATCAAAAACAAGGCTAACTGAGGGAAGGAGGGAGTACATGCTCAGGGAAACCGAAACCACTTTATCCACAAGACACTTAATTTATGACTAACCCCATTAAACATTCTTCTTCTTCTATTTACCGTCACTTTCTTATTTATGACTAACCTCTGTTTGGTGGTGCAGGAGGAGAAACTGAAGCGGCCGCTCTCACACATGGAGGCGTGGGAGGTTGCCCATACGCGGAAGGACTCCAAGCCTGGCGAGCCCAAGTACTACGGCAAGAAGACCGCACAGAGGAAGAAGGCCTACTCCGATGGGTATCTGAGGTTACATCCTGACACACCTGACCCCATTGCGGCGGATCTGGACGATAGGGTGGTGGTGGGCATGGGGCCCAAGGAGCACGGTCGGGAGGCGGTTCTAGATGTTGTGATCACTCCTACTATCTCCTACACACAACTCCGTCGGATCGACCCGAGCCTGAGCCAGTGCACGAGCACGCCAATGACCAGTGCACAGTCACAATCCCTCTTTCAGGAGCGACAATCTGTAAGTATTTTCCCTCTTATCTTCATTGCTCACTTTATTTTCCGCATTTAGTAGTTTTATGAGTTCCATCATGTCATACCATAGGCCTGCCTAGAGTACACACGCCAGAAGACCATGGCGTGGCACGAGAGCCTTTATGCATACCATGAGCAGAGGGATCGCCAGATGCAGCACGCTTTTCAGGAAATGGCGGCCGGCAGGTGTCCTCAATTGCAACCAGCACAAGGTCCTCCAGCACAACCAAGGCTGCTGACCTTTGAGGAGTTTGTGGCACCGAACGTTGGCCCCTTGCCGGTTAGTTCATCCCCAATCTATTCACCCAAAGCATATCATGCCTTTCAACACAGTCATATATCCCGTTAATATGTCTTTTCAACATCCAGGGAACCGGTGGATCAACCGTTGGCGGTGGTCTTCGCAGCACTCCCGAGTCACGGAGCCCGGCCACTCCGATCCACGGAGGCGGAGGCGGAGGTGGAGGCGGTCTTGGCGGTAGCGCTGCCGCTAGCAGTGACGACCTGGGCTTCGGCGGTCTTGGCGGTGACGACCTCCGCGGTGCTCGACGTCCTGGCGCTTAAGCCTTTCGGTTACTTGTGTGCTTATGCTTATGTTTCTTTAGATGACTTGTATGTGGTGATGATGATCCTTTAGATGACTTGTGTGTGGTGATGATGATCCTTTAGATGACTTGTGTGTGGTGATGATGATCCTTTCGGTTACTTTTGATGGTCCTTTGTGATGATGCTTATGCATATATTGTTGTGACGGTGTCGAATGATACCTATGTGTTCTATATGTGCATTTCCATCATATATATTTGTTGTATATTTGAATTGAATTGATCTGAAAAGAACCAGAAAAAAGAAAAAAAATCAAATGCAAACTAAGCCGACGGCTAGGCCGTCGGCATAGAGCTGGCGCGAGTGCCCAGTTGCTGACACGTGGCAGCTATGCCGACGGCCTAGCCGTCGGCGTAGTTTCAAACTAGGCCGACAGCTAGGCCGTCGGCATAGCCCTGCCACGTGTCAGCAACTGGGCACTCCTGGGGCGGGGCTATGCCGACGGCCCGGCCGTCGGCCTAGTTTTAGGCCAACGGCCTAGCCGTCGGCGTAGTTTCAAATTTGTTTGTTGTAATGTCAAAAACAGTGACAACAGTCGATAGTTATGATGTGTCTGCATCTGACCAAAGCATCCTTGTTCAGTCAAACATGTGCCACCCAAAAAAGGGCACTCGGCTGAAGATCAGTCCATCTGGAATTTCTGTATCTCCTATTGCTTCAGAAGACCAAGTTGTAATTGATGCGCAAACAAATAACAGTGGATGTAAGCGGCGACACGGCACTAGCTGGTATTCCTAATTGGCATCTGAACAAAAAGAAGCATATTTACAAAGAGGTCGTGAATATAAAAGAAGAAGAAAAGACGCAAGTTGCAGCCATGCACAAGATACATCTGACGGGGCAATTAGTAATGTACAAAATACAGTTGGATATACTCATGTGCAACTACAAGATCATACCAGCCGTCAACATGAAGATCTCATCTACCTGCCAAAGGATTCTTTTCCTGCCATTCAAGGTAATCTCAGTACCAACTAGCATTTATCTATAATATTGGTCCATATAAAACATTGTGTGACGTATATGATGATTCGACAATCAACAGATAACATTGGGGAAACAGGAGAAATGCTTGGATATAATGATGACCCTGATGAAGAAATTCGTATGTTTAGTGGGCATGGTAAGTATTACTGTACTTAATCGACAATAGTACTTTTAAATATGATTTGTATTTCTAATCTAGCCTATTAAAAATGCAGGTTTTGAATTTCAGTCGTATTTAGAAAAGATTAATGGTGCAGTAGCAAATGGTTTTTGAAGGAAATGTTTCTGAAAATCGGGGAATTTTAGTTGTCTAGGGAAATCTGTTTTGCGAAGAAGTTTAGCCTAATCAAAACTGAAACTTTTATGTAGCAATTTGTAAATATGTTGTTACTCATTAGAGTATATTTTTTATGATGTTCTGTAAAATCTGATAAAAAGGACAAAGCTTGAGCTTTGAAGTAGATGATATATGTACACGTACCAAACACAAAGAGCACATATGTTTTCCTCTGTTTTTCTTTTGTTTGAAGACAAGTGTGTCAAACTATGAATTTTAGGAAACTCAAAAAAAGAAATCCTTGGGTGTTCCTACATTGATGGTTTGCTATGTTAAAGGCCAACTTCAGGAAACCCTCTATCCGGTCTTAAAAAGAATATACTCCATCCAATACGAATTAACTGAAGCAACCTCTATACAATGTAAGTAAGACATTGCATAGAAGTCGCGTCAATTAATTCGGATTGGAGCGAGTAACTATTTATTCCCTTCGTCCCATATTAGTTGTTGTTGATACATCCGTTTTAGCGACAACTAATATGCGATAGAGGGAGTATTTTACTTATGTTGAGTTGCAAAGTTCACTTGGTGATGTTGGTGTACATTCATAAAGCTACACGTGCAAAGCACGTGCCATTTACTAGTACATTATAAATGAGGGGCCAGTGTTTGCACATGACGCTATCCGATGGAGTGGCTAGGGTAGCTCGACCACATTGTTCAGTTCGCTGGTCCGAACCCTATTGGGTAACATTTTTCGTTTCAGTTTTCTTGTGTACTGACAGAACAGGCCCCACTAGTCATAGAGACATAAGTATTTCACTAAAATCCTGTTTTGTCACTACAAATGCCACGCCAGCCAAATACGGTGCCACATCAGCACATTCTACATCTACAAATGAGCTTAGCACCATATTTGCACGTATGCGTCAAGTTTTAGAACCAGTTCGGCGTATTTTTCAAATTCAGGCACTAAAGTGAATATCTGTGGCAAGTTTAAACACCACAAGTGTTATTTCCTCTCTTTTTTAAACACCGAGTACAACATAGATGCACACACACTGATACAACGCTGATCAATGACTGGAGTCATGTAGCTTCAAGATATATTGACGAAGTCCATTAGATATTTTGGTTATATATGTATTAGTCTTTTTTTTTGAATAACAGGTACAACGTAACAAAGGCCCTACCGATGGTTGTAGTCGAGCCCCTTCAAGATATATTAACAAAGACACGTGTATGTATCCTTTAGCTATATGTTTTCAAGATATATTAATGAAGCCATATGTGGAAGGGAATGCACAATGGTGGATAAGAAACTATTTTCCCATGCATTCCACGTCATTTAGAGAAGCTAAAAGATATGTTATATTTATATCTAGTAATTAGTGTTTGCATATTCCTAAAGTCAGCCTCTCACATTTAGTAACATAGTTAATCCATAATGCATAATATCATAGTTTGAAAATTAAAATGACCTAAGTAATTATTTTGTATGACTCATAGTAGCATCTCGTTTACTATGATATGGTATACCAATACCCTTTTTTCATTTAATGCTATGTTTTGTCAGTGATGGGCCTAGTTGACATTGCATGAAGCTGCATGACATTACACTACATACCACACTGGGAGATCTTAGACATGACATCACATACAATGAACAGAGATGCCACAGCTTTGATATCATCTCTTATAGCTAAGAAGGGGGGGGGAGTTCCTATTGTCTTCTTATGGAACAAGCCATAAGCAGATACCAAAATTTAGGGTCGATACATGGGCAGGAAACACTATGGCAGTGAAGTAACTTTGGAGAACCGTAAACTCAAGAATTTAGGACCATGTTGGGAAACCAAGTAACTTTAGGCCAAAATCTACATCAAAGCAGCCACAATGAAAACAAAATCCATGAATAAATTGAAGGACGTAGCCCATAGACTTGACATTATTTTTTAGTGTATATGTCCTTGGACCATTCTTTCAAATCTTACATTAAGTTACTGAGGTTTTTTAGGCATCATGATTTTCAAGCATAAATTTATTACTCCTTCTGATCCATATTAATTGTCGCTGAGGGAGTACTCAAAAGATTGATGAACAACTTTATTGGCAATAATCTTGAGGGTTTAGCAATATCCATCATATTGTTAGAATATTAGACGGATATACGTAACATCTACCAAAAATATTCCAAGCAAGCAATTTTTTCACATTATTTTCAATTTTTTTCAAGCATCATGAAAACAACTATGTCCATATGGAATTATCAATGTCGATTACCCAAAAACACACATCTGCCCATCGGTACTCCATTGGACAAACCGATCAATCACTCGATCAGTAGTAGTTTACGATGGATCGATAGGTCCTTCCGGCCTGCCATCCGGAGGGAATGACATTGCTGGCGATGAGCTGCTTGCCAGAGCCGGAGGTGAGGCGGATCGATATGGGCGCCTGCAGGGTGGACCTGGAGCTGTACTTCCACACCGCACCCGATAACTCCTGCATCGACGCCCATCCGATGTCGCGCTGCTGAAGCTCGACCGCCGACAGGTCACCGTCGCCGGCCTCGTACTCTATGAGCACTGCGAGGTAGTTTGGGTTGGAGCAGGCATCCACCTTGAAAACGATGTCCAGCCCGTGCCAGTTGCACGGAACCCTGCGAGCGAAGAATCAAATATTACCTCCATCCAAAAAAGCTTGTCTTAGACTTGTTCATATACGGATGTATCAACTTTTTAAAGGCGTAGTAGACAACAATTGATCGACGGAACATGGACGGAGCACTGGGCGTGAGAGCTGTGTGCGCTAGCTAGCTAGCCAGAGCCTACCGGTTGTAATGGACTCTAATGCTGCCGGTTTTGCGGAGGTTGTCGGCCTGGCCGGGCTTTGCCATGGCGCCGAACGCCTTCCCGCTGAGGTCGAAGTGGGCCGCCTCGGCCAGGCACGGCCCGCCACGGCACTCGTCTGTGACGACCACGGTCACCGGAAACCCAGAGCAAGCGGCATTGCCGGTGCATCTAACCTGGTAGCAAGCGCCGCAGCCCTTGCCGTTCTTGAAGATTGAGGGGCCGCCCGCCGTGATCATGGCGGAGAACGGCGGCCTCTCCACGTCGTGCTGGTACCCGCATGCACCACCTGCAGCACGCCCATGCACGCGTCAGTACACATAAACAGCTATATACGCGTCCTAGCATGCATGCATGCACTCTCACCACCGAGGTCTGCATGCATCAATGCATCGTCCATATACTCCTTTCATCTCAAAATAAGTGTCTCAATTTTATACTAACTTTAGTGCAAAGTTATACTAAGTTTAAGAAACTTATTTTGGAATGGAGGGAATACATGACTATAAATATGTGTGTACAGCTACGTACCGTCGGTGCCTGCGCCTTCGGGGGGAACGTACCACGTCGCGCCGCCGTGGGACCAACCGGACACGCTGCACGGAAGGAGGATGAGGAGGCAGCTCATGGCTAGAGCCGCTAAAGCGGCGAAGGACGAAGAAGCCATGCTTGTTCCGCGTAGGCCAGTACGTAGAGAAAGAAGAGAACGAACTGGAGGCAGATCCGGTGATGTGTGTGATAGCAAGCGTAGTCTTTTGCCATGTACTTTGATTTATAGGCAGCAAAGAGCTAGAGAGATCGCACGCTGATTAAATATGGATTTGAGGGGATATATTTTTTATTTAATGAGTACATTAGTAAAGATTTTGGGACTATCTATCCATTAGGCTGATCACAATAATAAGTATCATATGAGCATAGAGCTAGAGATATCGCAGGCTGATGATTAAATACGGATTTGAAGGGATTGTTTTACTTAATGAGTGAGTGTGACTGATTTTCATTTCGTTTTCAGGTCGAATTTCTATCCTATAGTTGGTTGACATATATGTGACCCTTTTGACCCGCTGCCAACAATCCCTCCCCTCCACCTCCACCTACGGTTTTTTTTTACCATACCTCCACCTACTGTATAGTGTAGACTTACGAGCATCTCCAATGCCGACATGTAAATTTCTCCGGTATATGTCCGTTTTTATGTCCGGAGATGGTCCGTAGACATGGTACGAGAGGAAGCAATCCAACGCTAATTGCAAAGTCTGACAAGAGAAAAAGTAAGTGGAGACCATGCATGTGGTGGAATATTTGTGGGTTGGGAGAAGAGTGAGAAGAGGGGGACCATGCATGTGCAGATGAGAGAAGAGAGAGAAGAGAGGGACCACTTATGTGATTGGTCAATTGCATGTTCGGACTCTAGCAAAGCTCCCTCATTTTTGTCTTCAAAATACCGGATTTTAGACGTCTGAACAGCTTCGCGGACTGATACAGGTCCCCATTAGATTGCAAAAGTGAACAAATATGTCCGGGCAAACATATACCAATGTTTTACAGGTCTCCCTTGGAGATGCCCTAAGATCGAGAGGTGATGCGTCAGCCCATGATTGGATTCAGCTGAGCCCATCTGGTGAAATCCAAGGGAAGGAGAATTAGTTGAAAGATTACGTGAAAAGTTTGTAAACAGCCCATAGGTGTTTTTTTAAGGAGGATTACCTCGGCCTCTGCATCAAAATAATGCATATAGCCATGATATTAATCAAAATAGCCATCAAATACATAGTTTGATACAAATTCGCAAATGGTGCTGAAATAAAATAAAATTGCCACAACCGGCCACAAGAAGAATAGATGATTATACACCTATCATATTGTTGGACCGTTATCCAAACCGGTTGTAACTATCCCGTGCTACCCCCCCCCCCCCCCCAAATGGTTGCACCAATAAGCCGTACGCTCCTTGACTTCCGCACGGCCGAGTAACGACCGCATGTACGGATCCAGCCAGTTGCTCGGTAGCTGTCCTGCAAATTTTTTGTGATGTTTTGTCTGTTAAAAATCACGTCATTCCAACAACTCTATATAGCCTAAAGTAATGCATACACTTCGACTCGAATATGCGCCAATATTTTACGCTCTACCTCATTTAGTCATGTCCCAAATAAAGGGCACCTTAATTTTCCAAATATGAAGCGATCTTGAAACTGGACCAGTGTTTATCAAATCTATATACATATATTTTACTAAGAATATCCCTGACATCGAAAGTTTCAAGTGTGTAATTAATTAGATAGGTAGTTAATTACATATGCAATTAATTAGATCCAAGCTCTGTTTGTTTGTACTTTTGCTTCTGCTTTTACAGCTTTTTCACTTGGCAAAAAAGCCATAAAAGCTCCTAATATGATTTTTTTGCTTCGGCTTTTGGGTAATGAATCAATATTGTTATATGATGGTATAAACCAAAAACAAAAGCAAAAAGCACCTATTTAGTAGCTTTTTTGCTTTTTTGCCAAAGTAAAAAAAAACTGCAAAAGCCCAAACAAACACGACCCTAGTTAAATAGGAATTTTTTTCACGCCGAATCAATTTGAAAATCGATTCATTAATAGGGAGGTTGTTAATTAGGCCTATAGATAATTAGAAGTAGCTATTTCTTTAGTTAGAAGGGCAATTAATTAATTAGGCAAAAAGTTAATCACATCGAATCCATCATGCAGACATTAATACGAAAACAATTTGAAATCTAGTGCCGAATTCACTAATATAATGAATTAGCCCGACAATTAATTACATGTGCAATTATGTCCACTTAAATAGGGATGTTTTCACGCCGAATCAATTTTAAAACTAAATCATTAATGTAACTAATTAATTAGATAGATAATTAATTAAGCCTGCAAATAATTAGAAGTAGGGATTTTTCAGTTAGTGAGACAACTAATTAATTAAACAGACAGTTAATCGCGCAGAATCAGTTTGAAAGCACTCGCGGGCGAGAACGGCCAGCAGTCTCTCGCCGACGTTGCCGACTACTAGAAGGCTCTCAGCGCATGGCCGACCAACCCTTGCCAGCATGGACAAGGCCCATAAGCGCTCGCAACATGAGCGACCAAGCATTCGCCAAGATGAATGACGACCATGCTATGCACGATGTGCACACTGAGGATAGCCGAACCGTTCGCGGGCAAGGTCAACAGTCGCTCGCTCGAGGACGGCCAAGCTCCAATAGTCGAGGGCTTCGACTGCGCCTTCAAGGGCAACGGTGACACCAAGGACAATAGGTCACACGTCACTATTTTTAAATATTGTTCCGTCTCATAGCAATACACGGGTATTTAGCCAGTAATTTATTACTTGTGAATAAAAAAGGCTCGTGTGTTCCTACCGGGTGGAAGGTATTTCTCCAACCAGAGGTGTCAATGGAACTTATTTTCAACGAACTGGAGTTCCCCTCCTTTCCATGTGCCCTTCGGTAATAGAAAGGCCAATATATTTATCATCTTAAACCAAAATTTCACCAGGTTTTTTCTTTAGCCCTATATATATGCCTATCTTCTTCTTTGTATAACTGAAGAGTATTACACACAAATACATACACATACACATGCACACACTCACACAACCCGTACTAAATACTGGAGTGGCATTGCTTCGAACTATATTGATGAAGCCGTATGTATCTATCGTTTGATTGTATAAATCATCAACGGTATGCATTTATGTTTTGGCTCTATATGTTTCCATCTTCTTCTTTCTATAAAACACTGAGTACAACATAGACACATTCCCAAAACACAGAATGATTCAGGAGCTACCCATCCTCAAGATACATTGACGAAGTCAAATGTATATATCTTTTGGTTGTATATGTATATATCTTGGTCTCCAAATATAATGTGTACTCTCATTTTATTTAATCTCCATATTAGCTATGTCCTACATCAAACTTTATAAAGTTTGATCAAGTTTATAGAAAACAATAAGAACATTTATAATAGTCATATATATATAAAAATATATATATATATATATATATATATATATATATATATATATGTTATGAAAATATATTCAATGATGAATTTAATAGTATTTGGTTTTGATTTGGTAATGTAGATGTCAATTATTTCTTCTACGAAATGGGTCAAAATTTACAAAGTTTAACTTGAGACAAAGCTAACATGCAATGCAAATAAAACGGAGGGAGTGCAACATAACATAGGCCTTACTGATGGTTGTAATTTTGTACCTTCAAGATATATTGACGAAGTCATATGTATCTATCTTATGGTTATATGTCTTCAAGATATATTGACAAAGTCATCTGCAAGGGCATGCATAATGGTTGATAAGGTTGTATTTACTTATGTACTCCACATCATCTAGATAAGTCAGAAAGCATGTTATACAAGGGATTATTTTTATCTCTAGCCATTATTTGTGCACTCCTGAAATCGTACGACTGAGAGATGACATCTTGATATCATCTCTTAGCTAAGAGAATACAAACCACATTTTTCATTTATCTCTCTTGCAACAAAGTCATATGTATCTATGCTTTGGCTATATAGAACAACACTAGTTTGTTTTCGGCACGTCTAGTTCCCACTGTCCTGTTATGAAACAGAGGATAAGCAATTACCAAATTTTAGGGTTGATCAATGGGTAAGAAACACTAAGACAAATAAGGAACTTTGAGTAATCGTAGACTCATGAACAACATGGGAAATCAAGTAACTTTAGGCCATAATCTACAAAAAATCAGCTACCATGGAAAAAAAATTAAAATCCATGCATGAATTTAAGGGTGTACTCCGTTTCAAGACCTGGCACTATTTTTCAGTGTATATTAATTAATTACTTGGACCATTCTTTGAAATCCTAAATTAAGCAACTGAGTTTTTTTGTAGGCTCGTGATTCTCAATATAAGTTTAAACTAGAAAGACTGACAAACAACTCAGTTGGCAGTAATCTTGTGGGTTTAGCAATATCTATCATATGGTCAGATCTGACAAAATATTCCAAGAAGAAATTTGCCACTTCAATTGCCATATTGAATTATCAATGTCGATTACAGGCAAGCACGTGGCTAATAATTAATTAACATAGGTACTAGATCCGACTGATGGAATGATCACTCGATCACTGGAAGTTTATGATGGATCGGTAGGTCTTGCCAGCCTGCCAGCCAGAATGGATGACATTGCTGGCGAGGAGCTTCTTGCCGGAGCCGGAGGTGGGGCGGGTCTATATGGGTGCCTGCAGGGTGGCCCCGGAGTTGTACTTCCACACCATGCCCCACAACTCCTGCATCGACGCCCGGCTGCCGCCGCGCTGCTGAAGCTCCACCGTCGACCGATCGCAGTCACCAGCCTCGTCCTCGATGAGCAGCGCAAGGTAGTTCGGTTGGAGCCGTCGTCCACCCTAAAGGTGATGTCCAGCCCATGCCAGTTGCATGGAACCCTGCGAGCGAAGAAATCAAAGAGATGACAATCGACCAATGGATCGAATGGAGGATGATGAGGCAGCTGCTAGCTAGTGTTGGAAATATGCCCTAGAGGCAATAATAAATGATTATTATTATATTTCTTTGTTCATGGTAATTGTCTATTGTTCATGCTATAATTGTATTATCCGGAAATCGTAATACATGTGTGAATACATAGACCACAACATGTCCCTAGTAAGCCTCTAGTTAACTAGCTCGTTGATCAACAGATAGTCATGGTTTCCTGACTATGGACATTGGATGTCATTGATAACGGGATCACGTCATTAGGAGAATGATGTGATGGACAAGACCCAATCCTAAGCATAGCATAAAAGATCGTGTAGTTTCGTTTGCTAGAGCTTTTCCAATGTCAAGTATCTTTTCCTTAGACCATGAGATCGTGCAACTCCCGGATACCGTAGGAGTGCTTTGGGTGTGCCAAACGTCACAACGTAACTGGGTGACTATAAAGGTGCACTACGGGTATCTCCGAAAGTGTCTGTTGGGTTGGCACGGATCGAGACTGGGATTTGTCACTCCGTGTGACGGAGAGGTATCTCTGGGCCCACTCGGTAATGCATCATCATAATGAGCTCTATGTGACTAAGGCGTTAGTCACGGGATCATGCATTGCGGTACGAGTAAAGAGACTTGCCGGTAACGAGATTGAACAAGGTATTGGGATACCGACGATCGAATCTCGGGCAAGTAACATACCGATTGACAAAGGGAATTGCATACGGGATTGATTGAATCCTCGACATCGTGGTTCATCCGATGAGATCATCGTGGAACATGTGGGATCCAACATGGGTATCCAGATCCCGCTTTTGGTTATTGACCGGAGAGGCGTCTCGGTCATGTCTGCATGTCTCCCGAACCCGTAGGGTCTACACACTTAAGGTTCGGTGACGCTAGGGTTGTAGAGATATGTGTATGCGGAAACCCGAAAGTTGTTTGGAGTCCCGGATGAGATCCCGGACGTCACGAGGAGTTCCAGAATGGTCCGGAGGTGAAGAATTATATATAGGAAGTCAAGTTTCGGCCACCGGGAATGTTTCGGGGGTTACGGTATTGTACCGGGACCACCGGAAGGGTCCCGGGGGTCCACCGGATGGGGCCACCTATCCCGGAGGGCCCCGTGGGCTGAAGTGGGAAGGGAACCAGCCCCTAGTGGCTGGGCGCCCCCCCATGGGCCTCCCCCCCCCCCCCGCGCCTAGGGTTGGAAACCCTAGGGTAGGGGGCGCCCCACTTGCCTTGGGGGGCAAGGCACCCCCCTGGCCGCCGCCCCCCATCCAGATGGGATCCCTGGCCGGCGCCCCCCCCCCCTCCCAGGGGGCCTATATAAAGGGGGGAGGGAGGGCAGCAAGATTACAGCCTTGGGCGCCTCCCTCCTCCCCTGCTACACCCCTCTCTCTCGTAGAAGCTCGGCGAAGCCCTGCTGGCATCCCGCTACATCCACCACCACGCCGGCGTGCTGCTGGATCTCCATCAACCTCTCCTTCCCCCTTGCTGGATCAAGAAGGAGGAGACGTCGCTGCACCGTACGTGTGTTGAACGCGGAGGTGCCATTCGTTCGGCACTCGGTCATCGGTGATTTGGATCACGGCGAGTACGACTCCATCATCCACGTTCATTGGAACGCTTCCGCTCGCGATCTACAAGGGTATGTAGATGCACTCCTTTCCCTTCGTTGCTAGTATACTCCATAGATGCATCTTGGTGAGCGTAGGAAAATTTTAAAATTATGCTACGATTCCCAACAGTGGCATCATGAGCCAGGCCTATGCGTAGTTACTATGCACGAATAGAACACAAAGCAGTTGTGGGCGTTGGTGTTGCCAATTCTTCTTGCCGCTACTAGTCGTATCTTGTTTCGGCGGCATTGTAGGATGAAGCGGCCCGGACCGACCTTACACGTACGCTTACGTGAGACAGGTTCCACCGACTGACATGCACTAGTTGCATAAGGTGGCTAGCGGGTGTCTGTCTCTCCTACTTTAGTCGGAACGGATTCGATGAAAAGGGTCCTTATGAAGGGTAAATAGAAATTGGCAAATCACGTTGTGGTCATACGTAGGTAAGAAACGTTCTTGCTAGAAACCTACAAACCACGTAAAAAACTTGCAACAACAATTAGAGGACGTCTAACTTGTTTTTGCAGCAAGTGCTATGTGATGTGATATGGCCAGAAGATGTGATGAATGATATATGTGATGTATGAGATTGATCATATTCTTGTAATAGGAATCACGACTTGCATGTCGATGAGTATGACAACCAGCAGGAGCCATAGGAGTTGTCTTTATTGTTTTGTATGACCTGCGTGTCATTGAATAACGCCATGTAAATTACTTTACTTTGTTGCTAAACGCGTTAGCCATAGAAGTAGAAGTAATCATTGGCGTGACGACTTCATGAAGACACAATGATGGAGATCATGATGATGGAGATCATGGTGTCATGCCGGTGACGAAGATGATCATGGTGCCCCGAAGATGAAGATCAAAGGAGCATAATGATATTGGCCATATCATGTCACTATTTGATTGCATCTGATGTTTATCATGTTTTTGCATCTTATTTGCTTAGAACGACGGTAGTAAGTAAGATGATCCCTTATGATAATTTCAAGAAAAGTGTTCCCCCTAACTGTGCACCATTGCGAAGGTTCGTTGTTTCGAAACACCACGTGATGATCGGGTGTGATAGATTCTAACGTTCGAATACAACGGGTGTTGACGAGCCTAGCATGTACAGACATGGCCTCGGAACACACGCAATACACTTAGGTTGACTTGACGAGCCTAGCATGTACAGACATGGCCTCGGAACACGGAGGACCGAAAGGTCGAGCATGAGTCGTATAGAAGATACGATCAACATGGAGATGTTCACCGGTCTTGACTAGTCCGTCTCACGTGATGATCGGACACGGCCTAGTTAACTCGGATCATGTTTCACTTAGATGACTAGAGGGATGTCTATCTGAGTGGGAGTTCATTGAATAATTTGATTATATGAACTTAATTATCATGAACTTAGTCTAAAATCTTTACACTATGTCTTGTAGATCAAATGGCCAACGTTGTCCTCAATTTCAACGCGTTCCTAGAGAAAACCAAGCTGAAAGATGATGGCAGCAACTATACGGACTGGGTCCGGAACCTGAGGATCATCCTCATAGTAGCCAAGAAAGATTATGTCTTAGAAGCACCGCTAGGTGAAGCACCAATCCCAGAGAACCAAGACGTTATGAACGCTTGGCAATCACGTGCTGATGATTACTCCCTCGTTCAGTGCGGCATGCTTTACAGCTTAGAACCGGGTCTCCAAAAGCGTTTTGAGAAACATGGAGCATATGAGATGTTCGAGGAGCTGAAACTGGTTTTCCAAGCTCATGCCCGGGTCGAGAGATATGATGTCTCCGACAAGTTCTTCAGCTGTAAAATGGAGGAGAATAGTTCTGTTAGTGAGCACATACTCAGAATGTCTGGGTTGCACAACCGCTTATCCCAGCTGGGAGATAATCTCCCGGATGACGCGGTCATTGACAGAATCCTCCAGTCGCTTCCACCAAGCTACAAGAGCTTTGTGATGAACTTCAATATGCAGGGGATGGAAAAGACCATTCCCGAGGTATATTCAATGCTGAAATCAGCGGAGGTGGAGATCAGAAAAGAACATCAAGTGTTGATGGTGAATAAAACCACTAAGTTCAAGAAGGGCAAGAAGAACTTCAAGAAGGACGGCAAGGGAGTTGCCGCGCCCGGTAAGCCAGTTGCCGGGAAGAAGTCAAAGAATGGACCCAAGCCTGAAACTGAGTGCTTTTATTGCAAGGGAAGTGGTCACTGGAAGCGGAACTGCCCCAAATACTTAGCGGACAAGAAGGCCGGCAACACCAAAGGTATATGTGATATACATGTAATTGATGTGTACCTTACCAGTACTCGTAGTAGCTCCTGGGTATTTGATACCGGTGCGGTTGCTCATATTTGTAACTCAAAACAGGAACTACGGAATAAACGGAGACTGGCGAAGGACGAGGTGACGATGCGCGTCGGGAATGGTTCCAAGGTCGATGTGATCGCCGTCGGCACGCTACCTCTGCATCTACCTACGAGATTAGTTTTAAACCTCAATAATTGTTATTTAGTGCCAGCTTTGAGCATGAACATTGTATCTGGATCTCGTTTAATTCGAGATGGCTACTCATTTAAATCCGAGAATAATGGTTGTTCTATTTATTTGAGAGATATGTTTTATGGTCATGCCCCGCTGGTCAATGGTTTATTCTTGATGAATCTCGAACGTGATGTTACACATGTTCATAGTGTGAATACCAAAAGATGTAAAGTTGATAACGATAGTCCCACATATTTGTGGCACTGCCGCCTTGGTCACATTGGTGTCAAGCGCATGAAGAAGCTCCATGCAGATGGACTTTTGGAGTCTCTTGATTACGAATCATTTGACACGTGCGAACCATGCCTCATGGGTAAGATGACCAAGACTCCGTTCTCCGGAACAATGGATCGAGCAACCAACTTATTGGAAATCATACATACCGATGTGTGCGGTCCAATGAGTGTTGAGGCTTGCGGAGGATATCGTTATGTTCTCACTCTCACTGATGACTTAAGTAGATATGGGTATGTCTACCTAATGAAACACAAGTCTGAAACCTTTGAAAAGTTCAAGGAATTTCAGAGTGAGGTCGAGAATCAACGTGACAGGAAAATAAAATTCTTACGATCAGATCGTGGTGGAGAATATTTAAGTCACGAGTTTGGTGCACACTTAAGGAAATGTGGAATAGTTTCACAACTCACGCCGCCTGGAACACCTCAGAGAAATGGTGTGTCCGAACGTCGTAATCGCACTCTATTGGATATGGTGCGATCTATGATGTCTCTTACCGATTTACCGCTCTCATTTTGGGGCTATGCTTTAGAGACTGCCGCATTCACTTTAAATAGGGCTCCATCGAAATCCATTGAGACGACACCGTATGAATTATGGTTTGGGAAGAAACCTAAGCTGTCGTTTCTAAAAGTTTGGGGATGCGATGCTTATGTCAAGAAACTTCAACCTGAAAAGCTCGAACCCAAATCGGAGAAATGCGTCTTCATAGGATACCCTAAGGAAACCATTGGGTATACCTTCTACCTCAGATCCGAAGGCAAGATCTTCGTTGCCAAGAACGGGTCGTTTCTGGAGAAGGAGTTTCTCTCGAAAGAATTGAGTGGGAGGAAAGTGGAACTTGATGAGGTGATAGTCACCCCTTCCGAACCGGAAAGTAGCGCAGCGCGGGAAGATGTTCCTGTGGTGCCTACACCGACTGGGGAGGAAGTTAATGATGATGATCATGAAGCTTCGGATCAAGTTACTACTGAACTTCGTAGGTCCACAAGGACACGTTCCGCACCAGAGTGGTACGACAACCGCTCCTGGAAATCATGTTGTTAGACAACGGTGAACCTTCGAACTATGAAGAAGCGATGGCGGGCCCGGATTCCGACAAATGGCTAGAAGCCATGAAATCCGAGATAGGATCCATGTATGAAAACGAAGTATGGACTTTGACTGACTTGCCCGATGATCGGCGAGCCATGGAAAACAAATGGATCTTTAAGAAGAAGACAGACGCGGATGGTAATGTGACCATCTATAAGGCTCGACTTGTCGCTAAGGGTTATCGACAAGTTCAAGGGGTTGACTACGATGAGACTTTCTCACCCGTAGCGAAGCTGAAGTCCGTCCGAATCATGTTAGCAATTGCCGCATACTATGATTATGAGATATGGCAGATGGACGTCAAAACGGCATTCCTTAACGGCTTCCTTAAGGAAGAGTTGTATATGATGCAGCCGGAAGGTTTTGTCGATCCTAAGAATGCTAACAAAGTATGCAAGCTCCAGCGCTCAATCTATGGGCTGGTGCAAGCATCTCGGAGTTGGAACATTCGCTTTGATGAGATGATCAAAGCGTTTGGGTTTACACAGACTTATGGAGAAGCCTGTGTTTACAAGAAAGTGAGTGGGAGCTCTGTAGCATTTCTCATATTATATGTGGATGACATATTATTGATGGGAAATGATATAGAATTCTTGGAAAGTATAAAGGCCTATTTGAATAAGTGTTTTTCAACGAAGGACCTTGGAGAAGCTGCTTATATATTAGGCATCAAGATTTATAGAGATAGATCAAGACGCCTCATTGGTCTTTCACAGAGTACATACCTTGACAAGATATTGAAGAAGTTCAATATGGATCAGTCCAAGAAGGGGTTCTTGCCTGTATTGCAAGGTGTGCAATTGAGCACGGCTCAATGCCCGACCACGGCAGAAGATAGAGAAAAGATGAGTGTCATCCCCTATGCCTCGGCCATAGGGTCTATTATGTATGCCATGCTGTGTACTAGACCTGATGTAAACCTTGCCGTGAGTTTGGTAGGAAGGTACCAAAGTAATCCCGGCATGGAACACTGGACAGCGGTCAAGAATATCCTGAAGTACCTGAAGAGGACTAAGGATATGTTTCTCGTTTATGGAGGTGACGAAGAGCTCGTCGTAAAGGGTTACGTCGACGCAAGCTTCGACACAGATCTGGATGACTCGAAGTCACAAACCGGATACGTGTATATTTTGAATGGAGGAGCAGTAAGCTGGTGCAGTTGCAAGCAAAGCGTCGTGGCGGGATCTACATGTGAAGCGGAGTACATGGCAGCCTCGGAGGCAGCACAGGAAGCAGTCTGGATGAAGGAGTTCATTACCGACCTAGGGGTGATTCCCAATGCGTCGGGCCCGATGACTCTCTTCTGTGACAACACTGGAGCCATTGCCCTTGCGAAGGAGCCCAGGTTTCACAGGAAGACCAGGCATATCAAGCGTCGCTTCAACTCCATTCGTGAAAGTGTTCAAAATGGAGACATAGATATTTGTAAAGTACATATGGACCTGAATGTAGCAGATCCGTTGACTAAACCTCTCCCTAGAGCAAAACATGATCAACACCAGGACGCAATGGGTGTTCGATTCATCACAATGTAACTAGATTATTGACTCTAGTGCAAGTGGGAGACTGTTGGAAATATGCCCTACAGGCAATAATAAATGGTTATTATTATATTTCTTTGTTCATGGTAATTGTCTATTGTTCATGCTATAATTGTATTATCCGGAAATCGTAATACATGTGTGAATACATAGACCACAACATGTCCCTAGTAAGCCTCTAGTTAACTAGCTCGTTGATCAACAGATAGTCATGGTTTCCTGACTATGGACATTGGATGTCATTGATAACGGGATCGCGTCATTAGGAGAATGATGTGATGGACAAGACCCAATCCTAAGCATAGCATAAAAGATCGTGTAGTTTCGTTTGCTAGAGCTTTTCCAATGTCAAGTATCTTTTCCTTAGACCATGAGATCGTGCAACTCCCGGATACCGTAGGAGTGCTTTGGGTGTGCCAAACGTCACAACGTAACTGGGTGACTATAAAGGTGCACTACGGGTATCTCCGAAAGTGTCTGTTGGGTTGGCACGGATCGAGACTGGGATTTGTCACTCCGTGTGACGGAGAGGTATCTCTGGGCCCACTCGGTAATGCATCATCATAATGAGCTCTATGTGACTAAGGCGTTAGTCACGGGATCATGCATTGCGGTACGAGTAAAGAGACTTGCCGGTAACGAGATTGAACAAGGTATTGGGATACCGACGATCGAATCTCGGGCAAGTAACATACCGATTGACAAAGGGAATTGCATACGGGATTGATTGAATCCTCGACATCGTGGTTCATCCGATGAGATCATCGTGGAACATGTGGGAGCCAACATGGGTATCCAGATCCCGCTGTTGGTTATTGACCGGAGAGGCGTCTCGGTCATGTCTGCATGTCTCCCGAACCCGTAGGGTCTACACACTTAAGGTTCGGTGACGCTAGGGTTGTAGAGATATGTGTATGCGGAAACCCGAAAGTTGTTCGGAGTCCCGGATGAGATCCCGGACGTCAGGAGGAGTTCCGGAATGGTCCGCAGGTGAAGAATTATATATAGGAAGTCAAGTTTCGGCCACCGGGAATGTTTCGGGGGTTACGGTATTGTACCGGGACCACCGGAAGGGTCCCGGGGGTCCACCGGGTGGGGCCACCTATCCCGGAGGGCCCCGTGGGCTGAAGTGGGAAGGGAACCAGCCCCTAGTGGGAAGGGAACCAGCCCCTAGTGGGCTGGGCGCCCCCCCATGGGCCTCCCCCCCGCGCCTAGGGTTGGAAACCCTAGGGTGGGGGGGCGCCCCACTTGCCTTGGGGGGCAAGGCACCCCCCTGGACGCCGCCCCCCATCCAGATGGGATCCCTGGCCGGCGCCCCCCCCCCCCCCTCCCAGGGGGCCTATATAAAGGGGGGAAGGGAGGGCAGCAAGATTACAGCCTTGGGCGCCTCCCTCCTCCCCTGCTACACCCCTCTCTCTCGTAGAAGCTCGGCGAAGCCCTGCTGGCATCCCGCTACATCCACCACCACGCCGTCGTGCTGCTGGATCTCCATCAACCTCTCCTTCCCCCTTGCTGGATCAAGAAGGAGGAGACGTCGCTGCACCGTACGTGTGTTGAACGCGGAGGTGCCGTTCGTTCGGCACTCGGTCATCGGTGATTTGGATCACGGCGAGTACGACTCCGTCATCCATGTTCATTGGAACGCTTCCGCTCGCGATCTACAAGGGTATATAGATGCACTCCTTTCCCTTCATTGCTAGTATACTCCATAGATGCATCTTGGTGAGCATAGGAAAATTTTAAAATTATGCTACGATTCCCAACAGCTAGAGCCACGAAGGAGGAAGAAACCATGCTCGCGGTGAACAATATACGGTTGCTCCGTGATGTCTACTACACAACCTTCTTCTTGTAGACGTTGTTGGGCCTCCAAGTGCAGAGGTTTGTAGGACAGTAGCAAATTTCCCTCAAGTGGATGACCTAAGGTTTATCAATCCGTGGGAGGCGTAGGATGAAGATGGTCTCTCTCAAACAACCCTGCAACCAAATAACAAAGAGTCTCTTGTGTCCCCAACACACCCAATACAGTGGTAAATTGTATAGGTGCACTAGTTCGGCGAAGAGATGGTGATACAAGTGCAATATGGATGGTAGATATAGGTTTTTGTAATCTGAAATTATAAAACAGGCAAGGTAACGAGTAATAAAAGTGAGCGTAAACGGTATTGCAATGCTAGGAAACAAGGCCTAGGGTTCATACTTTCACTAGTGCAAGTTCTCTCAACAATAATAGCATAATTAGATCATACAACAATCCCTCAACATGCAACAAAGAGACACTCCAAAGTCACTAATAGCGGAGAACAAACGAAGAGATTATTGTAGGGTACGAAACCACCTCAAAGTTATCCTTTCTGATCGATCTATTCAAGAGTCCGTAGTAAAATAACACGAAGCTATTCTTTCTGTTCGACCTATCCTAGAGTTCGTACTAGAATAACACCTTAAGACACATATCAACCAAACCCCTGATGTCACCTAGATACTCCAATGTCACCTCAAGTATCCGTGGGTATGATTATACGATATGCATCACACAATCTCAGATTCATCTATTCAACCAACACAAAGAACTTCAAAGAGTGCCCTAAAGTTTCTACCGGAGAGTCAAGACGAAAACGTGTGCCAACCCCTATGCATAAGTTCACAAGGTCACTGAACCCGCAAGTTGATCACCAAAACATACATCAAGTAGATCACGTGAATATCCCATTGTCACCACAGATAAGCACATGCAAGACATACATCAAGTGTTCTCAAATCCTTAAAGACTCAATCCGATAAGATAAATTCGAAGGGAAAACTCAATCCATTACAAGAGAGTAGAGGGGGAGAAACATCATAAGATCCAACTATAATAGCAAAGCTCGCGGTACATCAAGATCGTGCCAAATCAAGAACACGAGAGAGAGAGAGAGAGAGAGAGAGAGAGAGAGATCAAACACATAGCTAATGGTACATACCCTCAGCCCCGAGGGTGAACTACTCCCTCCTCATCATGGAGAGCGCCGAGATGATGAATATGGCCACCGGTGATGGATCCCCCCTCCGGCAGGGTGCCGGAACAGGGTCCCGATTAGTTTTTGGTGGCTACAGAGGCTTGCAGCGGCGGAACTCCCGATCTAGGTTATTTTCTGGAGGTTTGGGGATTTATAGGAGAGGTTGGCATCGAGAACAGTCAGGGGGCCCCACGGAGAGTCCACGAGGCACAGGGGCGCGCCCTCCACCCTCGTGGGGTCCACGGGACTCCCCTCCGATAACTCTTTGTTCCAGTATTTTTTATATTTTCCAGAAAAAATCTCCGTTGATTTTCAGCGCATTCCGAGAACTTTTATTTCTGCACAAAAACAACACCACGGTAGTTCTGCTGAAAACAGCGTCACTCGGGTTAGTTCTAACCAAATCATACCAAAATCATGTAAAAATATTATAAACATGGCATGAATACATCAAAAATTATAGATACGTTGGAGATGTATCAGCATCCCCGAGCTTAATTCCTGCTCGTCCTCGAGTAGGTAAATGATAAAAACAGAATTTTTGATGTGAAATGCTACTTAACATATTTATCAATGTAATCTTCTCTATTGTGGCAAGAATATTCAGATCCATAAGATTCAAGACAAAAGTTTAATATTTACATAAAAATAATAATACTTCAAGCATACTAACAAAGTAATCATGTCTTCTCAAAATAACATGGCCAAAGAAATTTCATCCCTACAAAATCATATAGTTTGGCTATGCTCCATCTTCGCCACACAAAATGTTCAAATCATGCACAACCCCGATGACAAGCCAAGCAATTGTTTCATACTTTAGTATTCTCAAACTTTTTCAACTTTCACGCAATACATGAGCGTGAGCCATGGACATAGCACTATAGGTGGAATAGAATGGTGGTTGTGGAGAAGACAAAAAAGAGAGGAAGATGGTCTCACATCAACTAGGCGTATTAATGGGCTATGGAGATGCCCATCAATAGATATCAATGTGAGTGAGTAGGGATTGCCATGCAACGGATGCACTAGAGCTATAAATGTATGAAAGCTCAACAAAAGAAACTAAGTGGGTGTGCATCCAACTTGCTTGCTCACGAAGACCTAGGGTATTTTGAGAAAGCCCATTGTCGGAATATACAAGCCAAGTTCTATAATGAAAATTCCCACTAGTATATGAAAGTGACAAAATAAGAGACTCTCTATCATGAAGATCATGGTGCTACTTTGAAGCACAAGTGTGGAAAAAGGATAGTAGCATTGTCCCTTCTCCCTTTTTCTCTCATTTTTTTCTTTTTGGTTTGGCTTCTTTGGCCTCTTTTTTTCCTCACACGGGACAATGCTCTAATAATGAAGATCATCACACTTTCATTTACTTACAACTCAAGAATTACAACTCGATACTAGAACAAAATATGACTCTATATGAATGCCTCCGGCGGTGTACCGGGATATGCAATGAATCAAGAGTGACATGTATGACAAATTATGAATGGTGGCTTTGCCACAAATACGATGTCAACTACATGATCATGCAAGGCAATATGACAATGATGAAGCGTGTCATAATAAACGGAACGGTGGAAAGTTGCATGGCAATATATCTCGGAATGGCTATGGAAATGCCATAATAGGTAGGTATGGTGGCTTTTTTGAGGAAGGTAAATGGTGGGTTTATGGTACCGACGAAAGTTGCGCGGTACTTAAGAGGCTAGCAATGGTGGAAGGGTGAGAGTGCGTATAATCCATGGACTCAACATTAGTCATAAAGAACTCACATACTTATTGCAAAAATCTACAAGTCATCAAATCCAAGCACTACGTGCATGATCCTAGGGGTATAGATTGGTAGGAAAAGACCATCGCTCGTCCCCGACCGCCACTCATAAGGAAGACAATCAAAGAAACACCTCATGCTTCAAATTTGTTACACAATGGTTACCATACGTGCATGCTACGGCACATGCAAACCTCAACACAAGTATTTCTCAAATTCACAATTAGTCAACTAGCATGACTCTAATATCACCATCTTCATATCTCAAAACAATCATCAAGCATCAAACTTCTCATAGTATTCAATGCACTTTATATGAAAGTTTTTATTATACCCATCTTGGATGCCCATCATATTAGGACTAAATTCATAACCAAAACAAATGACCATGCTGTTCTAAAGGACTCTCAAAATAATATAAGTGAAGCATGAGAGATCAATAATTTCTTCAAAATAAAACTACCGCCGTGCTCTAAAAAGATATAAGTGAAGCACTAGAGCAAATGACAAACTACTCCAAAAGATATAAGTGAAGATCAATGAGTAGTCGAATAATTATGTAACTATGTGAAGACTCTCTAACATTTAAGAATTTCAGATCTTGGCATATTATTCAAACAGCAAGCAAAACAAAATAAAATAAAATGATGCTCCAAGCAAAACACATACCATGTGGTGAATAAAAATATAGCTCCAAGTAAAGTTACCGATGAACGAAGGCGAAAGAGGGGATGCCATACGGGGCATCCCCAAGCTTAGGCTCTTGGTTGTCCTTGAATATTACCTTGGGGTGCCTTGGGCATCCCCAAGCTTAGGCTCTTGCCACTCCTTATTCCATAGTCCATCGAATCTTTACCCAAAACTTGAAAACTTCACAACACACAACTTAACTCCGTTAGTATAAGAAAATAAATCACCACTTAGGTACTATTGTGAACTCATTCTAAATTAATATTGGTGTAATATCTACTGTATTCCAACTTCTCTATGGTTCATACCCTCCGATACTACTCATAGATTCACCAAATAAGCAAACAACACATAGAAAACAGAATCTGTCAAAAACAGGACAGTCTGTAGCAATCTGTATCATTCGAATACTTCTGTAACTTCAAAAATTCTGAAATAAATTAGTGGACGTGAGGAATTTGTATATTAATCATATTCAAAAATAATCAACCTAAAAGCACTCTCCAGTAAAAAATGACAGCTAATCTCGTGAGCGCAAAAGTTTCTGTTTTTTACAGCAAGATCGCAAAGACTTCACCCAAGTCTTACCAAAGGTTCTACTTGGCACAAACACTAATTAAAACATAAAACCATATCTAACCGGAGGCTAGATAGATTATTTGTTACTAAACAGGAGCAAAAGGCAAAGAACAAAAATTAAATTGGGCTGCCTCCCAACAAGCGCTAACGTTTAACGCCCCTAGCTAGGCATGATGATTTCAATGATGCTCACATAAAAGATAAGAATTGAAACATAAAGAGAGCATCATGAAGAATATGACTAGCACATTTAAGTCTAACCCACTTCCTATGCATAGGGATTTAGTGAGCAAACAATTTATGGGAACAAGGATCAACTAGCATAGGAAAGCAAAACAAGCATAACTTCAAGATTTTAAGCACATAGAGAGGAAACTTGATATTATTGCAATTCCTACAAGCATATATTCCTCCCTCATAATAATTTTCAATAGCATCATGAATGAATTCAACAATATAACCATCACATAAAGCATTCTTTTCATGATCTACAAACATAGAATTTTTATTACTGTCCACATAAGCAAATTTCTTCTCATTCAGAATAGTGGGAATATCATAAAAAAACTTGAATACTATAAATTGTTTCCACATTAAGAGAGTAATGTTCAGAAAAGGGTAATAATAATCATGACAAGTTTTATAGATATAATCATCACTACTTTTTATAGCATAAGTATCATCACAATAATCATCATAAGTAGGAGGCATGCTATCATCATAATAAATTCTCATATCAAAACTTGGGAGACTAAAAATATCATCTTCATTAAACATAGCATCCCCAAGCTTGGGACAAACAGTAATTGCAGCAAATAAATTCTCAAACATGTCATTCTCATCAAACATAGCATCCCCAAGCTTGGGCCTTTGCATATCATAAGCATAATCACTCTCATCATTAATAGTATGGATAGCACCAATAGTATAGCAATTATCATCATCACAATGAGTAATAGGAGCAACATCATTTGGGAGGGATACCTTTTTACCTTTGCTTCTCCGTCTTTTCTTTTTCTGCTTCGCATCATGTGTGGGTTTAATCCTCTTTTCGGAGCTCCTTATTAATGAGAATGGTTGAATAGAAAGCTCCTCCTTGTTACCTGATTCATCATAAGAAAGAATAGGAGGATATTGGGAAATCTCTTCCCTTTCATTAGTATTCTCATCATCTTCTATTTGTTTTCTTGTCTTCATGTAATTGGCAATATAAGGATTTTCAATGCAATTCACCGCACAATACATATAAATTTCCTCTAGATCAAAATCAAGAATTGTCTCAAGGGCAAATTCTGGAATATCCTTAGTTATACGTTTCATTTCTTCATGACCCAGAAGTAAACTAAGTTCATTATGATGCGCAAGGGAAATCAAGTCATCACAATTTTTGGACACGATTCGATCATGAAAAAATTTGCATTGGATATTTAAATGACCACGTTCATTGCAAAGTTCAGAAGGATGGCTAAGAAAATTTAAATTTCCAGCACAAACATCCAGCCTTTTTTGCAACCATTTAGTTTCTAAATACTTATGCCTCTTGAAAAATCTATATTCCCTATTTGGTGTGTACTTGCAAACTCTATGCACTCCACAAAAATTGACATGCTTATAAGAGACATTTTCATCATGACTAGTGCAATCATCATTAGTACTATGGATATTCAAAGAGTTCATACTAACAACATTGCAATCATGCTCATCATTCAAAGATTTAGTGCCAAACATTTTAATGCATTCTTCTTCTAGCACTTGGGCACAATTTTCCTTTCCATCATTTTCACGAAAGACGTTAAAAAGATGAAGCATATGAGGCACCCTCAATTCCATTTTTTTTGTAGTTTTCTTTTATAAACTAAACTAGTGATAAAACCAGAAACTAAAATATTCGATTGCAAGATCTAAAGATATACCTTCAAGCACTCACCTCCCCGGCAACGACGCCAGAAAAGAGCTTAGTTGACGGGGTGTTAGTGCCGCTTACCTAGCCTCCCCGGCAACGACGCCAGAAAAGAGCTTGATGTCTACTACACAACCTTCTTCTTGTAGACGTTGTTGGGCCTCCAAGTGTAGAGGTTTGTAGGACAGTAGCAAATTTCCCTCAAGTGGATGACCTAAGGTTTATCAATCCGTGGGAGGCGTAGGATGAAGATGGTCTCTCTCAAACAACCCTGCAACCAAATAACAAAGAGTCTCTTGTGTCCCCAACACACCCAATACAGTGGTAAATTGTATAGGTGCACTAGTTCGGCGAAGAGATGGTGATACAAGTGCAATATGGATGGTAGATATAGGTTTTTGTAATCTGAAATTATAAAACAGGCAAGGTAACGAGTAATAAAAGTGAGCGTAAACGGTATTGCAATGCTAGGAAACAAGGCCTAGGGTTCATACTTTCACTAGTGCAAGTTCTCTCAACAATAATAGCATAATTAGATCATACAACAATCCCTCAACATGCAACAAAGAGACACTCCAAAGTCACTAATAGCGGAGAACAAACGAAGAGATTATTGTAGGGTACGAAACCACCTCAAAGTTATCCGTTCTGATCGATCTATTCAAGAGTCCGTAGTAAAATAACACGAAGCTATTCTTTCTGTTCGATCTATCCTAGAGTTCGTACTAGAATAACACCTTAAGACACATATCAACCAAACCCCTGATGTCACCTAGATACTCCAATGTCACCTCAAGTATCTGTGGGTATGATTATACGATATGCATCACACAATCTCAGATTCATCTATTCAACCAACACAAAGAACTTCAAAGAGTGCCCTAAAGTTTCTACCGGAGTGTCAAGACGAAAACGTGTGCCAACCCCTATGCATAAGTTCACAAGCTCACTGAACCCGCAAGTTGATCACCAAAACATACATCAAGTAGATCACGTGAATATCCCATTGTCACCACAGATAAGCACATGCAAGACATACATCAAGTGTTCTCAAACCCTTAAAGACTCAATCCGATAAGATAACTTCGAAGGGAAAACTCAATCCATTACAAGAGAGTAGAGGGGGAGAAACATCATAAGATCCAACTATAATAGCAAAGCTCGCGGTACATCAAGATCGTGCCAAAGCAAGAACACGAGAGAGAGAGAGAGAGAGAGAGAGAGAGAGAGAGAGAGAGAGAGAGAGATCAAACACATAGCTACTGGTACATACCCTCAGCCCCGAGGGTGAACTACTCCCTCCACGTCATGGAGAGCGCCGGGATGATGAAGATGGCCACCGGTGATGGATCCCCCCTCCGGCAGGGTGCCGAAACAGGGTCCCGATTGGTTTTTGGTGGCTACAGAGGCTTGCGGCGGCGGAGCTCCCGATCTAGGTTATTTTCTGGAGGTTTGGGGATTTATAGGAGAGTTTGGCGTCGAGAACAAGTCGGGGGGCCCCATGGAGAGTCCACGAGGCACAGGGGTGCGCCCCAGGGGGTGGGCGCGCCCTCCACCCTCGTGGGGCCCACGGGACTCCCCTCCGGTAACTCTTCGTTCCAGTATTTTTTATATTTTCTAGAAAAAAACTCCGTTGATTTTCAGCGCATTCCGAGAACTTTTATTTCTGCACAAAAACAACACCACGGTAGTTCTGCTGAAAACAGCGTCAGTCGGGTTAGTTCTAACCAAATCATACCAAAATCATGTAAAAATATTATAAACATGGCATGAATACATCAAAAATTATAGATACGTTGGAGACGTGTCACTCCGCGTATGTAGAGGAAGAAGGGAATGAACTGGAGATAGGTAAGTGATGTGTGTGATAGCAAGCATAGTCTCTCGACATGTATTTATAGGCAGCAGAGAGCCAGAGAGATCACATACTGATTAAATGCCGTGGTGAGGGGATACTTTTTATTTAATGAGTGTATCCGCAAAAGTTGTGCACCTTTTTCAAAGCTTTTTCAAAGAAATTACATTCCTTAATTATCAGAACCTCCAACCTTCTATTTTAGACGAGGAACCCCTAGGTAAGAGCATTTGTAGTGGACGCTTAATACTCTGATTTATTCATTTATTGTCATGGCAGTATAAAGAACGCCCGAAATAACAAAAATTAACAAGCGCTATCGCCTATTTCCTAGTGGGAGGAAGTTTCCTTCCCTAACCACTATTCCCGCCAACGGTGACATCTCTAGCCATGGGTAGCTCCGGCGAGCCTCATGGAGCCCACTGACTGTGGCCCCGCTCATACCTGGTCCCGCTACCGCTTTCATATTGCGATTCTGTATTTATGGTCTCATTAATAAACACATAATATTTTGGTAGATCACCCCCTTATTAAGTTTGCTATTTTATTACATTACATTTTCCCAGATTTGGTAGGTAGCCTTTTCGGTGAGTAGACATTTTAATATGGTTATCATTGTCCTTTGGTTAATTTTGCTTGCATGTGTGCATAATTGACTACCACCCCCACACCGTATGACATGTTTTGCCCCGAAACAGAAAAATAATTCATCGACCAGACACTAAAGTTATCAAAACAATATATACACGAATCACAAATTGTTGTACAACATAGGATAGGCCCACTGATGGTTATAGTCGTGTACCTTCAAGACATAACGATGTGATATGTAGGTATCATTTTGCTATATATCTTCAAGATGAAGTCATATGAGTAAGGGCATGCACAATGGTTGATAAGAAGCTATTTTCTTATGCCTTCCACATCATTTAGAGAAAGCAAAAGACATGTTGTACAATGTATTATCTTTATCTCTAGAAATTAATGTCTGCATGCTCCTAAATAATTATAGTGATTAAAGATAGTGTATGACTTATACTTCTAGAGAGTATTATGGATTTGATACTAGTGTATGATAGTACCTTCATAGTGCATATTACCACTGATTTGTCCTTTAGATGACCTCATTGATTGTTTTGTATGTCTCATAGCAGCACCTCATTTATTATGATACACTATCATGATATAATATTTAGTATCATTATTTCCTCATTTAATGATATGCTATGTCAGCAATATAGATCAACGATAGTTTGATTTTGGCGCGTCTAGTTTCCATTATATGGTTATATGAAACAAGACATACCAAATTTTAGGCCGATCCATGTCTATGAAACACTAGATCAGTGAAGTAACTTTGGGCAATCATAAACTCATAGATTTAATTAGGACCATCATGAAAAATCAAGTAACTTCAGGCCATAATCTAAAGCAAATCAGCCATGGAAAACAAAATCCGTGAATAAATATAAGGAAGTACTCTACAGATTTGATACTATTTTTCCGCTTTTGCTATTTGTCAGTTGCATGAATTTTATTTTGTGTAAGTCACCTTTTCTTCTTCTTATGTTCTCTGAAAATTTATTCACGGACAATTCTTGAAACCCTAAATATATTATGTTAGTGCCTTTTTTTTGTAGTAGTAGTCAAGATTTCCAACACAAATTTAATACTCGAAAGATCAGTTGGCATCAATCTTGAGCGTTTAGCAATATCCATCGTATCCTTGGAGTACAAAATTAAGCAGATAAACAGCAGATCAGCTGCCAAATTATTCAAAGAAAGCATTTTTTTCACATTATGTTTGCAAATTTTCAAAGCATGAAAGCAAGTATTATTCCAGGCACGGGCTCGATTACTACATATAGCTAGCGCACTCGTGCTGCACAACTAATTAACGTGCGTACTCCATTGATCCCACGGACGGATCAATCACCGGAAGTTTACGATGGATCGGTAGGTCTTGCCGGCCTGCCAGCCAGTGGGGATGACATTGCGGGCGACGAGCTTCTTGCCGGAGCCGGAGGTGAGGCGGAACGATATGGGTGCCTGCAGGGTGGACCCCGCGTTGTACTTCCACACGGCGCCCCACGACTCCTGCATCGGCGCCCAGCTGCCGCCGCGCTGCTGAAGCTCGACCGCAGACAGGTCACCGTCGCCGGCCTCGTCCTCGATGAGCACCGCAAGGTAGTTGGGGTTGGAGCCGGCGTCCACCTTGAAGGCGATGTCCAGCCCATGCCAGTTGCACGGGACCCTGCGAGCGAAGAAATCAAAGAGATGAGGATCACACGAACAATGCCAGTGCACGTAGGCATAAGTGTGTGCGCTAGCTAGCTATTTAAGCGAGAGCTTACCGGTTGTACTGGATTCTAAGCTTGCCGACGTTGCGGAGGTTGTCGTCCTGTCCAGGCTTGGCCATGGCGCCGAACGCTTTCCCGCTGAGGTCGAAGTGCGCAGCCTCGGCCTGGCACGGCCCGCCAGGGCACTGGTCTGTGACGACCACGGTCACCGGGGACCCGGAGCAAGCGGGATTGCCGATGCATCGAACCTGATAGCAAGCGCCGCAGCCCTTGCCGCCATTGAAGATGGAGGAGCCACCCGCCGTGATCATGGCGGAGAACGGCGGCTGCTCCACGTCGCCATGGTACCCGCACGCACCACCTGCGGCACGCCCATGCACGCGTCAGTACTCGATCACTACGAATACACGTAAACAACTACTACTATGTAGTATTGTATGTACGCGTCCTAGCATGCATGCACTCTCATCATGGAGGTCGATCTGCATGTGACTATATACAAATATACCTACCGTCAGAGCCGGCGCCGTGGCGGGGACCGTACCACGTCGCGCCGCCGTCAGACCAGCCGGAGACGCTGGGCGGATGGAGGATGAGGAGGCAGCTGCTGGCTAGAGCCACGAAAGCGAGGAAGGAAGAAGAAGCCATGCTCACGCTGAAGAATATACGATTACTCCGGGTACGTTAGAGCAAGGAGAGTCTCTCGCCATGTATTTATAGGCAGCAGACGGCCAGAGGGATCGCGCGCTGATTACATGCCGATTGGAGGAGAGTTTTCCGTTTATTCAATTAGCGTATCCTCAAAGATTTTTTAACTTCCTGAAAACAAAGCATCTTTGCAGGGATTCTATCCGTTGTTTGTCTGAGAAACAATTGTAGCTCAATCAGTGATGTATCCGTCAGATCTTATATGTGGAAATTTATTCAAAACTTTCCTTTTATAATTTTTTTTTTAGAATCTTCTTTTATAAGTTTTGGTAGTATTTATTTTCTCTCCGTTGTTCTTCATGGCCTATATATATATGCTCTGGGCCAAGAAGATTATGTGTATGTAGCAGATTTGTCTGGGGAAATCCCTACTTGCCGCATTTATATGACAAACTAACGAGGATGGCCCGGCCCATTTGCGTGGAGAAGTATCCGGTTTTGAAACCTTCTGGAAGGCCCCAGTCGGTTTATAGCGGTTGTGGGAACCTTCCAGAAGGTAACAAACCGATTTTTTTTTCTGTCTTTTAATTTCGTTTTTTCTTTTCTTTTTTGTCATTTTTGTTTTATACTTTCTTAAAAATGTTCATGGATTCAAATTTTATTGTTCAAAAGTTCAAAAAGTGTACACATTTCCAAAAACTGTCCGAAAATTTCAAAAAAATTGTTCAGAAATTAAAAAAAATTCCCATTTTCCAAAAAATCATCTATTTTAAAAGTGTTTGAGTTTCGAAAAAATGATCCTTTTTTCAAAAAAAATCAGAATAT
Source organism: Aegilops tauschii subsp. strangulata (assembly GCF_002575655.3). NCBI lineage: Eukaryota > Viridiplantae > Streptophyta > Magnoliopsida > Poales > Poaceae > Aegilops > Aegilops tauschii. The sequence continues at coordinate 39,640,810 of NC_053036.3, forward strand.
TAAAAAAATGTTTCTGTTTTCAAAAAAAAAATAGATTCAAAGATTGTTCGTGTTTTCCAAAATGGCAGGTCAGCGACTCGTTCTGGTGGCGACAAAGATCGCTTGGTGCTCCAGAGACCTTGATGTAATTTTCATTATGTTTGGAGAGTTTGAACTTTGATGATAGATCTGAATCTTTTTCGCAGAAAAAATATACAACAAATATGAAGCTTCCTACATTATAATCATGCAATATTGATGTGTGTTAATGATACATCGGCACCATCTTGCAATAAAAGAAAATAGGCTGCCAGCAAACTCGAAACAATCATGCAAGATTTCAAAGCATACGAAAGCAAAATGATAGAACTTTGTGCATGGTTGTAATAATGGCTGTAAAATCAACACTTGGTGCCACCGTAGATGGGAACATGGTTGAAGCCAATTACTCCAAAGACGCAAGTGTGAGTCTTGTGCCTCCACAGTATAATTGTGTGATGTATACATCAGGATAAACTCCTTCCCCAAGAACATTTCTGCAAACGTCTAAATGGTATTCCATCCGCTTTAAAATACTTGTCATGGTTTTAGTTAAAGTACATATGAACAAAATTACCGTATGGACACAGCAGGATAAACTCCTCCCCTCAAGAGAAAAGAAATGTGACGTCACGAAACATACAAATGGCAACCTTGTAGTATCAATCTTCGCATAATGAAAAAAAATGTTTCTACGGATTCTAAGAAGATATTATTTTTAGGGTTTGTAGATCTTACTCAGTATTTTTAGGTACAACATGGAATTACGCCAGTGAGGCCTGGTTTGGCAGGCCGGGGCAGGCCAGAAATTTCAAAGATCATACTTTCTGGGCCGAAAATTTCCCAACTTACTCCGGGTTTTGCCCCGGGCCAGCCCGCCCCGATCCCAGATTCTCGTCCCGATTGAGCCCTTGAGGGACGCGCAGTTTATTCTCCTGCGCCGCAGCCGCCTCCAGCCGTTTATCGCCGGCGCGTTGATCGGCTTCGGCGCCGCTCTGGCTTACGCACCGCAACCGCCGACCTCCGCCACGGCCTCTGCCACGCCTTCTTGTTTTTCTTTTGTTACAACGGCGTCCTGGTGTGCTGGAATCCGTTCACGACGACTGTTTCCTGAGCTGCGCTTGGTTCCAAACGAAACTACGGGAGAAAGAGAAACATGAGAACTTACTGTGGCTAATAGTTTTCCCCTTCTTTTGTGCCAAGCCCTCTCCTTTAGTCCTATTCCATCAGCAGTGCTACTGCATCACAAAGAACATACTATCACAACTGAAAATTACTCAACAGCAGTTCAAAGTCCTGTTTGGCTGTTCGGTAGCTGCTATGCTTGCATCATTATTTAGTTACCTTTCTATCTCATACTGTGAACTTGTGAAGACTATGCCCCCTGTGAAGATCATGTTCAGCACACTGTTTTATCATCTTCCTGCAAGAACTAGTACTGCTGCCTTAAAAAGAACAGCGCAACTGCACCTGGAAACTTGATGTAGAGACACCATCATGTTTGCACTGTTTTACTCTGTATTTTCGTGTGAAATAAGACATACTCAGGATTCTATTTTCGATGTTGGAGCTTTCCTGTGGTCTGGAGTTTGCCATGGAAGCATTTGTAACATAAATTTATACAAACTAACATTCATCTTCACTTCTTCAGCCCCTCGAACACTAAAACTTCTGCATTCTAGGGTGTCTTGTGTAGGCTTTTTACCTCAAAATTACTTTGCTGCTGTTAGAGTTTACTATGGATTAAAAAAGAAATTACAGATCTGATCACAATACTTGAGTTAATTTCCCTACTGCTACTTGCTATTATTTTTCATCCATATGTCTAATCCAGGGCCGGCTTTAATTTGGTTTTTAAATGTTTACTAAGATAATCCAGTGAAGTCTAAATCCATTATTAATGCTAGAGGGAAACCATTATAAGTATATACAAATGCATATCTGTTTGACTATAGAGTAGTTGCACGTTGTCGCCATCCCTAACCACCTTGAAAGGTTAATCCTTGGATTTTTACATCGTCCAGCTGAAAGTCTACTCAAAGAAGCTACCTATGAGGACTCCTGGGCATGCTAAGAAGGTAATTACAATGGAACAACTGACTTTTGTTCATCAGTTGTTATCCTGATGGTTAGGTTGCAGACTGGTGTCATTGGCCCCAAACAACTATACTTCCTGCTCTAATTTTGTCACTGAGAACTTGTATGTCAGTATGTATTCTCAACTACATTAACATTTTTAAGGTGAAAAATGTGACGAATGATGTAATTGATGGCAAGCGGGGCATGATCTACATTCCAGACCAGAAGGTCTGTGTCTAATTTGTTTTATTAATAGTTGTGAAGTTTAAATTAAACCTACTGGTATACTTAATCTGCTTCATGTTCTTTTTTTACTGAAAGATTTCAAAATTGACCTTAACAAAAGACATAAAGGGTCTGAAGCGCGAGCGCCGTGATGCCAAGAAAAACAAGGGGCATTCGAAGAAGCAAAAGGTCAACCCTGAGTGAATAATACAGTCATCATATAGTGTCCGAACATATTCTGTTTTCCAACATCAATATCATTAATGCTTGTTCCAGAGTTACTGAAGTCTGCACTGCGGTATTGAGTTAGCTAGGTACTCCCTCCGTCCGATAATATAAGAGCGTTTTTGACACTAGTGGGACGGAGGGAGTAGTTCTGTGTCAATTTTTAGATATATAATGCAGCTTACGATGCTATATGTCATGGTTCGGTTCATGATCTTGGCCTCTGTCACCATAATAGTCCATGTTCTTTGGCTTCAGTTATGTACTGTAGGTCTTTATCATCGATCAAAATAAAGTTTCACTATTCTTGTTTCGGAGTTGATGTGACAAGTCAGATGATAACGTTTTGTATCAGTCTAAACTCTGACGAAGCTTGCTTCTACAGCTTAGTATTTTTTTTTACTTTATGCCCTTTAATTAGATTTGTGTTGTATACTGTGTTCAACATTTGCCGAGATAAATCATCGATCTTCCAATTCTGTAACAGTTTATGCAGTCAGTCAACATCCCACTCAGTACAGATTCCATTGCTGCCTGCCACTAACGTTAACTCTGTTTCAACATTTTATTTTCAGCCGAGGAAGAAGAAGAAGAAGCCCGCTCCCAAGAGTGCAAAATGAAGGCGAGTGAAAGCCATGACTCAAGTGACACGCACCAGCTGAACCAATTGTCTCCTTAGCGTCTTAACATCGTACGTAAAATTTAAGCTCTGTACTGGCTACCTTAAAGTCACTGCTGGGTTTAAACACCTTAATCATCACAGCAATCTTTTGAGAATAGTTTCTGCCAAATGCAAGGTCTTGTGTATGGGTTTGGTAGTTTTGCACACACAAAAAAAATTATGAGTAGATTTTTAATTGTAGTACTGCTGTTTGCACCATCTTATCTCAGTATAGCAGGCACTGCCTATCAACCAACAACCATTGTAAAAGGCGATTGGGGATAGGGGAGGATTGCGGATGAGAGGGAAAATTGGGGATTGTTACATTAAAGCAAGGCTTTATTACTAGCCATTGTTGGGCATTTCGCCTCGTACAAACTCGGCGACCAGTGTCGGAATTCCAGTTCCAAACCAAGGATGATCAACACAGCAGCTACAACCTTGGCCATAGAACCCTCGATCCGTTGGTGATTGGGTGGGTGTTTTAAGTCTTCACCCACACAAATCATAACCTGATTCACCGCATCATCCTTCATACAATATGCAGCTATGTTCTTTTTTTCCCTGCTGTCGTGTAGTACACGAGACACGTGAAACAGGGCACGAGTAGCAGGAGAAGATGAGATATGCCGTAGGCGTAGGTCCATAGCAGAATCAGCAAATTTTGGCAGATGTTGCTTTGCTCCCTGCCAATCACAACACACACATCAGTGTATTTCAGCACAACCCTCAAACTCTGGATATACACCTGACGAATTCTGTCATAAAAAGGAGAAATAGTAATTTATAAACCGGTCGAACTCGTGCAGACGCTCTGGTGCTTCTCCTTGGCGAGCCAGGCGTCTTCCATGGCGCAGTAGTTATTCATCAATTCGGAGAGTCCGGCCATGGTTCTCGGCCGGTGATGGATGAGGTCCCTGTAGAGCCACTCTTCTTTTATGTTGTTATTTCTGAATGCTGTCAGGGCGTCTCTGTCACTGCAATCTGGGGTCGGTGAATCGGTTCTGCAAGGATCCATTTGTAATTTTCTTTATTTTTGGGTTGTGTTGTACTACTGGTTCCCCTTTTTTTACGAAAAGTCATGTGGCCTATTCGTGAAAAAAGGGGACCAAAACTACCGAACCATCTCATCTGACTTTTGAATTACGAGTGACAAATCTCAGATGTCTGTTTGTCCGGTGTTCTCGGGACAAAGGTCATGCCAGCGCCGATCTGATCGCCCATCTTGATCGTCATCGGATCGATGCAACTATATAGCAAGACCTACATGCGCCACTAATGACGAAGTCGATTCCAGCAGATCTCTGATAGGGGGTCTCGAACTAGTGGCCTAGATGTGATGGTAACAGAGACAAGAGATTTTTACCCAGGTTCGGTCTTTCCGAGGAGATAAAACTCTACGTTCTGCTTGTGTTGTATTGATTTGGGATGAAGTACAAAGTACAAGTTGATCTACCAGGAGATTGATGATGTCGTGTACAAGCCTTACCCCCTGACTTATATAGGTACCGGGGGCCTAGGGTTACAATACGTATAAGTGTTGTAGACGATATCTAAGTCTTAGAGTATGAGCCAAGTCTTCAAAAAATATTCCTTCTACACGCCATGGGCCACTTTGATGTGGCCCGCTGGTGAACCGACATGGGGTCCACAGCCCAGCCCACCTGGCCAAGAGACAACATGGTGTGTGACCCCTAATCCGAAACACCATCCATCTATACTTTGTACTCCAATCCAAAGCAATAAGCGCAAGCAGTACGCAGGCATTGGAGAGTCCAAACCTGGGTAAAAATTCATGTCATGTTACCATAGCATCTAATCGTCTAGCTCGAGATCCCTACCCTGAGATCCCTACCCCGAGATCTGCCGGATTTAGCTCTGTTAGCTCCCGCCCGTAGCGCATCATCTGCCTCCCGCAGCCGCTCTCGTTACTTGTCCAGCTCCTCCACCGGTGACACATCATTTCTGCCGCGTCTTCTGCCCTTTGCACATGTGACATTGATCTGGTGGAACGCCTCGAAAACATGCCAAGATATCCCTTCGTTGCACCCGCATCATCGCCAGTCGCGACGAGGAATGCCGATGTCGCCGTGCGGCGACATCGAGATGGGAGGCATGGTGGAGGAGCTCAGGGTGTGGCGTGGGGGAGGGGGGCGAGCCTGTAGCGAAGCCACGTGGATACGTAGCCGAAGGCCCGAACGAAGTGGCGGCTGGAGACTCGAACGAGGGGGCGTCACATAACAAATGATTGCGGTTCTTTTCCCTATGAAGTGCGCGAGGAGAATGATGGTGACGCCGTGGGCGAGGGAGGCATGGCGGGACGACACAGTGACAAGCGCAAGAAGAAGAACGGCGGCTGTGGGCGCGGCCTAGCAATGGAGCCATGGCGGGACAACACTCCAACGAGCGCAAGGAGAAGGACGGTGGCACTATGTGCGCGGCGCAGTGATGTAGCCATGGTGGGGGGCCATATTTGCGGGATGGGGAGAGAATTGAGGAAAGAAGATAGCGGATGGGGATGAATAGGATAAGGCATTCACACCAGAACATGTTTAGGGAACGGGCTAGAAAGTTGACGTGTATCCTCTAAGTGTTTTTTTAGATTTGTGCGTCTGATCCGACGGTAATTAAAGCTTTCTTTCCAAATTCTATAAATCCAACGTTGCGTTTTATAGTGACTAGTAGAATGCCCGTGCGTTGCTACGGGCAAAAACCGAATACCTATAATTTGCCATGGAATATAAAAATATGGACACATAGATCAAATTATTATTTTTTAATTGAGATATACACATTAAGCATTGTGTCTTCCTATTTTCATCATACTCTTTCACATTTTTCCTTCTCGGCAATCTCCCTATCTTCTTAACATGCCAAATCCCTCACCATCCAAGAACTTATAACTTGATATATACCACCCATGATTAAATAGCATAGTAGAATGCCCGTAGCACGAGCTACAATACATATAAATGACTTAAACAAATGATTAAGGTCGTCTTCATGGTCGAAACTCATTTCTCCTTCGTATGTTTGGGCAGGTTCAAACATCAAATGGGCGCCCAGTGGGCTCCCCAAAATTCAACCGTCTAGATAGTCAAGGCTTTCTCAAATCTAGCTCATGTGGGGGTGAAATGTGGTTTCCCGGTATATCCCAACACACACAAAAAACCACCCCGCAACGCACCCTTCCCTTTCCCTGCGGAACCGTCTCCTTTCTACTCGGTTTTCCGCCATAGCACGGCATTTCTCGCTGAAGCCCTCTCCTTTAAAATCAGATGACGCCCATCTTCGTCATGACACCCTCTCTCCATCACACCATAACTAAACAAACCAACTCCAACCCTTATTTCGATCATTCTCAACCCTCACTCTTATCACAAAATCCACTAATTTGTGGTCTAATTGAGCCAGCGATCGACGTCGTCGTGGCAGGCCAACAACAAGGGACATGGGCGGCAACCGCCTCCCCATCTTAGTGCTAGGAGGTGAGCTAGAGCACCCAATGCCCTCCCCCTCGCCGGCCAGCAAAAAACATAGCACTGTGGAGTGCTCTGCTCGCTGGCGATGGGGCATATATAGGCAACTCATTGGTCCCGGTTCGTGGCTGGAACCGGACTAAAGGGCATCCTTCTGTCCCTGTTCCTGCCACGAACCGAGACCAATGGTTGTAGGCCAGGAGCGAGGCCCATTGGTCGCGGTTCGTGCCAAGAACCGGGACAAATGGGCCCAGACGAACCGGGACCAATGCCCACGAGGCCCCAGCCGGCCCCCTGGGCTCACGAACCGGGAAAAATGCCTCCATTGGTCCCGGTTTGTGGCAGAACCGGGACTAATGGGCTGGCCAAGCCCGAACGAAAGCCCCTTTTTCTACTTGTGTCTCCCACACAGCTAGCCAGCCGTTGGCCGTTTGCCGCATTATTATACCCCCAAGCTATCAAACAATATTGCTGACACTGCATATTTGGCTTCACGCAAAACTTTAGATCTCGTGTTGAATCTAACCTCATAGATTGAGTATGAAAACATTTACAAATATGTTGATACTAATGATAATAATATAATATATGATTATGTCTACACCCGAGCATCTTCTCTAGCAGAATGCTCGGGTGTTGCCATAGAACAATATAAGAGAAATGCATCCAACTAAGTGTTTCATCTTAATATTAACAGGTATAATGCAAGGGAGGGCGATATGCCCCAATACCAACATGTGTCATTGATTGGTTGATGTGTGAAGTGTGATACTCTTGTTCTTATCTATGTCTTCAATAATGTGGATCGAGGTCCTTGCTTCCTCCTTCTATGTGCATCACATCTCTTTGTCCTCATGGGTTTACTCTTCTATGTCCATCACATCTCTTTCACCTCATTGTGTCTCCTACATCATCACCTCATAAGGTGACTCGTGCTTGTGTCCTAGTTTTTTTAATTTTCGCAAACCCCTTGGTGTGTACTTTCATATATTCGTAGTAAAATTAAGGGAAAGTGTACGAATGGCGAAAAACAGCTCATAATTGCCACAAATGATTGTTGAGTAAAATAAGAAACAACACATAGTTGCATGAGACCAAGAAAATATCAAGTCTGTATGATTTATTAACTATTTAAAAATATTCCTAGATGAAATGACAAATGTTTTTGTAATGCCAAATTAATTTTGATAAAATTGTAGAACCAGATCCTGTTTTACGAATTAGTCATTCGATTCCAGAGAGGGCATCACAACTTACATGTTTTGAGACAGCAAATCGCTCCGCAGTTGTTCGCTAAAAAAAGTATCCAGTAATTATCCTTCCACATGTTGTTGCCCAATCACTGGACTTTCCTTGTTGGGAAGTAAGTTCCTATTGTAGATGAATTCCTTAATCGTTATCTTCAAAATTCAATTAATACAAGATATATAGCATAACAGCAGAAACAACGCTAAGGCAAAAAACTGGTGCATAATAGGGGTAGGTTCTTTTGAGCACATATCACCTACCTTCCTAGTCAAATAGCCTTAATTGGACCTTCAAGGGTTCACGTCAAATTACTAAATACTATATTTGCAACAAAATAATCAACAACTTTGAATATGTTTAGGCATGTACGCTGTCATTGGAAAATTCAAGAAAGGAAACAGCCAAAGACGACACTAATACTACAAGAAAGCAGTGACAGTAAGCCATGCCTGTGCACTTAAGATTACGTTGGAGACAGTGATCGACGCTGTTTTATTTCATGAAATTCATTGCATAAAAAGGAGATATTTATCTACTGATATTATTCATTATGCAATATGATGGAGAAATAAGCACACAGTGGAATCTTTGATCAAGCTAGATGTCAAGACTTCATGCCAGATACTGATTTAAATAATTGTAGTTATAAATTATAAATCATGTGACCATGAGCAGCAGTAAGGCATGCTTTTGCAGATCAGATAATAATTCAACATTGAGCATGAATCCATGAACCGCAAAAAAATGGCATGTTTCTTTTACTAACAGAAAAACTCAAGTCAACACATAGAAAGTTACGGTAAGTATACTTCATTCCCGAGTGGTTTGCGTTAGCCTGATAGTATGCGTGCCTAATAGATATTGCTTGTCTCTCATGACAATTGATGCTCTCCTTCAGCTTAGGGCCTTCCAAGATTGAAAGGTAAATGATTTCTGCAAAAAGAAAGAAACATGAAAAATCTATTAGATAACAATAATCTTGGATATTGCCAAATGTGACTATATCAGAATTCTAAGCGCACATGCATTCTGTAGTTTTTTATGGACAAACAGGTATTTCCAAAACCAACATACAGCCTCCTGCCCTCCTGCATAAAGCTATCGGTTTTAAGCCCCAGACAAACCAGGCAGTAAAACACGCTTTTAGGGCCTGTTCTGAACCTCTCCCAACTCTCCCAACTCCGAAGATTCAGCTTCTCAGCCTGGCTTCTCACTCCATCTAGCGATCCCGGTTCGTTCGGCAGCTGAATCAGCTTCTCTCTCGCAACTTTGGGCTGGCAGCGGCTGTTGGGCTGTCTTGCACCATATTGGGCCGGCTTGGAAGCAGGCTGGCAGCCCAAAAAGGTAGGAGAGACCGTTTTCTGTTCCAGGAACAAGCACGAGGCTGTTCTCACGAGGAAAGAAGGGAGGAGAGAGGTTAAACGAAACGTTTTTCTTCACTTGGCGGTGGCACACCTTGTAATTTCAGTTCACTCCGCGTTTTAGAGGATTCCGTGGAGCGTCGTTTTCTCAGCTTCTCAAACTCCACCAAAATAACACTACGGGTCGTCACAACTTCTTGAAGCTAGCTTCTCACATAAAAAACGTTCGGCTCAGCTTCACATCTGGAGTTTACGGAGCGCGGAGCCGGAGGACTTCAGAACAGGCCCTTATTGTATGAATTATGAATGAATGAAAGGGAGATGTACATTTTTAAGAAAAAACGCATAACAAATAGAACAACACTACAGAGGACTCAAAAAAGTTAATACATATTTTTTTTGGGGGGGGGGGGGGGGGGGGGGGGGGCATTACATACCCAGTGGTCATTCACATTGGCTGCCTCGGCCTCGCGTCGTTGTCCAACAGCACATCGTCCATGACCGCGGGCCGCGCAACATCGTCCAGGGTTGAATCGGCAACATGACAGATGACATCCGATTTGTTATTAGTGCAGTTTACCTGTCATAAATTCAGAGAAACATCAATTAGATCACAGGGCTGTGTTGTAAATGAACAGGAACCGGTGCACTAAACATCTGTAAAATTAGGCCTGCTCATGAGAGCTCAGCAATAATACATAAAATCTTCCCAGTACCAATATGTAACAACGACATCAATATTAATCAAAAAAATATTCATAGCTAAGTGTTCCAAACTGAAAATTGAGACAACCCAATACTGCACAAGGAACCAGAGGAGGAGACATGGAGCATCTACCAGTGGTGGCCAACAAATCTAACCAGGTCTCTTCGCGCACCTCTCCAGGGTCTCCGGCAGCGACAAGCTCGAACTGCCCCCACTTTCGTCTTCGTCGCCCCCGCCTGCTCTGGAGTCTCACAGTCCAGCTCGTAGTTGGTGACGAGATCGAAGTGCGTCTTGTTGAGCTCGAGCACGAGCACAAGCCCCTCGCCCTAGTCAAGCTCATACACGTCACGGGTGTTCTGGGACCCGCCAAGCATACGAACGGCGGGGCGTACCCACTAACGCCATACTCGTCGGAGATGAGTTGGGCGATGGGGGAATCGACCCCACCAAGACGAGCGGGGTCGTTGAAGCAAGCGAGGGCGAGGGAATCAATTTCCTACTTTGTGTTGTTCTCCCTCCAGACTCCACTTGCTAACACCACCAATGGAGTAGTGCTTTCATCGTCTTTGACTCGTCGTGGTATGTAGTCACGGAAGATTCTTTTATTGTTTTCTCATAAGTAATTTCTGCTCTTTTGCTCATGGCAGCAGTCTTGATTAGTTTTCACCCGCAGCATTTCATCAGACGTAAATATAAGGGTATGCCCGAACATTGCTTGTCAGATTATCCATTCCTTTCCTCTCATCCGAGATGCATCAAGAAAGTGAGCCAAAACTGGGAACTAAAGGTGCATATAGTGAATTCGTAATGCACATAGATAGACATATAAAATGTGGCAAACTAACCATGAGGAACTCTTTGCCTCTTAGAAATGAAATAACAACTTGGTTCAGGTAGAAAATGAAATACTCCCTCTGTCCTAAAATAAGTGTCACGGATTTAGTACAATTTTAGTGCAAAGGTGTACTAAGTTAACGGCACTTATTTTCGAACAAAGGTAGTAGTAAGTTACCTGAGATAATGTACGTATGATTTAATGATTAAATGACCTGACAAAAGGGCTCCCTCTGTATTAATCATTCTGCAGAAAAAACAAAATTATGAGTTCCTTGCTCTGAAGCACCTAACTGCAGTTTTGTAGTAAATGTCTGAAAAGTAAAATCATGCTAAAATACATGATATATGTCAGCAAATACAAACTTTCTTTCATTTATATGTTTAGTAGAACTAAATCAACATATATAAATGGCAGGCATTACATCCATCAGAGTCCAAGGCTCTTTTTGGTGTCTTCAAATGCTGCACCCACTACTACCGGTTGGCTGGAACAATTGCTGATTTTTAATGACTCCCTCCATCTTAATCTTTCAGTATAACTACAATTGATTAAGAGCTCCTAGCTGTGAAGAACCTAACTGCAGTTTTTTTAATAAATGTCTGAAAAGTAAAATCATACTAAAATGGATGATATATGTTGCAAATATGAAGTATAAAAAGAAAGTTAATAATATACCATACAGTAATATGAGTAAACTCTGCAGATCTGAACATGCAGGCTTTAGCATCAGGGATTATAGCTTTGGCAGTGAGTTTCTCCTTCCAGCACACAGACATTGCCTTGTTTCTCTTTGTACAGACCTCAACATGAGAATCTTGTGAACTTATTTCCATTACCTTGGGATGGTGAAATCTTTATGATACAAAGTTGATGCATGTATTAGTTAACCTGCAGAGAATTCCATATTTTGATCTATATAAGCAAGAAAGCGTACAAATGAGGAATAGCTTTATTTAGGGCTTCTCATATAGGCCATTGAGTAAATTGCATGAAAAAGAGTCTTATGTATTAAAATAGAAATACACAATTCATAAAATATTCAGGAACAAACAAAATATAGGAAACAAATAGAAACATGTAGTTGGTAAAGGAATCACACAAATAAATTATGATATATGATAGAAATTGCCAATGGCCTTAGTTACTGCTATCCAATATTCTGATTTCTGCAGTTAACTACTAACCCATGACCTGTAATCCAATATTACTACTCCGGATTAGTAGCATCCTCCTCATTCCCATCTTGTTCATCGTCCCTGTTACAAAGAAACATCATCTCGATGTAAAATCATAGTGCTTGAAACTAATTCGTATCTCTAGCAGTACATTACATCCGATGTACTGACTGAAAAAAATATAATCAATTTCTAGCAGTACATTACATCAATGTTAGGAAAAATGTGTAGTTGGCTATGTCGCATGTCCGCTGGAAAAGGGCCAGAAGAATACCTTGGTCCAGAGAAATGGGGTTCAGTGCACACAACCCTCGTAAAATAACCTGGCTGAAAGGATATTAGAGTATCAGGTACCCACAGCGACACACATCCTAATTAAAACGTTGGATAACCTGATAAAAGTGTTTCTCCGTGTACCAGAAGCACGGGTGCATGAGATGGACTAACTATGAGATGCAAAACTCTGTATTTGTAGGCATCTTTTGATTTTCTCAAGCATCAAGAAGAAAATGGGGAATATGCGAAATACACTTCAAGTTTTATGTGTGGAAAATACCTGAGAGCACAACCAAAGCACGCCCCTCAATTTTTTCGCTCAGATATTACTCTGCTCAACTCCTTCACCGGGTCCAGTGAAACATCAACCTAAAACAGCAATTACAACCAGTAAACCAAATGCTTGATACTTTTATTATTCAGAAAACACACAAAAGTTAGGTGGAGGGTTAAGACTACATCTCATGTTTGAGTTGTACCGAAGGCCAAGGGTGGAAACAGTTTGACAGAGCACATAGTTAGAACCAAGAGGGTGGAAGAAATTAGTAGTTAGTACCTTGGGGAGATTAGGCATTGGTCCATTGACGAACTGCAAAACACAGTATCACATATTGGGCAAGTCTGAAACCACATTAGCATGGCAAATCAGAGCGGAAAACACGATTTTGGATGAGGATGGTTTGTACCTGCACATGTGCAAAGGGACCCGTGAGATCAGGCTGCGCGCGGTCCAGCAGCGTGTCCTCCTCGTCCTCGGCCGCCTCCGTCTCCTCCTCCTTCTCCTTCTCCTCGTCCACAGGCTCGGCGGCGGCGACGGGGTCGGCCACCACTGCTCGGGCTCCATCAGCGCGGCTCAAGCGGCGAGGCAGCGAGGCATGGCGGGATAGGGTTAAGGTTGCGTGCGGGAGCGGCGCTTGGGGGCGGAGTCGCGGCAAAGGGTCGTGAGGCAAGAGGTGGCGGCGGCGCCCGTGGCAGGAGGTGCTGCTCCACCGACGTGGAGGCTCTACGGCGGCTCCCCCGGCCGGATCTGGCACTCTCTCCGTCAAATCGGATTGGGGAGGGAAGCTCCGCAGGGGTCGGCGGCAGATCGATGGGAGGGCGGCGGAGAACGATCTGCTGTGTGGGCACGAGGCATCGATCGTAGGGTTTTTTTTGGGCATGGTTCTTTTTCGCGGGAGGGTTGCGAGTTAACGGAGGTGGGAGGATGACGAAAAAAACCGGAGGTGGAAGGATGACGAAAAAACCAGCGAAATTAAACCGCGTAGACTATTCATCAAGTCATCCATTAAAAGTAGAGATCCTGTTTGAAAATATGGTCTCGTTAATGTTTGATAGCTCGCATCCACCCTAATCAGGTTTGCGTGGGAAGAAATGAGTTATTTGGTTATTTAGATTGCATTAGACACTTACATAGTACAAAACTTAAAGCATTCTTCGGTCAGGCCCGCTAGAAACAGCCAAATCGGCCATTTCTAACGAGCCAGGCTGAGTCGAGCCACATTGAGCACACGTGTTGGCTTCAGTTACACCCAAGGTGACGCTAGCTAGTATAGAGACATTAAGCTCCTTCTCTATTTTATTTCTTTCATTCCTTCTAATCTACACAATCGATACTTTGATTCGAGATAAATTCTATACGAAAAAGAAGATACACATAGATATTATAGATGTTATGGTTCTATTCAAGCGATCAGTTCATAGTTCATCGACTATAAACGTTCAATTTCGTGTTCATTTTGGAGCTACTTTAGATGATTTTTGTCAAATTCGTAGTGCATGGTCAACAATTTGAAATTTTCTTTGGCTAGTAGCTTCATCTTGCAATTTCACACAATTTTCATGTTGCACATTTTCTGTTTTGACGATCATAAACAAGTAGATCTAACCTCTTCCTTGTGGAATTTACATATGCATATGTATAATCTGTTTTAATGACACTCCTTTATTTTCTTCATCTGGTCATTCCTCTTTGTCTCCTCCCTTGTGGCATGCGACATTGGTGTCACCGCCGGCATCTTTCCTCTTGGTCTCCTCTCCCACGTGTTGTTGCACTAGCGCCACTATCTACGTCGTTCCTCTCAACATCTTCTCCCGCATGTTGTTGCACTAGCGCCACGGCCTACATCGTTCCTCTCAACCTCCTCTCCCATGTGTTGTTGCACTAGCGCCACGGCCTACGTCTTCCTCTCAACCTCCTCCCCCGCGTCTTACTACATTTGTGCGGTCGCCGTTCATCTCTGCCTTCTCTCCCACGTCCCGCTACACTAAAGCCACCGTCGGCATTGTTCCTCTTGGCCTCCTTGCTGGTGTCCTATTACACTGGTGCCGTGTCAGCGTCGTTCTTTTCGGCCTCCTCCTCCGCGTCCTCGTGCATTTACGTCGTACGTCATGGTGCGCACTACATTTCTTCTCCATGGTTTTCTGCCTCAACGTCCTCCTTTCGTCACTCCGCACGTACTTCCTTTACGGCGTCGACGCTAGGAACCGCACCGCCGACGGGGTCGCTCGCCCACGGCTCCGTGCACGTCGTGTCGGACGCGGCGTCGCGGCCACCGTCCACGCAGTCGTGGAGGCACTCTAGTGTAACTATGTGTGTTATGTGTAGCTGTTAACTCTGAACCATGTCCGGTATACGCAACCAAACATAGTATAGTTGCATCAGCGTAGTCAGCCCAGCCAGTGCAGAACACCAAACGCGATGCCAAAATTGCTCCCCTAGTGCAAGCAGCCTGCATGCAGGCTATCAAACGATGTGTAGATAATGATTTTTTTGCATGTTTTTTCTCACTCGAGCCCAACCAAAACGAGTATGTCAAGTGTCAGAAACTATGCAAGCAGCCAAACGGTCGGGAACCAACCTGTGGTTGAATGGTTAGAGGGACAGTGGTATCCCTAGCCTATCAGGGTTCGACTCCTGGTGCTCGCATTATTCTACGGTGACTTTTGTAAATTTCAAAATGACATGCCGGCTCAGTCTGTTGAAGGTGCTCGTAGGGGTAGGGTGTACGTGTGTATGAGTGCTTATGTCTGTACTGATGTTAAAAAAAGCAACCAAACGGTCCCATCTGACCGTATTGCACGGGTTGGATCAGGCAGGACGAAGGATGGTTGCAGTGCAGCTGGTGGCACGAGGCAGACCGGGCGGTGGCACGAGGCGACCCCGAGCCCGCGGAGGCCGCGTGCCCGGCACGCGCGGGCCACGCGCCTCCTGCCCTCCCGTGCGGCCGCGGCCCATACAGAAATGGCCATGGCCTCGCGCCTGCACACACGAGATCAGCGACGGATAACACCAGCCCACGCAGCGGCACGCGCCAGGCGGGCGCACGGCACGGTGCCAGCCACGCGCCCTCGCGTGCCCCCCTGCCCCTCCCTCCCCGATCCCATTCCCACCGACGCGTGGGCTCCCTCCCTACACCCCCATGGCCCGCGCCTCATCGCCACGCCACGCCACCGCCAGCGCAACGGAACGGGCACGCCACGCGCCCCTCCGCCCCTTTTCTTCTTCTTCTTCTTCTCGACTCTCCGCCATTGCGCGAACCAAGAACAGAGAAGCGAGGCGGCGGCAACCCTTTCCTCCAATCTCTTTCCATTCGAGGTACGTACGTAGTACAGTACATCGTCTGCCTCCTCCAATCTTTTCTCTTTGGATTTGGATTGGGGACTGGTTTATACGCACGGCTGACGGCGGCGGTTTCTTGGTTTCTATCTCCAGACGTCTGCGGAGCAGGAAAGGCATGGTCGCCATGCTGCCCGCCGCGAGGGGAGACGCCGCCCCGGCCGCCAGCGCCGGCGCCGCCGAGAAGCTCCTCCATGGGTGAGGCCTCTTGCTCTTGGAGCGGCTCCAGATCTCCTTTCGTCTGGGGCCGGGTTTCAGTCAATGGATTCTCCGACTGCTTATTTTCATTATCTGAACGTACGCCGGGAGTAAATGGATGCGCGTGAGGGCTGTGCCCGTGCTCCAGTGTTGCTGCTGATGTAGTACCTTTCGATCCGCAGGCCTCTCGCTGACGGCAAGTGCAAGAAGAAGGCCCCGAGGATGATTCACAAGGCCGAGAGGGAGAAGCATAAGCGCGACCTGCTCAACGATCTCTTCAGTGAGCTTGGCGAAATGCTTGGTGAGTTCATCACCAACCTCGTACAGTACTGTACATTACATCACACAGCATTGCTCTTGGGACCCTGATTCTCAGTTTTGGGGGTCGTTTTTTTTCTTTTCCATCTGGTTATCTCGAATGTTACAGAGTTACGATTGAGGGTATGTGAGAATCTGCGTGATGTTGTTATCATCCATGTCCATGTCATGATTTTGGGGCGAATGGTGAGGTTCAGTATGTGTCATGGATTCCCTTAGTACTACAGATCCCTACGAATGTTTGTGTTGATGAAAACGTGGATCAACTTATTGCAGTCTGTCAAGCTTCAGCTCCGACATTACGTTACAGTTTAAAGCAGCCTGAGACAATGTGAATGTGCATTGCCTGCTTGTCAGTAGCATCCTACTGGTCTTAGAATTTTTATATCACTCAAGTTTGCTACTGAATGCTCCGTGGAGTATTAAGCATTTTTATTCTGATCGAATGCCACATCATTTTTGCAGAAGCAGACAGGCAGACAAATGGGAAAGCATGTATATTGACTGACACCACTCGAATCCTTCGAGATCTGCTCTCGCAATTAGAGTCTCTCCGAAAGGAGAATAGCACACTGCAGAATGAATCCCATTATGTAAGTCGTTTCTAGAATTGTGTTTGCTTCCTTCCTGTCGTAACACTGTTTTTCTTTCTTTTCTGAACTTATGGTATCTGATCCTATGGACTGCAAATTATTTCGATTATGCATAGGATAACTAGGCGAGACTCGTGCTAAAATCATCATTCCAGAATATCCTTATGTTGCTACAATGCATTTTATCACATGGTTCCTACATAACTTGAGCGGTTGTTTATTATCCCATCTTCATTCTGCCACAAACAGGTTACAATGGAGAGGAATGAGCTGCAGGATGAGAACAGTGTGCTCCGCAACGAAATTCTGGAGCTACAAAAGGAGCTGACGATGCCTCATGCTGTGTCTCACTCTGCGAACACAGTTTTCCCGTCACAGCAGCCAATGCAGCCGGCCACCATCGCAAGCGCAGTATTCCCCTTGCAGCAGCCACTGCTACAGACAACCATCCTGGAGCACCCTTATGCACCACCACCACCACCACGGGAACTTAAGCTCTTCCCAGACGCGGCATCTGACGTCGAAGGCCTTGAACCATCAGAAGATCCGGAGGCCACCAACCATATCACGCGCCCGCTGGCAAGGTACCCAACAGAGTCAGCTTCGTGGCCTGTAACTGTAAGCCTGGGTCTCCCGAGGATGGAAGATGAACAATGCAGCAGTGGCACAACCGGCAGTAGCAACGAAGGTAGTAGCTCTGCCTCTTCTAGAGATTGAGTAGATCAGTTCCAGCCAGTCAGGAAGTTTCTCTTTGAGCCTAGCGAATATACACAGCTGAGCATGTGCGTGTAAATACCAGACTCCATCTTGGGTCCGGGAATGTTATGTTAGATGAGAAGATGACACTCTAATGGGAATCAGAATAGCACCTTTTCTTCACCCTTTGTGTTGCAACTTATGTTAACACCATAGCGGATGCATATGAACTGATCTAGAATCGATATGCAAAGCAAAACTAGGGCAATAAGCCATGGAGTATCGGTAGGAGATTGCATACTGAACTTCGGTAATGCCGGTCTCCTCTGAAGGGGGAACCAGAAGAGGAACTGAAGAGGCAATTGTAGGCGACTCCCTGAACGGCTGCGTAGAGGGTTTCCTTGCATTTGGGCCAATCTCCTTCGTTATGCTTCCATCCGTCAATAGGCCGTCTTCGACTAAATATATGAGTTTGTTTTTTTGCATGGAAATATATGAGTTTTAATGAAGCTAGCAATCTGCAACCATACTGTTTCGGTGTCATTTTGGAATTTGGAGACTTAAACAAAGGCTATCGTGTGAACTGTGACTTACTGTTTACTGAAAAGCAATGCGCCCCTCAAATTCTTGGAGAAGAATGTGACTGAATGTCCTCCTGACGCCGTGAGAGCTCCCATATGTTACCCCTCGAGGTAGTTTCCCAACCATCCGGCTTGGTTTCACTAAATTGCTAAAAACCAACACAACCAAATTGCTAAAAACCAACACAATTGCGTCGAGTAGTGCAAAAAGGCCTGCAGAAAACTAAAAGTTTGCAAAAAGCGTCGTTTTTTGGTTTTTTTTTTTGCCAAAAGTACTAAACACTTGGTTAAGAGCCATTTGATGTTGAATCTGACTAGTGGATTCCGTTGTCATGGCTGACTTGGCACCAAAATCTCTCACCATTTGACTGGAAAATTGTCTTGATTTTTTCTAAGCGGTGGAAAATTATCTTGATGAAGGGCCCACCTGTCACTCTCTCACCCATACCTTCTTCCTCTTACTCCTGTTCAGCCCCCGGCCAGGAGCCCAGGTTTTTTTTTTTTTTTGAGCATCACCAGGAGCCCAGGTGGACTCGCGGGCCAGCGCAGGTTAGTTCGTTTTTCTCCTCAGTTTTCCAGGTGCCCAGGTGGACACGCAGGCCAGCGCAGGTTAGTTCGTTTTTCTCCTCAGTTTTCCATTCGTTCTTATTTTTCTTTTCTTTATGTTTTTTTAGGGGTATGTTTTCGAAAATATTCTAAGTACATATATTCCAAAACCTAAATTAACTTCGAAATTTTAAAAATATGAATTTGAAAAATGTTAACACAGTGTAAAAAAATTGTTAGCATCCTTCAATAAAGTGTTTGCCACGTTTAATAAATTTTCACGTGTTTCAAAACAATGTATGGGACATTTTTAAGTAGTTTTATACAATGTAAAAATATTCGTGTGATTAAAAAACTTATCGTTTAAAAAATATTTACATAAAAATAGTTCGTGAAATTTTTAAAACAATGATTATAAAAATGTAAAAGAATTCATATAGAATAAAAAATATTTTTTATCATTCAAAACAAATTCATCATATACTTGAAAATTCTTTGACACATATTCAAAATCATGTCTTCGGAAAATATTAAACATATAATTGAATTTTATTTAAACATCTATACAAAAATGTTTCAGATGTATACAAAAAATATACAATGTGTATGTTTAAAATTAGACTTTTTTTTAGAGCATAAGGGGATTTTGAGCCCCCGGTTCCATTAAAAATGAAACCACGAAGTCTTACATCACACTTCCAGCCGAAGCATGTTCCGCATCTCAGTCCAACATAAACTGGGAAACCTAAATTGCATCGGCCTCCAGCCACTCTACTTAAAACTTTATATTACATTAATGGTGAACTTCTTAAGAAATATCAACTACTCCCAGGCATCATTTCTTAAGAAATATCAACTACTCCCAGGCATCATCTCTGGTTCAACACCTCTGGGGGGAGCAACACATCCTGGCCAGATCGCCTTGTCTCGTGTGATCAGCATCAGCCTTGCCATCTTGATCTGCTCCACGACATCGCTCTTCATCTTCTTGAGCGACTGAGTCGGCGAGCCAGGCATCTCCAGAGGGGTGACTGGGCTTGATGTAGCTCGAACAACTTTCTTCGACGGTATATCCAGTGCCCGGGTAGTGTTCTGCTTCCAAAGATCCTCACCCGTTTTCAGTGACAGATTAGCGAGCTTAGAGGTTTGGGAGACACCTTCAGTGTCAACTTCACCATCATTCACCCCACTGTCAACTGAAAAGGGGCTGCGAGAATGCTGGATATCCAGCATGAGATTTGCTGAAGCTTCTCCAGCGACTCCCCTTTGTACAGGATCATCCATCTTTTGAGCGTCCTCCAGACTTGCCACCATATCTGCTTCAAGTCAGACCAGACAGCGTTATTAAACACATGGTTGTTTCTAGTTTTCCATATGCTCCACAAGACACAAGCCACAAAAGCATTCATAGCTGTGTGTTTTTTGTTAGCCGACCAAAACCTGGCAATGGGTAGATAATTTGCACCTAAATCAATAGAGAAGAAATTTGATATATCGCTCCAGATTTTCCTGGCAACCACACAACCAAAGAACAAGTGATCAACCGTTTCTTGTTCTAGACAGAAAACACATTCCGGGGGTTTTTCAATTCCCCTCTTGAGCAAGTTATTTTTGGTCATCAGCTTGTTGTGTGCTAGTAGCCACAGGAAGACCTGCACTCTGGGTGGTATTACCAAAGACCATATGGAGGGGATATAAACAGGTGTTACACCCCTAAAATTGATAATAGCATAGAGAGAGCTAGAGGTGTAAATCCCTTTTGATTCATACTGCCAAATCATAGCATCATCCTCATCAGAGAGGGGAGTCTGCTTAATGATCTGTTCAAGACAGTACCAATCCTCCATCATAGCAGTGGTAAACACTCTCCTAAAAGTTAACTTGATATTCTCCCCATCCCAAATCTCAGACACTGTTACACATTGTTGGTGGCAGATAGAGTACAAATGCCAGAATTGCACAGAGAGGGGTGAGGTCCCAAACCAGATATCCTCCCAAAATCTGATTTTCGTCCCACTCCCAATTTTCCATCTATAGCCAAACTTCAAAGCTTTTGCAGCCCACGTCACACCTTGCCAAAAGTTTGAGGCTGCTTGTGGTCTGCTAGCAAAGATATTGGGGGCATTCCTATATACTTATTATCTACAATGGTCTTCCAGATTTTCCCATTGTCTTGAGAATATCTCTTAACCCAGCTCCCAAGTAAGCAAAGATTTACATCTATGATATTTGGCACCCCTAAGCCTCCATGTTCTTTTTTCATGCAGACCAAGTGCCAGTTAGCTAGGTGAAGTTTCCTATTCCCCTCAAAATCACTCCACAAACAATGTGCCAACTGACTATTAATTAAGTCTAAGGCCCATTTTGGGAATCTAAAGAAGGATAATAGATAGACTGGAATACTTGCTAAACAAGCTTTGATCAGAGTAAGCCTAGCTGAGTAAGAAAGTAACTTCCCTCTCCACCCAGCCATCCTTTTCATGATTTTATCTATAAGTGGTTGGATGTCCTCCCTTCTCAGTTTATCATAGTGTAATGGGATCCCTAGGTATTTTATGGGAAAAGTACCTACAGTACACCCAAAGATCTCAGTAAAGGTTGCTACCTCTCCCTCATCTTCACCTAGATGGATCAGCTCACTTTTAGAATAGTTAATTCCCATGCCTGAGACTTTTTCAAAACAGGTTAGGATTTTTTTAAGATTAGCTGCTTTTGTCTTATCTTCATCCATGAACAGGATGGTGTCATCTGCATATTGCATGCAGATGACCCCCCCCTGGAATGAGATCAGAACCCAGCCCTCTAATCAAACTATGAGAGGATGCTTTAGCAAGCATTCTTGTCAATACATCTACAACAAGATTAAAAAGTAGAGGTGAAGCAGGGTCTCCCTGCCTTAATCCTTTGTTAGTTACAAAGAAGTTGCTCTCCACTCCATTTACTTTAACACCCACAGACCCCATATGAGTGATCTGATGGATCCAATTAATCCAAACAGGACCAAAATTCCTCTTATGAAGGATTTCCATCAGAAAGTCCAAATTAACTTTATCAAATGCCTTCTCATAATCTAGCTTAAGCACCAGACCTGGGTTATCAGAGTGGTAAGTGGAGTGCAAGACCTCATGGGCAGTCACCACACTTTCCAGAATGAATCTCCCTTTTATGAAGGCTGACTGATTATTAGAAGTTAGGAAATTCATAATAACAGCAAGCCTATTGGTTAGTACTTTGGTGAAGACCTTAAAGATGCAGTTTAACAAGCTAATTGGCCTAAACTTTTTCATACTGGTGGCATCTTCCTCTTTTGGAATAAGAGTAATCATGGCAAAATTGAGCCTGTAGATGTCTAAATTACCAGCATGAAAATCCTTAAACATTGCCATTACATCCTTTTTGATGACCTCCCAAAATTCTTGGAGGAATAGGAAAGAGAGACCATCTGGTCCAGGGGCCCCATCAGAGTAGGAACCAAATATGGCCTCTCTCACCTCTTCCTCAGTAAATGGTGCTTGAAGAGCTTCATTTTTGTCATTTGAGATTTTCTCCTCTGAGGAGAAGAAATCTTGACTTAGAGTGAAGCCCTGTCTATCTTGTTTTTTAAACAAATCTTTATAGAAATCAGAAGCTATTTTCAACATCTCATTGATGTCAGATGTGGTGCCATCTGGCCCCTCTAAAGCATGAATCAGGGTCTTCCTTCTCCTTTGATTAGCTACAACATTAAAATACTTAGTATTCCTATCTCCCTCGAGGATTTCCTTATCTCTAGATCTCTGCCTAGCCTTTGTTTCTTCCTTCAGCCAGATGGCATGAAGTTCCTTAAGGATGTTCTGCATCGTATTATTTTCCACATCACACAGATGTGTAGTTTCATATTTAATATCTAGCATATCAAATTCTGCAGTGAGCTCATTCTTCTTTTTCCTAATACTAGCCTCTAAGTTCTTACTCCAGCCTCTAGAGAATCTTCTAAACCTTCTTACTTTTTCCTGCCACACATCTATAGGTTTAGTCATCTTAACTGGAGCAGCCCAGTTTTTAGCAAGTAGCTCTTTGAGATCTTGGTGTAAAAGCCACCATTTTTCAAACTTATAGCTAGATGCTCTAGGGTATAAAATTAGACATAAAAGCATATATTTGGGAAAACTTTAATCATGTATTTGAAAGAAGCTAACTGTGTATAAAAAAGTGTTCCTGATGTATAGGAAAAATGTATAATGTGTACGAAAAAATTAAACATGTGTTGGAAACAAAGAAAAAGGAAAAAATAACAAAACCTAAAAAGGAAATAAACTGAATAAAACCAGTAATTAAAAAAACACCGAACCCAAAAGAAAAAAGTTAAAACCAACACATAAAACCAAAAAAGGGGGAAAAAAGGAAACCTGAACCGGATAAACAAACAAAAAAAATCAAAGGTTTAAGATCCTTTATTGGGCTGGCCGAGTAACACCTCGATGCAAAAAATACTTGAGGCATGAGCAGCCACCATCTCGACGATATAAGCGAGATGGGAGCTCCCATTGAACACTCATCGTGTCCAACAACGGCATGACACATAGGGCGCTCCCTATTGGGCCGGCCCATGTAGTACTTGAGCACTATAGCGGACTGGAGAATATTTGAAAGCACGGAATTTGTGAACAAATTTTGAAAACAATATTTATTTTAAGTTCTGAAAAATATTTGAACCAAGGACTTTTTTAAAATCTTTAATTTTTTTTAGAATTTTTCAATTTTTGGAAAATAACAAAAAAAAAGAAATGAACAAAAAACAAAAAAGGGAAACCCAGAAAACCTAGTAAAAATAACACAAAGAACTCAAAAAGAATACCGGTTCACAAACCTTCTAGTAAGTTCCCAAAACAGGCCGGGAACTTTCCATAAGGATCCCAAAATCGGATCATGTACTATGTTTTCTTCTACAAATGAGCCGACCCACATGATCGACACAACACAACATATAGAATACTGGGATAATACCCCGTACGTTGTTGCAGGAGTTGGCTGATATATTTTTTGGTGAAGTTGAAACGTGAATATTTGATTGTATAGATGTAAAATATTTTATGGGATATAATGTAATATTTTTCACATGCACGGTTGCATATTTTGGTTGATCATTTGCCATGCATGGTAGCATCTTGAGGTGGCCCTATTTACATGCATGAATCGTTGAAAACCAACACCGAAAAAAGGGAAAGAAAAAAGGAAAAACAGAAAACCAAAAAATGAACGGAAAACGAAGGTATAGCATACCTTTTTGGACCAGCCTAGTAACACATCGACGCGAAAAACCCTTGAGGCAAGAGCAACTACCATATCACTATAAGCAAGATATAGCTCCCGCGTTCCCTCCAAAACAACTTAAGGCACTGTGGCGTGTTTCTGACTATGATACCGTTGACTAAGGTTTACTACGCGGTTGCTAAATCGTGATGGGTTATATTTACTTTATAATTTGTTGTGAAAAAACTAGACATACAATAAATAGACAATGTGGGTCAAAATAACTGCTAAAATTAACAAAAACGGATTGGATTGGAGTGAGAAAATGAGATTACTAGAATCCATCACAGCACTAAAGGTTAAGAAGGCTTAGGAGGTTCATTCAGCATGTCCATGAATTATTTTTCTTTTTTCGTGAATACGCAAAGCGTGCGTATCTTTTCATTGACAGAGGAAACATAATGAGTACATGAAAGGGTACGCACAAACGCATACATGAGAAGGCGTGTGCATGAAACTCGGAGCAGAGAGACAAGAGATGCTTAGCCCGAATAGAAGAAAAACACAGCTAAACCCACCAAGCCTGAAAGAGGGCCAGGCCGAACCGGCATGACGTCAAACATCTCTGAAGCCAACACCGAGGATGCCACGAGCAACCAAGATAGCGCTTTCCAGAATGGGAGCGGCGACATCATCGATCTGAAGAAGCGGATTAAAGATTTTTCCAGGTGCTCGAGGAGGGCCACAAGTAAAGGCCATGGCAGCGTCTGCAAGAGAGGAAACAAACACCCGCGAGTGTCGCCGCTGCCAATGCCAACAATTTGAGCAGGGATTACACCCTGGCCTGAGTCCAAGCAATCTCATTCCCGCCAAATCAGGGTCCAGAGATGAGGAAGTCAGTTTGTTGGTCGAGACCACCACCTCAAAAGGGGAGGAGGAGGGTGGGTGCCGCCACTGCGTGATAGGGACAAAGCTGCTCCGTCCATACTAGGGCACAATGCGCCTTTGCCGATAGGCCCTCTGGCGGCGGCGATGCGGGGGGGGGGGGGGGGCAAAGGATGGACCCTTCCAACGACAGCTAGGGTTTCAACACGGTAATGCAGAGGACCAACGGCGAGGAGCTCCCACTGGGCACATGCATGCGAGTGTGGCGTTCAGAGGCTGGGCTCCACGGAGCCCGTTTTGCCAAAGAAATGATCAAAATATACTTAAAAGTTTTAAAAAGTATCAATTTTTTTATACAAATACAGATGCACGTTCGTCAAGTATGTAAAAAGCTTCATGGGGTAATTCGATTATTCGCATGCTACACAAAAAAGATAAATACCCAGCCCTAAAACAACAAAGATAGAGCCCATTTTACTTTGTGTATTTATCTTTTTTGTATACATTACATGTGAACATATATGTTCATGAATTTTTACACGTGTATGCTACAAATATACATCTATGTATATACTCCCTCCGTTCCTAAATATTTGTCTTTTTAGAGATTTCAAATAGACTACCACATACGGATGTATATAGACATATTTTAGAGTGTAGATTCACTCATTTTGCTCCGTATGTGGTCGCTTGTTGAAATCTCTAGAAAGACAAATATTTAGAAACGGAGGGAGTACATTCTTTCAGATCTTTTTAATATGCGGACATAGTATTCTCACTGGAAAACAAACGTACCCTTACTCTCTCATTTCCTTGTTTACCAACTTATTTACGAGATTTTAACTGAAAGCACGTGTTGCTCGTCTCAGCTCGCCCATGAACTGCTGCAGGCGGCCTTTGGTTTTTGGCCGGACACGTTTGTTTCGGTGACACAATCTAGTGAGGAGTGAGTGCACCTGGTGCCCACCGACGACCGCTCTGAGCATCAGCATGCATCCAGATTCATACAGGTACGCGGCTGCTTTTCACTTTCGGCCGGTAACAGGTGAGCGCTGTGTTCACACACATTTTTGTAGCTCATCTACTAGTGCCATCTATGGATACATGCATCTGCCAAAGCCGACCACACAATCATAATCCGATTCTATTGCGTTGCATTGACCATCGCATCACCTACCTTCATAGTACATTATTATTATGCGTTATGTACTTTTCTGCTGTCGTCTAGTACACGTGGTGATGTGTGTGAGATGCTTCGTGTCTTACCAATCGGTCAAATCACATCGGCACTACTTTTGTTCCCAAAAGATGATGTAGCGCCATGTCGACTCTGAGTCTAATGTCGATCGTGAACATGATTAACAAAATGCAGATTCACGTTGGCAAGAAGATTTTGGTGATGTAAATTTTATTCAGATGAGGTTTCCAATGGTATACCCCCTCCATTCCTAAATGCAAGTCCTTTTAGATATTTCAATATGAACTACATATAAAGCAAAATGAGTGAATCTACATATAAAGCTTTTAGTAATCTCGTTGAAATATCTAAAAACACTTGTATTTCAAAACAGAGGGAGTATATGGCACGGGTGGCCGGTAGCAAGGGCTAACGAGCCATAGCTGGTGGAGGCAAGTTTGAAACTTGATGGTTCGGGGGAGGGGGGGCAGGTTCGTCGAAGAATTTGAATGGTTCAACGGTTTGCATGGATGGCCAAGGGGCGAAGCATGGCGGGAGGAAAGTCAAGGGGGGGGGGGGGGGGGGGGGGGGGGGGAGGCGGTCGCGGGATCGCCTCTGGCCTTGCCGGGTGGAGGCAGGCGGTTCGGCCTGGATTGGCGGTTGTCAGAGGAAGAGGAAGCCACAAAATCGTTTTCAAGCGACTGACCCCTAGCCAGTCCCTTTGTTAGTCAAAGGGACATGCAATAGAACCCTCAAACCCTGGATAAAGGAGAAGCAGTTCTGTCAAATACAAGGAGAAATGGTAGTCCATAGACTGATCGAACTGTAAAGTCATGGGTGGTTACACCGACTGCCTCGTCATCTACCTAGATACATACTCTAACCGGAGAGCACATGCATGCATCATCTCTAGCACCATCTCAACCAGATAGACCAACCGATCAACATACATCACCGATTCACAATTCCCCCCCAACATGTAAACGCAAAAGCCGCCTCGCTATCCACAAAATTCCTCTTCAGCTCCATTTTGGACTCGTACCGCGACAAAATTCAGGGCTCTCCGGAAGCCGCACCGCCTCACTCGCTTCCTCCTCTTTGATGATCGGCACCGTGGTTCCGGGCTCGGGGCGGCGTGCCGGAAGCCGTCAGGCGCGACGGGCGGTGGACGCCGTGCACCTCCGGATCGTAGGGCTGGGAGGCAAGGTAGCTCAGGGCTGTGACGACGTCGCCGATCAACGGCCTCAGGGTTGGCTGTTCTTGCACGCACATTGCGGCGACGGCCAGGGCCTGGTACAGTCCCCTTGCCGGGTACCGGCCCTCCAGCGCCGGGTCTGCCATTTGGGGGAACTTCCTCCTGTCCTTGAACAAGGGACGGGCCTGAAATTGTGCACCAACAAACGTTACATCAACAGG
This sequence comes from Aegilops tauschii subsp. strangulata, assembly GCF_002575655.3. Classification (NCBI taxonomy): domain Eukaryota; kingdom Viridiplantae; phylum Streptophyta; class Magnoliopsida; order Poales; family Poaceae; genus Aegilops; species Aegilops tauschii. The sequence goes on from NC_053036.3 coordinate 39,668,359, forward strand.
GATTGCAAAATGCTATACGACATCTTGAGCAAAGGCTTTGGCATGTCATGACCCTCTTCATTCGATCCTATTCAACAGACTACAATAATGTCTTTTTGGGAAGGCAAACCTAGGCCAATCCAATAATGCCAAAAAAATGTAGTATGGAACTATTTCACTCTAGTACAGTAGCTCTTTAGTAACCCTACAACCGAAAAGCGTTGGCTCAGAAATTGTAAGGACGATATTTTTTGAGCTGAAGGAAAGTACAATATGTCCTTCAAAACTAGTGTAACTTCCAGAAGTGGAAAGAAATACAGAGATGACTGAAAATCAACCTCCTATGGTTCCCCTTCAGGTGATACGTAAGATTGATGCGCTAACACTCAGCTTACGCAACTTCCGAGCTAAGAGGCTGATATCTGGTGGATCTTCCAGAATAAATTAACAACCAATACTCACAAGAGGTAGCAGGTTTCACAATGTGATGCTCTCTATAGTAAAACTCCAGTAGTCTATAATGGAATGAAGAAGAATAGCAAGAAGAAACAGAAAGGACCGTAACAAAAAACAAATCGGCAGCTTACCCATGCAACAAGGTTTTGCTCCCCCGCAGCTCGAGTGTTGTCGATAGCCCTTCGCCCTGTGATGATCTCCAATAGAACAACACCATAGCTGTAAACATCCGACTTCAGAGTCAGCTGACCGGTCATAGCATACTCAGGCGCACAATACCCGTATGTACCCATCACTCTGGTGGAAACGTGTGTCTTATCGCCAACTGGGCCAAGCTTTGCCAATCCAAAGTCAGACAGTTTTGGGTGGTATCCCTCTCCGAGCAAGATGTTTGAACATTTCAAGTCCCGGTATATGACAGGAGGATTTGTTTTGTCATGCAAATGCTCCAGCCCTTTAGCTGCACCGGCAGCTATCTTCATCCGTGTATTCCAGTCAAGGCGGGGTTTATCTGGGGAAGGATCTGAATAAAATAGGATCCAGTTGTGAGTACACAAACTTAAATTATCCAATAGAAGCTGTACCAAAGCAGAAACACATTCTTTTTTTCAGCAGCATACCGTGAAGGTGGTCTTCCAAAGAACCTAGCGGCATATACTCGTAAACCAAAAGCCTCTGGTCGCCATCGGCGCAATAGCCAATAAGGTTGACCAGGTGTGGGTGGTGCAGCAAGCTCAGCATGAGGACCTCAACAAGAAACTCCCTGTTGCCTTGCAGTCCATTTCGATCGAGCTGCTTTATTGCAACAACCTATGATGATAACAAAATATTCACCATGTCAATTAGCTTCAGGAGATAGTTTGACAAATTCTTGCGCATAATTACAAAATTTACCACATGTTAATGTTATTGCTCAACAGTTGTGAATGTAAATCAACCGAGGATTAATAACAACAATCCTTGGAACCTGGATAACCCCCATTTTCTATTACTTCGACAGGGAAACCCGCAGCCTAAACCCGGTCTCGGGTTCAGGCTGTGTGACACGTTCACTAGGAGACAATTTACAAGTGCTCCACACAATCCTCCAAGTGGAAGCTTCTAAATAAACAAAGCAGTGCTAATGAACTGTGAAGCAAGAATAATTAGCAAGAACCTCCTCACCTGGTTGATGCTCTCCAGGTACCCCTTGTAGACCCGGCCGAAGCCACCCTCCCCCAGAAGGCAGTCGGCCCTGAAGCCGTTGGTCGCCGCGGCGAGCTCCCTGAAGGTGAAGGTCTGGGCCGCAATGTGGCGGTGCTCGGACCCGTTGCTGAGGACGAACTCCTTCTTGGCCTCCGACAGCGAGTCCTGCCGCGCCGCCGCCGCCGCGCTCGTCGACGACGAGGAGCATCCCGGCTTCGCTTTATTATCTGAAGAAAAAACGGAGCGCGTGCGTCAGAACCATGAGGCGAATAAAGAAGACGGGGAATTTGGGGAAAGGAGTGCAGGCGTTGTCTGGCGGCAAAAGCGGCGAGCACGCGTCGTCCCCGGCCGGAATCCCCGCACCGAGCTGCCATGTTTCGGGGGGATTCGGCGGGATACCATGATTTTGGACCGAGTTTACAACAATTCTGGAGGGGCGAACTTTTTTTTTTCCTTTTTTCTTGTGAAGAAACAGGGGAGAGGGGAACTGGGCTGCCGGGACGGCTCGTGAGCCCCGTGAACCGGGAACGGCGGCGGGGGGAGCCGGAAGCCGGAGCCACAAATTGCTCCGCGGAATCTCGGAGTGGCAGGCAGAATCGGCGAAGGACTGTGTGAATCTAGCGGAGATGAACGAATCCGCGACGGTGGGGGAGGAGAGGGCGAGGAAGAAGACGGCAAGAAAGAAGGCAGAGGTGCGGGCGGATCACCTGCGGCGGGGGGGATCTGGGGCTTCTCGGTCGGCGCCGGCGGCTTGCGCTTCTTCTTGGCGCCCAGGCAGGGGAAGCAGCAGTCCATGGCGCTTCCTGGGACCTCCTCTGGGGCGGGGTGGGGAGAGAGAGAGGGGGGAGAAGGGTGGGAGGTTTGAGTGTGCGCCGTCCGCGTTGCGCGTGCGCGTGGGGAAGAAGGAAGGCGAGGGGAGGGGAGGGGAGGGGGGAGCGAAAACGAGGAAGAAATGATTTTTGAGTTAATTGGGGGGCAGCCCTCCCTTCTCCGCCTTGGCTTCTAGAAGAACGCAACGCACAAGAGGAAGGGGGGACGGCTACTCTACGCGGCGCAAGTGTCAAACGGAAAGCAAAAGTCACGCACGCACGCACACTAGCTAGTGGCCACACCGCATTCCATGCCGGGTAAACAGTAACTTGTTCGGTGCTGCGTGGACTAGAAGGCTCGTGACTATGCTGAGCTTAAGCTTAGGGCAACTCCAGCCCGCATGCGTGTGAGAGGATGAGGATTGCGCGGGTAGGGGTTTGCGGAGGAGGAGACCGACTAACCTTAAGGTCGGAGTAGACCTCTCGGCCGCCGTGGATCGGGTAAGCGGGAGGCCGGCCGGCGAGAGAGAATGCGGTCAAGCCAAGGCGGAAGCAAACGGGAGATTAGTTTTCTGCGGGTTCGCGTTGTCAGAATCCGACATGGCGGACATCCAGACTCTTCCAAACATGCCCCCGGTTAGGTGCCGGTTTGTCATCCGATGTCCGGGTCTATCTGGAAAAATCAGGTGACCCCATTGGACAACCAAAAGTGCAAACACTGTCTGGTTTGGTATGGACACTGGCCATTGATTTTGGTGATTTCTGTTGGAGTTTCCTTGGAGCAACTCTATCAACGTTGTTAAAACGTCTCAAACTCCATAATAATCGCCAATATGGAGGTGTAAGCTTAAAAATCACTCTAACAGAGTCACCATTCACATCTCAGTTGCCGTAAATTACGGAGATCCTTCCATGTGTGGCCTCCAACCTCTTCATATTTTGGGGTTATGAAGCCCTTGTTTGGAGTTCGCTCCAAACCCAATTGCCAGCGTGGGGAGGAAGTGTCGTCTTTTTCCTCCTTACGCCACATGCGAGATATGAAGCAGCGTGTCCTCTTAAGCACCACCAGCGAGGCAACGACCAGGTCTTTATGGCGTTGCCACTCCATCAGATTCTCGTGGCTGCCCGTTGAGATAGTTGCCACGTGATAGCATGTCCTGGCTTGCGTGAGAGCTGACCTGGAGGATTTGTGTGAGAAGGCCGGGAGTACTCTGCTAGAGTTGCTCTTATAGCAGGCATACTACCCCAAAAGTACTATACATACGCCTGGTAAAAATCATGAAGGCTACTTCGGGCGTGAGCAAAATCGGAGTTATATAGATGTTCTGCATAAATCATCTACAACGTGAGACCCACTTGTCATTGAGGGATTGTCTCCCTTTCTTCTAGCGTCGGCTTGGAGCTACGCGAGGCATAGATTTCGGCAATGTGATATCAATTTCGATGAAGGGTCGCATCGTGGCTACCAATGAGCGGACATAGTCGTCAGCCATTGACATGAGGAGGAGCTCAGGAGCGTGGCGAGGCGACACCCTCTTTTTGTCAGAGCTTCTTGGCCTCCTTCTCGCCCCAACGGGAGGAGTCGGTCGCGTCGTCACCCTATCATCATCGAAGCTTCGTAGCTCATCCTCTTTCCAGATTGGTGTCACCTCCCTCTAGTCGCCCTCCTTCTAGGTTGGCGCCACCTTGCTCCGATCATCCTCCTTCAAGATCGATGCCACCTCGCTATTGTCCTCCTCCCAGGCTAGGGTATCCGCAGTGTTGGGCAGTAGGAGAAGTGGTGTGGGCAATCACAGTGATCGAGGCGGGGGGGGGGGGGGCTGGGAGGGATCGGAAGGGAGGAGGAGCTCAATTTCGATGGCTATTGCGTCAGCCGGCTAGTGTGGTTCAAAGTCAGCTTGAAATTTCATTGATGGCACCGTTTTTGGATGGAGTGAGCTCCGAGAATTTCCTAGGAGAATGCAATATGGAGGTTGGAGGCAAATATGGAGTGTGCGAAAAAAATAGCGATAGAGGCCGCTATGGCGAATCTGCTACACTAGGAGTATATAACAATTCTGCTAGAGGTGTTCTTAAAGCGCATGTCTTGTTTTGGCGCGACCATGTCTCTTCTTGATAGCGTGAACTGCAAACTCTCTTGAAAATGCAATGAAATTCAAGTGGGGACAATATACAAAGAGAAGATTGATGCAACAGAAAAAAATGCATAAAAACACAAAGTCTTTCTACAGCACCGCCACTGGACTAGTAAATACGTGCCATGCATGCATGTTGATACAGTATTAGGGGTACATAAATTGCATGTTGATATTGAGTAGGATATCAATTACGTGTTAGTTACGAAGATAGTGTAAACCTTGATATTTGATATAATATTAATTGCATGATAAACATGTTGAAAGCTCACCATTGAAGCAATATACTCTTTGGATTGGTATGGTTTGATGGCAGAGATTTGTTGGATCTGCCCTTTTTGATCTTTGTATATTGGTATATAGATATATATAGATAATTGCATGTGGGTTGCAATGGAGTAATACAAATTCTTTAGTAGGTTGAATGTGAGTTACCAGCCCATATTAATGTACTTGTATAGAATAGAAGATTTTATCTTATAATCACTTATTGGCTTACTAAAGGAAAAAAAACCTTACATCTTTTTTAAATATGAGAGAATTTCTATGGTCAAAACGCCTTTCTACCAACCGTTATCATGCAATTTTTAATACTATAAAACTCATGAAAGTCTTCCAATAAATGAGGTATAAGCATTTTTCTTGTTACTCATTTTTTATCATGTGACTTCCCTCATAGCTTTGAAATGACTATGAAATCCGTGGAAAATACTACCATGTTAGAGCAAGAAACTGAAAAGCCAGAGGCTTTTAGCCGAATGTAATGAATATTTCCAATAGTTCCATGAGATTTCCAATAGACTTTCTTCCCCCTCTCATGGAAACACACTCTAGTAGATTCATCTTTATTCCTCCCCTTGATCTTTGTCGGCGAGCTCATGGATTTGCTCCACTCCGTCAGCTGCTCCGATTACCAGAGGCGGGGAGAGGAATTCTGGTGCCTCTGCTCCGGGTAGTATATAAGTTAGGGTTTCCAGTCCTTGTAGGGGTGGCGCTCGGGACGGATGCTAGTGCTTCTATTTTTAGTCGGTCTTTTGGGCACCGGTTCTCTTCAAGTTCATCCACTAGGACATATTAGATGGAGCTTCGATGTAGAATTTTGCCAGCTCCTTGGGTTAGGGTTTCTTGTCGTGCATAAGTGGCGGCAGGATTTCATTTTATATTCTTTGGATCCATTCAAGTGTTCAATAACTACAGCTCCATGGCGATGGTCCTTAGAGGCACGTGCGCGAGGAATTCTCGGTTGTCATCGACAAGGTCGGGTCAGCTCTGTTATGAGAGCGGCGACAAGGCCACGTCGGCGGCTCGTCCTATTAGCAACGGTGGTTGTTCGATGTTGTAGGGACCTCGATGCAAATTTTATTATCTTATGGTAAAATTTACGATCAAATATTTTTTTGCAGGAAAAATGTATACATTCCAGCATTCTACCAACATCTAAGACCTTCTAACTCAAAACCGCCATGTTGAACTTTACACAGGGGAGTACTATATACACTTAGAGGATGAGACGTGTACGTACGGCTCAAAACCATGAGCGTATAGCAATTAAAATCTCATTTACTCGATTTGTTTTGTGTGGGGAAAGACATTGAAGGCACTACCTGAAACCGCGTGCACTCCCGTTGCTATTAATGTCTGCTGGAGCCAGCGCGAAGCAATTTCTTTTTCCCTTTTCTTGAACGGGTCAGCGTGAAGCCGAAGATGTGCAGATACGCAGCGTGACGTCTGAGCGGGCGTAGGTAGTGGTACTACTACTGTATCACATTGGAAGGTGGGTCAATGGACGCAGAGGACAAGTTCAACAGTGCTAGCGCCATTCAAAGATAAATATAGACAAGTTGAATTTTTACCACATGTCCACATGGCACAATTTCAAAAATCGGAGAGGGAGCTGCAGCAGAAGAAGTACTCACTCCGTTTCAAAATATAAGTCAAACAACGGACTGCCCCCGCGTCGCTCCGGCCCCGGGGGGCGGCACGGGCGGCGACCCCAGCTACCGAGGCGCTCGGCCCCTCGATCCCCTCCGCCCCCTCGCCGTCGCCGGTGCCTCCCGCGGGCAAAGCTCGTGCGGAGCGGGCGGCGGCGGGGTCTCCTCTCGCGCTGGCGGGCGCTGCAGGATGGGGATCTCGTGGCGTCGGGCAGCGGCTGGCGTCGGCGAGCGGCCTTGTGCCCTGGCGTGGAGGCGGTGGTCCTGCTGCGGCTTGGCGACCTGCAGTGGTTCGGCGGCTCGGCGGTGGCAGCGGGGCTCGGGCGGCTCGATGGGGCGGCGGGCCCCGATCCGACGGAGTGGATCCGAATGGTGGAGGTGCTCTGGCGGCTCTTGGCAGCGTGGATCCGGTGGTTGGGGCTGCGGCCGGAGGCTCCTGGCTCTTCGGCGGCGCCGCCCCTGCTACTGCTGTGGCTGTGGCAGATGTGCTCGGGTTTCGGCCCGGCAACTCTGCTCGGTGAGATGGGGCGGGGTGGCGGCCCCCCCTTCCTGCCTGGTGCTGCAATGCTGGCCGGCTTGCTAGCCCGGCGTGGTGGAGGCTGCCGGGGCGGCGGCCCCGGATTTGGTGGAAGCGGCTTCGGCTGGGGGGTGGTTTGCGCGTCTGGGCGTGGTGGGTCGTGGGATCTCACGACCAGTGCGGGGTTGGCCTTGGCAGGATGGGGTTTGTTGGCTGCGTTGATGTGGGCAGGTGGTGGTTGAGCATCTCCTGGAGAAATCCTATGTCCGGCTTTTGCCGGATCTGGTGAAGGCGACGTCCGTGGGCGTCGTGCTCTTTCTTGGAAGCGTTGCTGTTGTGTGGTGCTCCTCCTCCCTCCCCGCGGCCTTGGCTCCGGAGGGAAACCTCAGATCTTCGGGATCAGGCGATGAAGGCGCCTTCACGTCTTCTTCCTCCTTGGGGGCATCGTCTCGGAGCCGGCCACAACCTGGAGACCAGTGGATGGCGGCATCTTCGCCGTGTGGGTTGCGGCATCTTCGCCGCGTGGTTTGCGGCATCTTCGCCGCGTAGTTTGCTGAGGCGGCCATTTCGGGGGCGTGGATTTCTGTTTGGCAACGATGATGGCTTCGAGAGGAGCTTTGGTCGCGGCTCGGGCTTCGGTAGTCGGATCTTCCCGGCGTGTCCGAGGTGCTCTTCCGTTGGTTGCTTTGAAGTCGGAGCTGCGGTGGAGTGTGTCCAGGCGGTGACGATGACAGGCGCTCGGTGGTCGGTTTCGGAGGGCACGGTCGGCGCAAGTCCTGCATATTTCCCTTGTGATGATCATCGTTAAAGTCGGAGCTGTCGGTTGTTCACGCGTGTGGCCTTCTGTTGGCATGTGCCGTCATGGTTTTGTGTGCAGCTGTTTGTAGCTGTGATCCCATGTCGGTGGCCAGTTGGCCAGTGATGCCCATGTCATATGGGTTGAGTTGTATCGGTTTTAGCCTGGCTTTCCGTCAATTAACCGGGCAATTCTTTTCTTCTTAATCAATGAAAATGGCAAATCTTTTGCCTTGTTTCAAAAAAAATATAAGTCTTTATAAAGATTCCACTACGGACCACATACGAAGCAAAATAAGTGAATCTACGCTCTAAAATGCATCTATGTGGACCATAGTGATATCTCTACAAAGATTTATATTTAAAAACGAAGGGAGTATAAAACTATAAATTTGGATGGATGAATCGTGGCGCAGCGTAGCATCAAAACTACTAGTACTAGAATGAGACAGCGCGCCGCGAGTAGGAGTAGTACGACGACCATATCGAATCGAGGTGACCAAATGCGGAAACATGCAGGTGGGAACGAGATGCAATGCGAGCGAGCGAGCAAGAAAGGCCGGAGAGATTTTTGCTCGATTCGGAGTGGAATCGTCGGGAAGACGCGTCGTTTCGCTGGCGATACCGATGCCGATACCGATACCGATACAACGGGTGTATTTATTAATTGGTGGTGCAGCCGTGCAGGTGCAGTGCAGGGCAGACAGACGAGATGGGTCCCCGTATGTGGCACGTACGTGTACGTGGTGCATACGATTTACTCCGTCCAGCGTATAGGCGTATAGTAGTAGCTACCGCTACCGTACATACGCGATGGCAGGTGGTAGGGGCTCAATGTAGGGGAGACATGTTCATACACAACCATTAATCAGGGATTTTTCCCGCAAAAAAATAATAATCAGGGATTTCGTTACAAATCGAACGGAAGCTTTTTTTTATCATGAGAATTGAATGTCTGAAATGGCAAATTATGTTGCCGCGAGGAGGGCAATTTTCATTGGCAAACATAGCAACGCCTTCTCACGTTAAGTTTTTTTTGTCAGGATTTGTCATGCTTGCTGAAGAAATACTGTCATCCTCGTGACAATATTTTTTGCCATAAAAAATGTCCGATTTATCATGCTTACAGATCCTATGTCAATTTTTTAATGTCCCTGTTAATTAGACGTTGTACATTGCTTTGAATTCTTAAAAAAATGCAAAATAAACCCTGAACTAAGAATACTCTCTTGCAGGGGCATCTATACTGTACTTTTTAAGAAAGCATCTACTTGGTAGCACAGAGTGAAACACGGTTGACGATCTTCTTGGAATGGCTGTAATTTTGGTCCAGTGTTTTTGTTCTCAATTGAGTTAAACACCGGCGTAAATTCCTGCCAACTTCTTGGGAAATCGAGGTTAGCGTTTCTTGCTGTGCATACGCAATGGCGAAATTTGATGTCAGGTTCTTCAGATAGATCCAACAACGACGACTGCGGATTCGGGGCGTTGGTCCTTAGAGCACGTGCACGAAGACTTCCCGGCTGTTATCGATAAGGTCAGGCCGGCTCCGGTATGGGAGTGGCGACATCGGCGCGTCGGCGGCTCGTTCTGGCGACGGCGATGGTCGTTCGATGGTACATGGTCCTCGATCTAATTTTTATTATATTTGAGGTGCTTTGTACTTCCGACGAATATTTATAATTGATCTAATCCTTTTCGCAAGAAAAAAAAGTTGAACACCGATGAGCACACAATAACTATAGTCGATCCAAATGGCCACCAGAGCATAGGCAGAGGGATTTTTTTTATGAAAATCCTTTTTTATTATCCATTTCAGTGCGCTCAAACACATGACAATCAACCAAACAGCATAGAACATCTTTTTTTTTTAGAAACAGCACAAAACATCTGACTATTAATCTCCAGAGCAGTGGCAGAGTTGTTGCAAACCAAGGCCATGGCCTGCCTAGTTGTTTTTTTTGAGAAACACCATGGCCCGCCCAGCTCAGAGGACAAGTGTAGGCCGTGAGATAAATTGGCCCATGAGAGCAAAGCATTTGGGCTTTTCCTCAGGACGGCCCGCCCAGCGTGTATACCGTAGCCCCGCCACTTATAGAGAACCCCGTTCTTCTAAAAAAAATCTACAGAACCCCTTTGTCTAAAAAAAAACTTCTAGAGAACCCCATGATAATTAAAATAACCAAAATCACATGGCATATATAGATCATAATTGACATATCTTAAGAAATGTATCTAAGCTATACTTTTCTTCCATCGGCTCTTTACAAAGTCTAAGTTGGCCTCCCAATTCTAATACCAAAAATTATTTGATCCCTCAAGTTAAAAAATTGCAAAATTCCTGTCTCAATCTGACTAGTAAAAATAAGTTTAATGATGACATGGCAATGATTCTGCACTATGTCCTACCCAGCACAAAAATGGACAAAGCACAAAGAAAAATGGCATTTTTGAAAAATGAATATCTGCTGTAAGCAACTGAACTAACTTTAAGACCAAAGAAGATATATTTTAATAATAAAACAGTATAATTTGTTTATTTTTAGGAGTTTCAAAAGTGTTCTCTTATAATAAATATTTACATAATTAATATATTCCAAAAGAGCTATTGAAAGTTATGGGTACTTAAATTCAAAAATAGAAATAAATAAACTTTAGTTCCAAACTCCTTAATATCCAAGTTTCCTTGTAGTCATCATGCATTTTAGAAAAATCAAGATATTTACCAAAAAACAATTGAGTTCATGTATTTTTTTTGTCCCCCTCATCTTTATTTTTCATGTGTGTGAAAACGATGCGGTTGTCGCCAAGTTCGGTTTGATTGAAGTAGAGATAGATGGTTGTGGCTAAAATGATCGGTTGTCATACATTCAGGACATAATGTAGGAACACCATTGCAAAAAAAAAAGTAGGAACACACTCGACGGTGGGTATCTATAATTGTACCTAAAGTGATCACAACCAACCATCGATACATAGCAGGGATTAGAATATCATATGTAGTAGATTACAATGCCAGGCCCACATAATATAGGCTCATATGGACGAGGAATAATTTTTTTGGCTCTTGGGCTCCATGGAGCCCATCCGATTTTTTGTCAACATTTTATGTTTAAGACAAATCTGAAAATAAATGTACAAGTAGTTAGAGATGTATGCTACAAGCTTGTGAAATTTCATTATTAAATACATTTTGATGTGATGTGTACAAAAATTCATGTATTTTTATAGCGAATAGTACATGTGCTATAAATACATGATTTTATTATTTTTGTGTAGCTCGCATAAAAATGTATTCCGCCGTGAAACATTACAAACAAGTACTAATATACAACCATAGGTAGGTGTGTACTTTTTCCACAATTTTGCGAAACCATTTTTTTTATTCTCCAAAAACCGAGCTCCATGTAGCCCGGGAGCTGAGTGCAATTTTGCAGATGGACCTTGTATAGAAACTAGCTAATTGCACGAGCGCTGCAACAGGGCCACACTAACTTTAAGAGTTATATATTAATCATGTTAATAATACATTTAGTATACATATCAAGTGGCATTGGCGACTTTTTTACCATCAAATCCTCACACATACTCTCTCTCCCTCACCTTCTCCCTCTCTCTCCCCCTCTCCCTCCCTCTCCCTCTCTCTCTCTCACACACACACACATCCATTTTATTGGGTGTGGGACCATAATCCATCTATGCTATTCCCTACCTAGTGCAACCGAATTCTTAAGACCCTTCAGCTCCCTGCATCAATTAATTTGATACCCAATTATACAAATACTAATTCTCAATTGTATTTAGGAAAAATACACATACGAGTCCATGCAGAATTTGCACTTTTTTAGATTGACACTTTCTCATATTTGACATCCACCTTATTCGCGCTAGTGTATAACAATATGGATGATGTGTATTATATTTGCCACTACAATGGAGGGAATTAATTTCATGTAAATCGGCCAGCCACAGCTCCATGACAAACAATATATCTAAATTATACATAACATGCATTATTTATACTATTTCTTGAATGTGTTCAAACTATTGCTTGAACTTGCTACCACCAAATGATAGCAATTAGCCAATGACCTATATGTTTCGGTGCACCTTTGTAAAATTTAGAAACTGCTCGTGTGACAAAAAGAAGATACTGACTGAACATATGGAAAGGCCTTGTGTGTAGTGTAGAGATGAATTAGAAGACTACAAGTAGTATATTTATTTTTACCCCACAAAAAGTACTACCCCTGTATATTTGTTTACAGAGGGAGTAGTATATTTATTCTTCACAGGAGCAACATATGAAAAGAGATGATGTTCCATCCATGTATGTATGAACAAATTGTAGAGACCGTTTGATATAGAAGTTTCATCTTTAAAAATACTACCATATAAATACAAAGACCTACCAAATATCGCAAGCATGCGACTGAATATTATAGGACCAACTTTTACTTTTGATGTCCACAAAATGCGGTGAAGTAATTCTGAGGAAAATAATGCAGAGTTGTCCAAAACAATTAACCAGTATACTTGATGTAGAAGATGATGAAAGTATAAACTTGTTGACGGCAACGCCAAATGAAACTTAAAGAACACCACCTGTACAAGGATTAAAATCTACGACCATACAAACTTAGCTTCAACATGATGACATGTTGAATGTAGACGTCTCTTGCCTGCCTTCTCAATCCTCATGGTATCCTCTCCCACCTTAATTGCCTTCTCTAATCTTCATCTTACCCATGAGTTACAGCTCGTTCCAGAAAGAAATAAAACATGAGCTGCTGTGACTTGCAAGGAGCATGTATGACAAATTTTCTTAGTATTAGTTCATAGCGGAAATCAAGGAATATCAAAGCAATGATTCAATCACCTTTGAGTCTTTAACAACCGATTAGAATGTGGTGCCTGTGTAGGCGAGGTGGGGCCGTAGAGGATATGACACCCTAGCCACTTTGATAGTAGAGAAAACCACAGACAGAGCCTCCTCTTTGCACTCATCTTCCCATGGGAGTGGACGTATACCCGTATACGTCCCTCTCCCTCGCTCTGAGCTCTACTGATACAAGCCACACATGCTAGCTAGCAATGGCTGTTTTTTTATGCACCCTAAAGCTGGATGATCTCCCCAGGTTATTGTCACGTGAGATCCTAGCGAACATAGGCATCGCAGCCCTGCGACCTTAGGGCTCAGACACACGTGTCGTTTGGCGATCGCCTCCCCACCACCTCGGCACACCGACTTGTGCGCTGCCCCCTACAGCATAAAGGCCGACCGACCTCAAGCAAGCACGTCCTTCGACCACAGCCGCCACCACGCCAATTCAACACACCGCGCACGTCGACGCCGCGTTCTGCGTTCATGCGTCATTGCTGCCGGGCGCAATTGTGGGCCCCATGCAACTCGACGAGCCACTCCGCGTTCATGTGTCGTCGCCATCGGGCGCCATTCCAAGAGATATGGCCAAGAGGAGAGAGATGACGTAGGCTTAGGAAGAGAGGATGAATGGGTACCTCATCTCTGGCCTCTGATGCACCATAAGCACGTCGCGTTGCTGCCCCGGCGCCGCTCGACCTGTCACGCCGCCACAGAAGAATACGCGAGATGGGGGAGGGGATAGGGTTTCTCCGGTTGGATCGTGGATCGGGAATAGAGTGGATTGGAAGTCGGATCGCTCGATCGTGGGCGAAACAAAATCGGCGCTCAGGATGGCGTGGTGTTGTGACATGATCCCGACATCACGTCATAGGGATCTAGACCAACACCACGTCGCGTAGGTGATATATGCCTAGTATGAATTTGGCATTGGCAAGAGGTAAATAACGGTGATGTAGAAGTTAATTGTTTCCTCTATTTGGAGATTGGTTACCGTTCGTGAGCTAAGCTGGGGTACTAATTAATTATTGAGTCAATTACACCACAGGTGTGTGAACTGTTGGGGAACGTAGTAATTTCAAAATTTTCCTACGCACACGCAAGATCATGGTGATGCATAGCAACGAGAGGGGAGAGTGTTGTCCACGTACCCTCGTAGACCGACAGCGGAAGCGTTATCACAACGCGGTTGATGTAGTTGTACGTCTTCACGATCCGACCGATCAAGTACCGAACGCACGGCACCTCCGAGTTCAGCACACGTTCAGCTCGATGACGTCCCTCGAACTCCGATCCAGCCGAGTGTTGAGGGAGAGTTTCGTCAGCACGACGGCGTGGTGACGATGATGATGTTCCACCGACGCAGGGCTTCGCCTAAGCTCCGCAACGGTATTATCGAGGTGTAATATGGTGGAAGGGGGCACCGCACACGGCTAAAATATCATATATCAAGTGTCTTTGGGGTGCCCCCTGCCCCCGTATATAAAGGAGCAAGGAGGAGAGGGCTGGCCAAGGGGAGGTGGCGCGCCCAAGGGGGGGAGTCCTACTCCCACCGGGAGTAGGACTCCTCCTTTCCTTGTGGGAGTAGGAGAAGGGAAGGGGGAAGGAGAAAGAAGGAAGGGGGCGCGCCCCCTCCCTAGTCCAATTCGGACTAGCCCATGGGGAGGGGTGCGGCCACCCTTTGGGGTCTTTCTCTCCTTTCCCGTATGGCCCATTAAGGCCCAATACGAATTCCCGTAACTCTCCGGTACTCCGAAAAATACCCGAATCACTCGGAACCTTTCCGAAGTCCGAATATAGTCATCCAATATATCGATCTTTACGTCTTGGCCATTTCGAGACTCCTCGTCATGTCCCCGATCTCATCCGGGACTCCGAACTCCTTCGGTACATCAAAACTCAATAAAACTGTCATTGTAACGTTAAGCGTGCGGACCCTACGGGTTCGAGAACTATGTAGACATGACCGAGACACGTCTCCGGTCAATAACCAATAGCGGGACCTGGATGCCCATATTGGCTCCCACATATTCTACGAAGATCTTTATCAGTCAGACCGCATAACAACATACGTTGTTCCCTTTGTCACCGGTATGTTACTTGCCCGAGATTTGATCGTCGGTATCTCAATACCTAGTTCAATCTCGTTACCGGCAAGTCTCTTTACTCGTTCCGTAACACATCATCCCGCAACTAACTCATTACCGACAAGTGACACTCTGTTTGTCTATGTATTCACACATGTATTATGTTTCCGGTTAATACAATTCTAGCATGAATAATAAACATTTATCATGATATAAGGAAATAAATAATACTTTATTATTGCCTCTAGGGCATATTTTCTTCAGTCTCCCACTTGCACTAGAGTCAATAATCTAGTTCACATCGCCATGTGATTTAACATCAATAATTCACATCACCATGTGATTAACACCCATAGTTCACATTGTCATGTGACCAACACCCAAAGGGTTTACTAGAGTCAATAATCTAGTTCACATCGCTATGTGATTAACACCCAAAGAGTACTAAGGTGTGATCATGTTTTGATTGTGAGATAATTTTAGTCAACGGGTCTGTCACATTCAGATCCGTAAGTATTTTGCAAATTTCTATGTCTACAATGCTCTGCACGGAGCTACTCTTAGCTAATTGCTCCCACTTTCAATATGTATCTAGACCGAGACTTAGAGTCATCTAGATCAGTGTCAAAACTTGCATCGACGCAACCCTTTACGACGAACCTTTTGTCACTTTCATAATCGAGAAACATATCCTTATTCCACTAAGGATAATTTTGACCGCTGTCCATTGATCTACTCCTAGATCACTATTGTACTCCCTTGCCAAAATCAGTGTAGGGTATACAATAGATCTGGTACACAGCATGACATACTTTTTAGAACCTATGGCCAAGGCATAGGGAATGACTTTCATTCTTTTTCTATCTTCTGCCGTGGTCGGGTTTTGAGTCTTACTCAATTTCACACCTTGTAACACAGGCAAGAAACTCTTTCTTAGACTGTTCCATTTTGAACCACTTCAAAATCTTGTTAAGGTATGTACTCATTGAAAAAACTTATCAAGTGTCTTGATCTATCTCTATAGATCTTGATGCTCAATATGTAAGCAGCTTCACCGAGGTCTTTCTTTGAAAAAACTCCTTTGAAATACTCCTTTATGCTTTGCAGAATAATTCTACATTATTTCCGATCAACAATATGTCATTCACATATACTTATCAGAAATGCTGTAGTGCTTCCACTCACTTTCTTGTAAATACAGGCTTCATCGCAAGTCTGTATAAAACTATATCCTTTGATCAACTTATCAAAGCGTATATTCCAACTCCGAGATGCTTGCACCAGTCCACAGATGGATCGCTGGAGCTTGCATATTTTGTTAGCACTTTTAGGATTGACAAAACCTCCTGGTTGCATCATATACAACTCTTCTTTAATAAATCCATTAAGGAATGCAGTTTTGTTTATCCATTTGCCATATTTCATAAAATGCGGCAATTGCTAACATGATTCGGACAGACTTAAGCATAGATACGAGTGAGAAACTCTCATCGTAGTCAACACTTTGAACTTGTCGAAAACCTTTTGCGACAATTCTAGCTTTGTAGATAGTAACACTACTATCAGCGTCCGTCTTCCTCTTGAAGATCCATTTATTCTCAATTGCTTGCCGATCATCGGGCAAGTCAACCAAAGTCCACACTTTGTTCTCATACATGGATCTCATCTCAGATTTCATGGCCTCAAGCCATTTTGCGGAATCTGGGCTCACCGTCGCTTCTTCATAGTTCGTAGGTTCGTCATGGTCTAGTAACATAACCTCCAGAACAGGATTACCGTACCACTCTAGTGCGGATATTACTCTGGTTACCTACGAGGTTTGGTAGTAACTTGATCTGAAGTTACATGATCATCATCATTAACTTCCTCACTAATTGGTGTAGGAGTCACAGGAACAGATTTCTGTGATGAACTACTTTCCAATAAGGGAGCAGGTACAGTTACCTCATCAAGTTCTACTTTCCTCCCACTCACTTCTTTCGAGAGAAACTCCTTCTCTAGAAAGGATCCATACTAAGCAACGAATGTCTTGCCTTCGGATCTGTGATAGAAGGTGTACCCAACTGTCTCCTTTGGGTATCCTATGAAGACACATTTCTCCGATTTGGGTTTGAGCTTATCAGGATGAAACTTTTTCACATAAGCATCGCAACCCCAAACTCTAAGAAACGGCAACTTTGGTTTCTTGCCAAACCTCAGTTCATAAGGCGTCGTCTCAACGGATTTTGATGGTGCCCTATTTAACGTGAATGTAGCTGTCTCTAATGCATAACCCCAAAACGATAGTGGTAAATTGGTAAGAGACATCATAGATTGCACTATATCCAATAAAGTACGGTTATGACGTTCGGACACACCATTATGCTGTGGTGTTCCAGGTGGCATGAGTAGTGAAACTATTTCACATTGTTTTAACTGAAGGCCAAACTCGTAACTCAAATACTCTTCTCCACGATCAGATCGTAGAAACTTTATTTTCTTGTTACAATGATTTTCCACTTCACTCTGAAATTATATGAACTTTTCAAATGTTTCAGACTTCTGTTTCATTAAGTAGATATACCCATATCTGCTCAAATCATCTGTGAAGGTCAGAAAATAATGATACCAGCTACGAGCCTCAATATTCATCGGACCACATACATCTGTATGTATGATTTCCAACAAATCTGTTGCTCTCTCAATAGTTCCGGAGAACGGCGTTTTAGTCATCTTGCCCATGAGGTACGGTTCGCAAGCATCAAGTGATTCATAATCAAGTGATTCCAAAATCCCACCAGTATGGAGTTTCCCCATGCGCTTTACACCAATATGACCTAAACGGCAGTGCCACAAATAAGTTGCACTATCATTATTAACTTTGCATCTTTTGGCTTCATTATTATGAATATGTGTATCACTACGATCGAGATCCAACAAACCATTTTCGTTGGTGTGTATGACCATAGAAGGTTTTATTCATGTAAAAAGAACAACAATTACTCTCTAATTTAAATGAATAACCGTATTGCAACAAACATGATCAAATCATATTCATGCTCAACGCAAACACCAAATAACACTTATTTAGGTTCAACACTAATCCCGAAAGTATAGGGAGTGTGCGATGATGATCATATCAATCTTGGAACCACTTCCAATACACATCGTCACTTCATCCTTAACTAGTTTATGTTCATGCAACTCCCGTTTCGAGTTACTACTCTTTAGCAACAGAACCAGTATCAAATACTGAGGGGTTGCTATAAACACTAGTAAGTACACATTAATAACATGTATATCCAATATACCTTTGTTCACTTTGCCATCCTTCTTATCCACCAAATACTTGGGGCAGTTCCGCTTCCAGTGACCAGTCCGTTTGCAGTAGAAGCACTTAGTCTCAGGCTTAGGACCAGACTTGGGCTTCTTCACTTGAGCAGCAACTTGCTTGCCGTTCTTCTTGAAGTTCCCCCTTTTCCCTTTGCCCTTTTCTTGAAACTAGTGGTCTTGTCAACCATCAACACTTGATGTTTTTCTTGATTTCTACCTTCGTCGATTTCAGCATCACGAAGAGCTTGGGAATTACTTTCGTCATCCCTTGCATACTATAGTTCATCACGAAGTTCTACTAACTCGGTGATGGTGACTAGAGAATTCTGTCAATCACTATTTTATCTGGAAGATTAACTCCCACGTGATTCAAGCGATTGTAGTACCCAGACAATCTGAGCACATGCTCACTAGTTGAGCGATTCTCCTCCATCTTTTAGCTATAGAACTTGTTGGAGACTTCATATCTCTCAACTCGGGTATTTGCTTGAAATATTAACTTCAACTCCTGGAACATCTCATATGGTCCATGACGTTCAAAAACGTCTTTGAAGTCCCGATACTAAGCCGTTAAGCATGGTGTACTAAACTATCAAGTAGTCATCATATTGAGCTAGCCAAACGTTCATAACGTCTGCATCTGCTCCTGCAATAGGTCTGTCACCTAGCGGTGCATCAAGGACATAATTTTTCTGTGCAGCAATAAGGATAATCCTCAGATCACGGATCCAATCCGCATCTTTGCTACTAACATTTTTCAACATAATATTTCTCTAGGATCATATAAAAAATAAACAGGGAAGCAACAACGCGAGCTATTGATCTACAACATAATTTGCAAAATACTATCAGGACTAAGTTCATGATAAATTGAAGTTCAATTAATCATATTACTTAAGAACTCCCACTTAGATAGACATCCCTCTAATCCTCTAAGTGATCACGTGATCCATATCAACTAAACCATGTCCGATCATCACGTGAGATGGAGTAGTTTCAATGGTGAACATCACTATGTTGATCATATCTACTATATGATTCACGCTCGACCTTTCGGTCTCCGTGTTCCGAGGCCATATCTGTTATATGCTAGGCTCGTCAAGTTTAACCTGAGTATTCCGCGTGTGCAACTGTTTTGCACCCGTTGTATTTGAACGTAGAGCCTATCACACCCGATCATCACGTGGTGTCTCAGCACGAAGAACTTTCGCAACGGTGCATACTCAGGGAGAACACTTATACTTTGATAATTTAGTGAAGGATCATCTCATAATGCTACCGTCAAACAAAGCAAGATAAGATGCATAAAGGATTAACATCACATGCAATCAATATAAGTGATATGATATGGCCATCATCATCTTGTGCTTGTGATCTCCATCTCCGAAGCACCGTGCTTGTGATCTCCATCTCCGAAGCACCGTCATGATCACCATTGTCACCGGCGCGACACCTTGATCTCCATCGTAGTATCGTTGTCGTCTCGCCAACTAATTGTTTTTACGACTATCGCTACCGCTTAGTGATAAAGTAAAACTATTACATGGCGATTGCATTTCATACAATAAAGCGACAACCATATGGCTCCTGCCAGTTGCCGATAACTCGGTTACAAAACATGATCATCTCATACAATAAAATATAGCATCATGTCTTGACCATATCACATCACAACATGCCCTGCAAAAACAAGTTAGACGTCCTCTACTTTGTTGTTGCAAGTTTTACGTGGCTGCTACGGGCTTAGCAAGAACCGTTCTTACCTACGCATCAAAACCACAACGATAGTTTGTCAAGTTGGTGTTGTTTTAACCTTCGCAGGGACCGGGCGTAGCCACACTCGGTTCAACTAAAGTGAGAGAGACAGACACCCGCCAGTCACCTTTAAGCAACGAGTGCTCCGAACGGTGAAACCAGTCTCGCGTAAGCGTACGCGTAATGTCGGTCCGGGCCGCTTCATCTCACAATACCGCTGAACCAAAGTATGACATGCTGGTAAGCAGTATGACTTATATCGCCCACAACTCACTTGTGTTCTACTCGTGCATAGCATCAACGCATAAAACCAGGCTCGGATGCCACTGTTGGGGAACGTAGTAATTTCAAAATTTTCCTACGCACACGCAAGATCATGGTGATGCATAGCAACGAGAGGGGAGAGTGTTGTCCACGTACCATCGTAGACCGACAGCGGAAGCGTTATCACAACGCGGTTGATGTAGTCCTACGTCTTCACGATCCGACCGATCAAGTACCGAACGCACGACACCTCCGAGTTCAGCACACGTTCAGCTCGATGACGTCCCTCGAATCTCCGATGCAGCCGAGTGTTGAGGGAGAGTTTTGTCAGCACGACGGCGTGGTGACGATGATGATGTTCCACCGACGCAGGGCTTCGCCTAAGCTCCGCAACGGTATTATCGAGGTGTAATATGGTGGAAGGGGGCACCGCACACGGCTAAAATATCGTATATCAAGTGTCTTTGGGGTGCCCCCCTGCCCCCGTATATAAAGGAGCAAGAAGGAGAGGGCCGGCCAAGGGGAGGTGGCGCGCCCAAGGGGGGGAGTCCTACTCCCACCGGGAGTAGGACTCCTCCTTTCCTTGTGGGAGTAGGAGAAGGGAAGGGGGAAGGAGAAAGAAGGAAGGGGCGCCCCCTCCCTAGTCCAATTCGGACTAGCCCATGGGGAGGGGTGCGGCCACCCTTTGGGGTCTTTCTCTCCTTTCCCGTATGGCCCATTAAGGCCCAATACGAATTCCCGTAACTCTCCGGTACTCCGAAAAATACCCGAATCACTCGGAACCTTTCCGAAGTCCGAATATAGTCGTTCAATATATCGATCTTTACGTCTCGGCCATTTCGAGACTCCTCGTCATGTCCCCGATCTCATCCGGGACTCCGAACTCCTTCGGTACATCAAAACTCAATAAAACTGTCATCGTAACGTTAAGCGTGCGGACCCTACGGGTTCGAGAACTATATAGACATGACCGAGACACGTCTCCGGTCAATAACCAATAGCGGGACCTGGATGCCCATATTGGCTCCCACATATTCTACGAAGATCTTTATCGGTCAGACCGCATAACAACATACGTTGTTCCCTTTGTCACCGGTATGTTACGTGCCCGAGATTTGATCGTCGGTATCTCGATACCTAGTTCAATCTCGTTACCGGCAAGTCTCTTTACTCGTTCCGTAACACATCATCCCGCAACTAACTCATTAGTCACAATGCCTGCAAGGCTTATAGTGATGTGCATTACCAAGTGGGCCCAGAGATACCTCTCCGACAATCGGAGTGACAAATCCTAATCTCGAAATACGCCAACCCAACAAGTACCTTTGGAGACACCTGTAGAGCAGCTTTATAATCACCAATTTATGTTGTGACGTTTGGTAGCACACAAAGTGTTCCTCCGGTAAACGGGAGTTGCATAATCTCGTAGTCATAGGAACATGTATAAGTCATGAAGAAAGCAATAGCAACATACTAAACGATCGAGTGCTAAGCTAACGGAATGGGTCAAGTCAATCACGTCATTCTCCTAATGAGGTGATCCCGTTAATCAAATGACAACTCATGTCTATGGCTAGGAAACATAACCATCTTTGATTAACGAGCTAGTCAAGTAGAGGCATACTAGTGACACTCTGTTTGTCTATGTATTCACACATGTATTATGTTTCCGGTTAATACAATTCTAGCATGAATAATAAACATTTATCATGATATAAGGAAATAAATAATACTTTATTATTGCCTCTAGGGCATATTTCCTTCATGAACTTGGCAAGAAAAGTCAGTTTGGTGCTAAAACTTATGGCATACATTTAACCGGTGACAAAACTTGGCTTGGTCGTGCATCTACGATGTTAATTACATTTTGTATACGCACAACATGCTGACGAGGCGCGCCAATGTGGCATGGGACTCAATGTTAGTGTCAGGAAGGCGGGCAAGGGCGTGTGGCCTGATATTTTGCGAAAATGACCTGATATTTATTTTCCTCACAAAAGCCAACCAATTTATTTCTTAAAATAACCCTGAAATGTCACTATGACAATTGGACCCCTCCTGCCAGGGCACAATACAACAAAGAGAAATTAGGACGAAAAATGTAGCACCGGCCCCAGGTTCGAACACACGACTTGTTACCGCCAGCCCACACAGGCCAGCACCACACCACGTACCAATGCTGTACAAGTTGGATTTCCACCCATAATGACCTATAGAGAAGCACACACATAGGGCTTAAATCGGCTACAGTCATCGCGCGCCATTTTCACATGTTTGTTTTTTCATAGCATTTTGTAACAATACATAAATTAAAAAGATTATACATACAAATAAATTAACTTATTTAAGATATTGATCTTGTAATTATAAGAAAAATATTTAAGATAATTTTCATGTAATTCTAAAAATATATTCTTATCTAACATAATGATCATGTAATTCTAAAAATTATTATTATTTAAAATAATGTTCACGTAATTCTCAAAACATTATTATTTAAAATAATGTTCACGTAATTCAAAAATGTTCATATTTGAACGAATGTCAATGTTATCCTATTAAATATTCAAGTATTATTTCAAAATGGTTTTATAGTAAAAATAATATTCATGAATTATTTTCGTAAATTACAAAAATATTCATGCCATATTAATGTATTCAGAAAAATATTCACATATCTTTAGGCTGTATTCATGCATTTAGATAAATATTCATGTATTCACTTTACAAGAAATAGTATTACTTAAAATACTGTTCATGTAATTATAAAATATATTTAAGCATTAACTAGAAAGCAATTATATAATTTAAATAAATATAAACTATAATCGTATATATGAATTAAAAACACTATCATTGTAGACATTAGGATTAGCTATCCAATAAAGACAGCTAGTTTGACTTCCTGTTGTGGCTAGCAGTTTCGGCTCTTAGGAAGAGGTCGCGCGTTCGACCCTTACTTTTGCATTTCCTCTTGTACTGTTTCCTGAGTGGTGGGCCTCGCTTGTTTTTTTAGGAAAAAAAATCAAGGGGCTCTTTTGTGATGAGAAAAAATTCCAGACTGTTTTTCGCAAAAAATACTGATCACACGCTAATACCCGCCTTTCTGGTCACTGACAGTGGGTCCTACGCCATGTTGGCGCGCCTCATCAGCACGTTGAGTGTATACAAACGTGATTAGCACCATAGATGTACGCTCAAGCCAAGTTCTATCACCGGTTCAATGTATGCCGTAAGTTTTAGCACCAAACTGACTTTTCTTGGCACATTCAAGCACCTGTGGTGTAATTGACTCTTAATTATTTTGCTATAATGTAGAGTGGTTTGGAACTAGTTGACCCGATAAAGCCGATTGCGATTCCAATGACTCACCAGCAGCTCCAATTCTTTAAGGCGCGCGCGTGCGCTGATCTTGACACGCCGCCATCCGATTTGAGCCCCGTGCATGCATAAACCGCCACAGTTCAATTAGGAGTACTATACACATCATCAACCACTTCAACAGTGTCGTGTCTTTCTGAAATATAGAAGTAAAGAAAAGAAAACAACGTAGTGTGGACTGTTCTGCACATACACTTGTGACAACTAATCCCACTTCGATCCCAATGATTTTGTTTTTTGTGTAGCTCACATACTCCCTCTCTCCCGAAATAAGTGTCTTAAGCTTAGTAGTACAAAATTAAGATACTTACATTGAGACGGAAGAAGTGGTTTGTCACGTTCGCCACGTGCCCCTGCCTAGCCGGCCTGCCCCGTGCGGCAATGGGCACGCCCAACAATCCTCAACTTCAACCCTTCTTGGATGTGACCTCTCCGATCGGGGCGCAGGGCGGCTAGCCCTCGCCTTTGATAAGGTGACAGGCTGCGAGCAAGGCAACGACCCCATTCAATCTCCAGGAGGAAGTGAGCAACCCCTGTGCCTTCGGCCTTCCGCCTCAGCGGCTCAAACACGAAGGTATTCCCCATCTCATGTTGTGCCAAATTCCAATTTTAATTCCAAGATGCCACTATTTGATGATCTTTAACTCTTAGTGTCCCTTTCCATGTTCTTTTCCTTAGTTTTTGTGACGCCCGAATAATTAGGCTACAGTAATCCCACGTTAACGATGCCACGTCACCCGGTTACTGCTGTTAATCTCGCGTAGTTCAAAACCGATTCAAATTCAAATTTAAAATTTAAGTCGAACGATAAAAGTTTTCAAACATTAAAACAAAAATGTTCGGTTTGTGCCAAATATTACATAGTTAATTATGGTGAAGAAAACACATGTTTAGAAAATGCGTAAATATTTTAAATTGAAATAAAAATAAAAGAAAATAAATAAAAGAAAAAAAATACAAAACAGAAAACAAAAAAATAAAACGAGAAAAGGCCCCTTGACCGACTGGGCCTCGGCCCAGCTGGTCACTTGGCTAGCCAGGCCGGCCCAACCGGCGCCCCACTCCCTCTCCATAATTCCCTCCCACTCCACTGGTCAACCCCACCGACACCCCCACACTCCTCCGAAAATATCTCCCCCCCTCTCCCCCGATTGGATCGGGATAGAGAGGAGGAGGCCGCCGTTCCCCGCCCGAACACCGACGCCGCACGACGCCGCCTCGCCCTCGCCGCACGACGACGTCGCCGGAGCAACCTCGCCGCTGCCTCCTCTCCGTCCCCGTCGTCCTCGTCCTCCTTCCCAAGTCGCTCCCCGCGCCCCACTGCCCCTTGCCCTACGAATCCCGGCGAGGACCCCCGCCGCTGCTTCCCGCTTGCCCCGCCTACGCGCCGTCCGCGCACGCTCACGCGTCGTGGCTGCGTGCTACTGCTACTGCGGCTGCGCTGCCCCCCCGCCCCTCGCGACCACCGTCACTCACCACGGCCCGCATCCCCGCCGGCCCCGCTGCGCCCCTTGCTCGCTGCTGAGGCCTCCGCCCCGGGCCGTGCCCTCCCCTGGCTCCGGCTGGAGCCGGCGCCGGCGTGCGTCGGGCCGTCCGTTTGGGCGCCCGCACCTCCGCCCTTGCATCGCCTCGCCTGCGCCACCCAGGCGCGACGCCCCACAGCCACGCGCCACCATGCCATCGCCGCACTCCACATCTACCCCCTGTTGCTCGCCGCCGTCGCCCCCTACCTCCCCACTCAGCTTGGGTCCGGCCACCCTGCCGCCGCCGCTTGTCGCCCACGCCGGCCCGACGTCCCACCGCGCCTTCGCCGTGGCCTCGTCCCAGGCCGGTGCCCCCTGTCGTCCTGGGCAAGCGCCCAAACGGGCTTGGCTCCAGCGCCCGCATCCGGCGCCCGCCCCGTTACACCACCGCCCGAACCCATTATGGCCTCTGTGCCACTAGACAACGGGGCCCAGCCCCTAGAACGTTTTTGTAAAAAAAAACAATAATAAAAAATAAATAAAAAATGAATTAATGAAATTAATAATTAATTAGTAAATTAATTAAGTTAATTAATCATGTTTAATTAATCTAATTAACTAGTTAGGTTAATTAAACAGTAATTAGATTAGCTAAATCCTATTAAACCTAAACAGAGTATGACGGGTGGGTCCCACTGGACCCACACGTTAGTTTGACCAGTCAACACCTCTGATGATGTCAGCATGCGCTATTCTGGATAATGTTAAATTAAATTAATTAAATAAATTCTAAAAATGATTTAAAACTTTAGAAAATCATATAAAATAAACCGTAGCTCAGATAAAAATACTTTCTACATGAAAGTTGCTGGAACGACGAGACGAATCCGGATACGTAGCCCGTTCGTCCGCCACACATTCCTAACCTATCGAACTCGCAACTTTCCCCCTCCGGTTCATCTGTCCGAAAACGCGAAACACCGGGAATACTTTCCCGGATGTTTCCCCCTTCGCCGGCATCACCTACTACCGCGTTTGGGCACACCTAGCATCACGCTTTGTCATGTCATGCATCGTCATGCATTTGTTTGCATTGTATTTATTGTTTCTTCCCCCTCTTCTCTCGCTAGACACCGAGACCGACGCCGCTGCTACCCAGTACGACTACGGTGTTGACGACCCCTCCTTCTCGGCTGAGCTTCCAGGCAAGCCCCCCCTTGATCACCAGATATCGCCTATTCTTCTCTCTACTGCTTGCATTAAAGTAGTGTAGCATGTTACTGCTTTCCGTTAATCCTACCCTGATGCATAGCCTGTCTTTGCTACTACTGTTGTTACCTTTACCTGCAATCCTACATGCTTAGTATAGGATGCTAGTATTCCATCAGTGGCCCTACATTCTTGTCCGTCTGCCATGCCGGGCCGTGATCACTCGGGAGGTGGTCACGGGTATATACTATATACTTTATACATGATACATGTGGTGACTAAAGTCGGGTCGGCTCGTGGAGCACCCGCGAGTGATTCACGGATTGGGGGCTGAAAGGACCTTTGTCCCGACGGCCCTCTGTGTGGATCTTTTGTGGCAGAGCGACAGGGCAGGTTGAGACTACCTAGGTGAGAGGTGGGCCTGGCCCTGGTCGGCGTCCGCGGTTACTTCAAAATAACACGCTTAACGAGTTCTTGGTATTTGATCTGAGTCTGCCCATTTGGTCTATACGCACTAACCAACTACATGGGAAAGTTATGGGCACTCGACGTCGTGGTATCAGCCGAAGCCTTCTTGACGTTAGCGACTGAGCGGCGCGCGCCTGGTTGGACCGCGTAACGTGACTTCCTTTGTAATGGAGGTTGCTAGGTCTGCTCTCCGGCCGCGTACGCAACGTGCAGGTGTGCAATGGGCGATGGGCCCAGACCCCTGCGCGCATAGGATTTAGACCGGCGTGCTGACCTTTCTGTTGTGCCTAGGTAGGGCTGCGACGTGTTGATCTTCCGCGGCCGGGCATGACCCAGAAAAGTGTGTCCGGCCAAATGGGATCGAGCGTGTTGGGTTATGTGGTGCACCCCTGCAGGGAAGTTTATCTATTCGAATAGCCGTGTCCCTCGGTAAAAGGACGACCCAGAGTTGTACCTTGACCTTATGACAACTAGAACCGGATACTTAATAAAACACACCCTTCCAAGTGCCAGATATAACCCGGTGATCGCTCTCTAACAGGGCGACGAGGAGGGGATCGCCGGGTAGGTTTATGCTATACGATGCTACTTGGTGAACTTACCATCTACTCTCTCCTACATGCTGCAAGATGGAGGTGGCCAGAAGCGTAGTCTTCGACAGGATTAGCTATCCCCCTCTTATTCTGGCATTCTGCAGTTCAGTCCACCGATATGGCCCTTTACACATATACCCATGCATATGTAGTGTAGCTCCTTGCTTGCGAGTACTTTGGATGAGTACTCATGGTTGCCTTTCCCCCTCTTTTCCCCCTTTCCCTTCTACCTGGTTGTCGCAACCAGATGCCGGAGCCCAGGAGCCAGACGCCACCGTCGACGACGACTCCTACTACACCGGAGGTGCCTACTACTACGTGTAGCCCGCTGACGACGACCAGGAGTAGTTATGAGGATCCCAGGCAGGAGGCATGCGCCTCTTTCGATCTGTATTCCAGTTTGTGCTAGCCTTCTTAAGGCAAACTTGTTTAACTTATGTCTGTACTCAGATATTGTTGCTTCCGCTGACTCGTCTATGATCGAGCACTTGTATTCGAGCCCTCGAGGCCCCTGGCTTGTATTATGATGCTTGTATGACTTATTTATGTTTTAGAGTTGTGTTGTGATATCTTCCCGTGAGTCCCTGATCTTGGTCGTACACGTTTGCGTGCATGATTAGTGTACGATTGAATCGGGGGCGTCACAGTTTTGTAATTGTGCAGATAACATAAAATGCGGAAATCAATTTAGTAATTTTTGTTCCAATGTAGTTTTACAGGAAAGAAAGATGGATAAATGAAACAAGACAATGTCATTTTACCTCGTCCTAGAGGTAACTTTTCATATTTTGCATTTATTATTAACCATTTATACCTGCTATTTATGCATTGATTTGCATTTCAAAATTTATCCTTAATGGTTTAGCTTCTTCTACTAACGACGATCTAGTCATGGGAGGTTAAGATCAATCAATCCTTTGATTTGGTACCATCTTTTGTATCATCTATGCTATATATTGCTTGTTGATATGTTTTAATTTATTAGTTGAACCATCATTGAAAAAATAATGCCTTTGAATATTGTGTTTGGGTTATTATTAGTTATGAAACGTAGTTAATTTCGTATGCCTTGAAACTGCCTTTTGTTGGGCATTTGATGACATGTGCTTGCACAACATGATCGTAGAGAATGGAAGGCCAACTGATCAACTTGGATTTTTAGATATTCGGAGATCAGGGTCACCCCTCAATGCGATGGCAAATACACTCCATATGTTTCTTGAAGGGCCTCGGAAGACCCAAGACTGCAAGGTCAAGCGGGAGTACAACAAGACCTCATCAAGGAGAATGGCAATGTACTAGGGAATAAATATGTCATCTATCATCATATGTACCATTTGTTGTGATTACCTAGACTATTTCTTTTATTCTCGCCATTTTGTAGCGTTTGAATTTGTATTTTTAAACTTGAAACCAACGAGTTTAGAGTGTCATTGTAGTGTTTGTATCATTGATGTCAAGGTTTAATTAATATGATGATGAGAAGTAGTTAAAGAGTTGTGTTCTCTTTGATTGTATGAATTTTCTTGAATAATATATGGTGGTTTTAAAATAAAATTGCAGATTGAAGTGAAAAAATAGGAAGTTTTTTTAAAGGCACTCACTTTGGGATGAGTTACGATGCAGCGTCCAAAGGCCCAACATTTCTCGGGGACTTCTGTTTTCGGTTGGCTTTTGGGAACAGTTTTGGGGTTCGACTAGGAATGCTATTAACTTGGCTAAAAATCAATAGAGTGAAGTGTGGTATGGTGATAAGGTAAGACCGGCGCTCGATGCTTCAGCCACATTTTTCTTTCTGTCACTAGTAAAGGCAATAATATGTGTCACTGCAATATATGCAAGAGACGGAGCAACAAATAATCTGCTGGGCAGACCAAGAGGAAGAAAATCACACAAATTTTATCACCAAGGCCCAGTTTACGCCTCACTCCGGTTTTGTTGGTGGGCTGGGTGGCCACGATCCAGTTTTACCCCAAGGTACCCCCACCACTCATTTTGCCATCCTCCAAAACTCAAGCGCTCATAGTTTGGCTAACTATTCTGTTCAAGAAAAAGGGTTTCCCCGTTTTATATTATAAAATAAACATCCGATACATCCAGCTCGCTGGGGCCGCAGCACAAATAAGCCCGAAAGAAAATGAAAGAGAAATAAATGCCGACACCGGCAGATCAACGAAGAAAGGAAGACCGGCAACCGCCGCACCCTCCGACGAAGTACCACCACGCTCCCAGCATCTCGAAGCGCCTCGCACCAAGCAGCACCTTCAAGAAGGAATGCGACGCCGCCACCGCTGTTGCTTGAACAAGTTCTAGGGTTTCCTCCAGTACGCGAGGGATGATGGGGAAGGGATATATCTGACGCCCCTCAGAAAGGTCCGACGGCGCCCGCAAACGTCACCGCGTCGGTGCCGGACAAGCCGACAAGGATTTCTCTCGATCCACAACCACCACCATCACCCCAGGCACTTTGAGATGCACCACCCCGACAGCCGCCCACCAGCCTGTGCCACCACGGTTACCGGACAACCCCGCCGCCTCACTGGAGCTGCCAACACGAGGCCTAGATCGGGCAAGAGACCCCGACCACGGGAGCGACCACAACTCGACCGGGGGGAGGGGACAACCTCCACCGCTGCAGCGGAGCCGACCGGACGCGGCGACGAGGACTTCCCGGGCCTCGATGGCCCGGTCGGGTCCACTTGGACCCGGACAATCCTGTCGCCACGCTGCAACTCGCCGACCGACGAAGTCCTCACCGCAACAGACCGCCGCCACCACGCCATCACCAGGGAACGACGCCGCCGAACACCGAGCCACCAACCCGCCCCAACCCAGATGGGGCCCAAAAGGGCCCAGATCTGGGCTGGGCGGGCGCCGCCAGCCACCAGCGCCACCGCGCCGCCCCACGGCCAACGGCCGCACCGCCGCGTCAAGAACCACCGTGGCACGCGGCATTACCACCGACGAGCCACACCGACGCCGGCCGAGGAGCACCGCCGCCAACCACCACCATCCGAGCATGAGGGGCCGCGCGCGGGGAAGGGCAGACCCATCGCCGCCTGCACCACGCGGCCGAGGCCCGGCGGCGCTCGCTGGCAGCGGCAGGAGGAAGGAGCAGCGAGGAGGGAGCCTGGAGGGGAGCGGCGTCGGGGGCCCCTGGTTCCCTCGCCCGGGGAGGCGACGCGGGGGGTACGGGGAAGGGAGGAGGTGGAGGGAGGGGCGGGGGAGCGGGAGAGGCGAGCGGCGACGACGGGCTCCGGCCGCGGCGGCGGCTCCGCGCGGGGGAGCCGCCGGCGGCGGCGCGGAAACCCTAGGCGGAAGGGGAGCGCGGGGGAGCTCCGCTAACTATTCTGTTTCGCTTGATGAGGGTCGCCATTTGTGGCTTGGTGCTCCGCACGACCCCTTTTGTATCCTTATGAACATTACTTTTCAAAAAAGCTTAGTCTCGCCCCTAAAAAAGTTCAAATACGTCCATTTAAAAAAGAATCTTCAACACAACTGCTTAGGTTTAGTGTTGCTGCTACACATAAAGCTATGATGTCATTTGATATCAAAATAGATGTTAGAATAATCCGAGGCATATAACCGGTCTACTGAGCATCAACAATCACACGAGCCGTGATATAGAGATTTGTTAACGAGGTTCACCAGATTGGCTATATCCCCAGAGCCATGTGTTCTACTATAGTTTTCTCTATATTTATAGTATTTTAACAAATATTTTATAGATTAAATTGATGGTAAAAATAAGCCACAAATAACGACAAATGCCTTATGGTTAGGGTGCGTCAAGAGGGGGTGCCATACACACAATCTTCCACCTTAGAACATAAAACTCATTTAGATATCACACAGTGCACGATGAAAGTCTCGCTAGCCTAATTCAGCTCTCCATTCGTCTCTGGTGATGATCTGAGTTTTGCTAGTATTGGTTTCAATTAAACGGACCCATTTAAGCCAATGATTATTTTATAGAGCCCATGATTCTATCAAGCCATACTGTCTCTCCGCATGCGAGACGTGATTTCGAGACGTAGCTCCGGCGTGCGTAGAGATAGTACGGCTTACTTCAAGACATAGCTCCGCTCGCCTATGGTACGGTGGTACCGGGCCAGCCTAGTACTGTAGATGCGGCGCCAGATTTTTTTCCCTCTGTTTTGTTTCTTAGCGGTCTTTTCACTGTTTGCAGTGGTTTTCTTTTCTTTCATCACTTTCACTTTTTTATTTTGCAACACGGTTCAGCATTTTTCGTACACATTTGCATTTTTCATATACACCAGGACGATTTTTCTTACCGTTTAATATTTCTCAAATACATGACTAACATTTTCTCAATTATAAGTTTTGATGTATTTTTTTATGCACATTTTACATTTCTTATACATGTTTGCATTTTTTGAATATTTTTTGTAATACATGCTAAACAGTTTACAAATACACATTGAAACATTTTTCTGAATGCTATATAACATATTTTAAATGATGTGAACATTTTTTTACATTGCATAAACATATTTTCTTAAATTTCACAAACATAATTTTGAAACGCGCGGACAATTTTAAAGCGTAACTTACGTATTTTTCAAGTGGCACGAAATAGTTATTTTGAATTACACAAACATTTATTGACATTTTATTGAAAACCTATCGTGAACACTTTTAAATGTCACGCACATTTTTCTAATGCAATCAACATTTTATTAAACTACACTACCAAAAACATTACAATGTGGCAAAAAAATTCTAGTCCAATGTGAGAATTTGTTTTCCAAAATTTAAGCACATTGATTTATATTTGGAATATATGTATTTATAATACATTAAAATTATTCGAAAAACCAGAAAACGAACTAGAAGCATCAATAAAAATAGGTACATGTACCAGCGTAATTATGGGCCGAACCATTTATGGTGTCCTTGAGGCGAGATGTGCATGTCTCACGCCGTGGGCGAGAGACAAAGCCACCCCGCTCTACGGGTCCCCACCAGCTCAACCTTTTAAGAGCAACTCTAGCAGACCCCGCAAAAGCCGCAAACCCGCAAAATTCCGGTGAGTATACGGGTTGGCCCAATTTTCCGTCCAGAACAGAGCCCGTATACTCGCCCGGCCCGTAAAAATATTTACTACGGCCCGCAAACCGCCCGCCCCGACCAGTATATCTACGGGTTCGCAGCGCGTTTGCGGGTCGAAACCCTATCCTCCCGCCGCCGCCGAGCTCTGCAATTCCCCACTCCCCTCCACACATTTCTCGCTACAGGCGAGCCCGTTCCGCCTCCAGTCGCTATGTGGGGCCGCATGTGGAGCTCCGGACGTGGCTCCGGGAGCAGATCCGGCGGCGGCGGCGACCCCGAGCGCGAGCAGCGCGTCCGGTCGGACGGCGCGGGGCGAGGAAGTGGACCAACCGCGGCCTCTCGCCGCCGCCGAGTTTCCACGTCCGTGAGACGGACGAATACGACCGTCGGCACGGCCGTACGCTGTCCTCTGCCGCGGGCTCGTCCTCCGCGGCGAGATCTCCTACGCCGGGAGTTCCTCCTCTTCCAGCGCGGGCCTTCTCCCCATGAAGAGGGAATGGTCGGAGGAGCCGGAGGAGATCGAGTTCGTCCCCGTCAAGCAGGAGCCCGAGGAGCTCGGGAACCGCGGAGTCGTCGGGCCGGAGGACTTCGTCGCCGATGTCGACGCGGTCGCGGCCGCCATTGCTTGCGCGAGGAGGCGGAGGGCCGGCGCCATGACGAGGAGCTTGAAGACCTCGTGTTCCAGCAGGCGGTCGCGGCCAACCTCGCCGCCAAGGAGAAGGACGACGAGTGGCGGCGCATCCGCGAGGAGCAGAGGGAGAAGTACATCGACCTCGGTAGCTCCGGCGAGGAGGATTGAGCTCCTCCACGGCGTCGTCCATGGCCGCGAGCTCGCCGCCGTGAGATCCCCACCCCCTCTAGTACTAGTACTGATGTAGTATGTAGTATGAACTAGTGTTTGTAGTGTTTGATCATGTAATATATGTAGTATGTGATGAACTACTATGGTGCAATTTCTCTCGAGAAACTGTTTCTTCAAATTATGCAGTTTTATCTACGGTTTTTTTTAGCCGTTCTCGACCCGCAAACGAGATCTTTGTTAAACTGCAAATGTGTTTTATGGGTCGAGATTTTGCGGGATCTGCTAAAGTTGCTCTAAGGCGCTTGCATTGATTGATTTTGACACCACGTCTTCAGGTTTAGATTCGGGCCCGCAAGCATCAATCGCGTGGCAGAGCACGGTTTAATCAGGCAGTATATGTACGTACGTATTGACCATGCGGTATCAGGTATTCTACGCACATATATGCCAATGAACTGAGTGCCGTGTCGCAGAGGAATTTTAGACATGTAGATTTTCTATGAAATGTAGTACAAAAGATTTCATAGGATAAATTCTTATGGGATCCAATCCTATGAATCAAATGACCAACATAGAATTTTTTTTAAGGATTTGAATCCTTCAGAAATCCTAAAGAATTTCTTTGAATCAAAGGAGCCCTACCTCGTGGGAATATGCTTCGCGATTCACTCCTGGCAGGCTTTTTCTAGGTATACCTCGCAATATACAGGTACGGGAATAGTGCAAACGTATGTCCTTTGCCCATTGTCAGCTCGAGTGAATGCAACGATGCTGTTTGATGCGCGTGGTGGAGCGGTGACTTGACTGCTCTGAGTCAATACTGCATGAATTTAACACGGACCTGTTGCAGGCAGTGAACAGTATTAATTTTATATCAGACTAGGCGTCTCGCCCGTTGCTGCCTGTTGGAGCAAAGGCTATCCTGGCAATGTTCAGACATGTGCAGTCAGCGTATTTCTTTTTTAATGACAAATCCTCTAATTAGTGTACTGTTACGTGTTAGATTTTGAGCAAACTAACTAATGTAAGTAAAAGTATTGCTCATTAGGCATCACGCACGAAGCTCTAGATCCTCTCTTTCCCACTTGATAATGGTACAATTAGCGGTAGGGCCCCTTTCTTTTGTTTTTTGTAACTGTGCAGCCTACGATACATCAAACTCGTTGAATTAGTGAGCAAAAATATACTGCCTTTCCGTTTTGAAAAAAATATACTGCATTTTCAGTTCAAAATTAACACGCATGACTATTCTCAAGAAAATTAAACCTGCTCTCCTTGTAAGCGTTTCTCTATTTTCACATTGCTAATCTCCAAACAAATGGTTCAAACCCTAAACTATTTGTGAACAAACTATTGTCTGTAGATCTGTAATTAGAGTGCTAATAGCCCAGGATCTTTAAGTAATCTCCGTAATTAGAGTTAACCATGCTATCTTAGGCGAGCTTTCCGACCTGTGCAGTCAGCATTTTTTTATGACTATATCCTTTAATTAGTGCACTGCTACTTTTTTAGATTTTGAGCAAACTAACCAAGTTTTTTTTTTGCGGGGAGCAAACTAACCAAGTTAATTAAGAGTGCTGCTCATTAGATGTCACGTACGAAGCTCTAGATCCACTCTTTCCCAACGGATAATGATACAATTATGTGTAGACCCCTTCTCTTTTGTTTTCTGTAACTGTGCACCTATGATTTTTTTTAAATACTATCAAACTCATGAACTAGTGAGCAAAAAATATATTGCATTTTCCAGTTCGACATTAACAAGCCTGAACATTTCCAAGAAAAAAAACTGCTTTCCTTCTAAGCGTTTCTCTATTTTCACATAGCTAATCTGCAAAAAATTGATATACAAACCCTAAACTATTAGTTAACAATCTATTGGTTGTAGATCCGTAATTATAGTGTCAATAACCCAGGAACTTTAGGTAATCTTCTCCCATCATGACAGTCAAAACCTACAGGCCTGCATGCAAAAATTGATGGCCCATCATGTCACTAGTCCAAACCGATGGCCCACACGCAAATGCCCAGATTGGAGGGATGGATGCTGCTTCGCCCAGGTCCGGTACCTGTCAGCAACTTGGGGCCTATCCATTGAATACGGTGAAATACAGCATTGCTTACGATGGTGGCAATTAAAATACGCCTGACAACACCGATCGCGACGCTGGCTCGGCGGGGATGATTCCGAGCTACCTGCAGACCGGCCTCTGCAACGTTTTATCGATGACCTGAGTACTTACATTGGTCCCATGAAATCATGACCAAATGAGGACCATTCACTCATTATTACGATGCTTGTCGTCAATTCAGTGACGGTAATCATTATGGGAACTGCTTTCCGCAGGACAGGTTGGTGGAACCTCCCACTACTGTTCTCACTATTGTTGTGTGGTTGTCATAGACCAAGTACAATAGTGGACTTACAGCCCGCTTACATGGCATTTTTTGCTTATGTAGAGAAGAGAGATGTGAAAAAGTAACGAGACAAAAATGGCGGTGGTTTGCGGGAGTCCGGACGGATCCCAAGCCCGCTTCTAACCGCCCTGGCTTACCGAAAAACCCTCCCCACTCCTGCTCCAAAGCGTCAGCACCCGCATTCATGTCCGGACAGAGCGGATGCGACCATTCACTAGCATCGGCATTGAAGCGTCGCGCCATCCGAGAGAGCGCCGACCGCGCCACTTTCCGGTGCAGGCGACTGCCGCACGTTCAAACGACACGACGCCGCCCGCATTGATGGCACTTGGTTGTCAAGGCGTCTCCTTCAGCGCCACCCGTCCGTTCCTCTGCCACCCACCGGTGCTATATAAATCGCTGCCCCGGCCATAGCCACAGTCATCCCTCTCCGCACCACTCCCCGCCATGGATCCCTTCACAGCCAAAGCTCTTTGGGACAGGCTGACGTCGGAGTAGAAGAAGCCCGTGGCTGCCATTGCTGCAGACTGGCAGGCCAGCAAGCAACCGGAGGACGCCTTCGACGACGACGTGCAAATGGAGGACGCCTCTTCCTCCGCTCCACCCTTGTCGGTGCATTGCACCATGACCATTGGGGAGGCCCGTGCCCATTATATGGACATGGTGCGGGAGGACCAGTTTCGGGAGGCGAAGGCCGACGCCAACTACAACCACAACCTCCTCTAGGAGCATCCGCAGGCGGAGGATCATGTCGCCGCCGGCAGGGCGATCGCGCCGGTTGCGGACCTGGCCGATTAGTCGCCTGGCAGCAACGTGGAGGCGGACAGCTTCAGTTCCTAGGGCTCCGGAGGAGGTTACGGAGGTGGAGATGAGAGCGCCGACGTGGAGCTGGAAAAGGCGAAGCTTCCGTTCTTTTGGTTCATGGCCGGACATGGGAACGGGCGCCGGCGATCACTTAGATTATTTATTGTTGGGGAACGTAGTAATTTCAAAAAATTTCCTACGCACACGCAAGATCATGGTGATGCATAGCAACGAGAGGGGAGAGTGTTGTCCACGTACCCTCGTAGACCGAAAGCGGAAGCGTTAGCACAACGCGGTTGATGTAGTCGTACGTCTTCACGATCCGACCGATCAAGTACCGAACGCACGGCACCTCCGAGTTCAGCACACGTTCAGCCCGATGACGTCCCTCGAACTCCGATCCAGCCGAGTGTTGAGGGAGAATTTCGTCAGCACGACGGCGTGGTGACGATGAGGATGTTCTACCGACGCAGGGCTTCGCCTAAGCACCGCTACAGTATTATCGAGGTGGACTATGGTGGAGGGGGGCACCGCACACGGCTAAAAGATCAAACGATCAATTTTTTTTTCTATGGGGTGCCCCCTGCCCCCGTATATAAAGGAGCAAGGGGGAGGCGGCCGGCCAAGGAGGAGGGTGCGCCAAGGGGTGGGAGTAGGACTCCTCCTTTCCTTGTTGAAGTAGGAGAGAAGGAAAGAGGGGGAGAGGGAGAAGGAAAAGGGGGCTGCACCCCTTGTCCAATTCGGACCAGAGGGGGGGTGCGCGCCTCCTTCCTTTTGGACTCTCTCCTCTATTCCCGTATGGCCCAATAAGGCCCAATACTTCTCCCCGGCGAATTGCCGTAACTCTCCGGTACTCCAATAAATACCCGAATCACTCGGAACCTTTCCGAAGTCCGAATATAGTCGTCCAATATATCAATCTTTACGTCTCGGCCATTTCGAGACTCCTCGTCATGTTCCCGATCTCATCCGGGACTCCGAACTACCTTCGGTACATCAAAACACATAAACTCACAATATAACCGTCATCGAACTTTAAGCGTGCAGACCCTACGGGTTCGAGAACTATGTAGACATGACCGAGACACGTCTCCGGTCAATAACCAATAGCGGAACCTGGATGCTCATATTGGCTCCCACATATTCTATGAAGATCTTTATCGGTCAGACCGCATAACAACATACGTTGTTCCCTTTGTCATCGGTATGTTACTTGCCCGAGATTCGATCATCGGTATCTCAATACCTAGTTCAATCTCGTTACCGGCAAGTCTCTTTACTTGTTCCGTAATACATCATCCCGCAACTAACTCATTAGTTGCTATGCTTGCAAGGCTTTAAGTGATGTGCATTACCAAGTGGGCCCAGAGATACCTCTCCGACAATCGAAGTGACAAATCCTAATCTCGAAATACGCCAACCCAACAAGTACCTTTGGAAGCACCTGTAGAGCACCTTTATAATCACCCAGTTACGTTGTGACGTTTGGTAGCACACAAAGTGTTCCTCCGGTAAACGGGAGTTGCATAATCTCATAGTCATAGGAACATGTATAAGTCATGAAGAAAGCAATAGCAGAATACTAAACGACCGTGTGCTAAGCTAACGGAATGGGTCAAGTCAATCACATCATTCTCCTAATGATATGATCCCGTTAATCAAATGACAACTCATGTCTATGGCTAGGAAACATAACCATCTTTGATCAACGAGCTAGTCAAGTAGAGGCATACTAGTGACACTCTATTTGTCTATGTATCCACACATGTATCATGTTTCCGGTTAATACAATTCTAGCATGAATAATAAACATTTATCATGATATAAGGAAATAAATAATAACTTTATTATTGCCTCTAGGGCATATTTCCTTCATTTATTAGTTATACTCTAGAGCCCGAGCATCCTTTTATGTATTTGTAATGAAATCCGTCATGTTTATATGAAATCCGGTGTGTTTATATCAAATCTGGATTTGTTTGAACGAATTTCATCCGGATGATTCGAGTTGTTGTGAAAATGTATGTGGCTACGGTTGAATGGGTCGACCCCTCATCCGTGTCACGGACTGGTCCTCTTCTGTCCACGAACGAATATGGAAGGAAATTTTTGGATTGTCCTTCGAGATGCCCTTACCCTCTATTTTACTACTATTTGTCACCAGTGGGTGGAAGTGAAGGGCGTAGCCCCGAACGGCCGCAAACCTGCAAAGTGCTACTTAAGCAAATCAGCTAGGAAATCAACTTCAGGCTGGCCATAGTGGGGGTAACATAAATAGTATCATGCACTTGGGACTCGCAAACATGCTTATGTGGCAGACAATTAAAGAAGAGAGAGATGGTTATAGTAACATAGGTAGATACCGCAACATAATAAATGTGATGCTACTATGTGTCATGCATGGCAATAATAAGACCACCTATGATACTAATCTACTCCCTCCGTTCCGAAATACATGACGCTGGGGTTTTTTCCGACCAGGTGAAAAAGCAGCGAAATGACCAGGTTACCCTCCAGTTTTGAATTCTCTCCTCGTCTCCACCCAGGTCGTATTCCAGATCCGCCCGCCTCCGTCGCCCCCACCTCTGGATCCTCCACCTCCATCGCCCCCGCCTCCGTCGCCCCCCACCTCCAGATCCTCCACCTCCACCTCCATCGCCTCCCATCTCGCCCAACAGATCCCCTTCCATCCTCCCCATCTTCCTGGGCCAGCAGATCCCCCTCATCGTCCTGGGCCAGCAGATCCCCCACCTCGTCATCCCAAGGCCAGCGCCCTGCTGCAGATTGCCGCCACCCTCCCAGGGCCTCGCCAGCTCCACCTCCAGGTACTGCAGATCGCCGCTGACTTCAGGTCCTGGTCGTTCAACAGGTCCAAAAAGGGGCAATTCAGTTGCAAATTTAGCATGACAAAATTCAGTACTGGAGCATGATGTTGCATGATGTTGGGAGGATTCAAAAAATCAGCACTGCATTGGAGTATAAGTGCAGTACTCCAATGATGTTGGAGTATCATTAACAAAAAATCAATACTACTGAAACAATTGCATGATGTTGGAGTATCATTAACAAAATAACATGATGTTGGAGTACAGCTGCATGATGAAGTACTACAGGGGCAGAATCACTTTTACAACGTCATGCAACATCATTTTCATGACAAGAGTACTATTGCATGATGTTGGAGTACTATAGTGCTTGATGTTGCATGAACTTATACCGTGGCAGTACCTGAACAGGCTCCAGGTCCAGCAGGTGGAGCTCCAAGCTCCATTGCACCAACTTCAGAACATGCAGCAACTGAAAAAGGAAATAGACATAGTCAGGGCAGAGGCATGGATTTTGATCTCAACTGCACTCCAGCCGAAGAAGACATACTCCAAGATGATATGAACATGGAAGAGGAAGAGGGCATCGATCCCGGTCAAGATGCAGTTGGTGAGCTCCAGTACTCCTGCCATGAACAATCAATAGTTCAATATGAACATAAGCAGCATATTTTTGCTCGTCAGTGAGGGTTTTCTTTTTTCTAACTCCTTGCTGAACAACTGCAACAAGAAACAAAACAATGAAAAAAAATATTAGTCCATGCTCAAATGATAAATTGATCAAGATCACATGATAAATTGATCAAATGATAAATGAGCTACTGTTCATTTTCAGAAACACTAGAGTTACTGTCATTTTCAGAAACAGAGCAAGCAGTCCTCTGAAAAATCTCTCTGAGAGTAGCTTAGTTGCTCTAAGACATGTTAAATTCAATTAAATACTGGCAGCAAGCAGGCACTAACAAATTTACTCCTAGCATTTCCTGTAGTACTCCAAATAAATTTGCTGCTCTAACACATGTTAAATTCAGTTAAATTTGGGGTTGCTGTACACATAAGAACTACTCCTAGCATTTCCTGTAGTACTCCAAATAAATTTGATATGTGAACAAACAGGTGCCTCTCCAAATAAATGGAAGCACAAATATAACTAGTGTCGTGTGTTCTTTGTACTCCAAAGTAGGTATACTCCAAGTCTCCAGGTATAGTTGTGCTAGATGAAATCCTATCATTGGTTCTTACTCTGTGTTGACTGAATGAGATGGCAAGCTACTACTGTACTGTAGAGGAGGCCCTCAGATCTCTAACTCTCTTTTTTTACTGTGTGGTTTAATTAGTTTCTCTCTAGTTTCGTTTAATTAGTATAATTAACAGAAAAAGGTTTCAGTTAGTTTAACTAATACAAAAAGGTTTTAGTTAATTTAATTAAAGAAACCGAAAGGTTTGAGTTAATTTAAATTAACTCAAAAGAGAAGAGAAGATCTACACTACTCCAAATCTTGAACTCACTTTTTTTTATTTGAGAAGAGAAGAGCAGAGCAAGCACTGCTACTGCTCCAAGCTAATCTGACTGCAAATCAGAAACTCCAAATCTGATTATTCAGGTACTCCAAATACCGATATGTTTGCTACTCCAAATTTTGCAACCACTACTCCAAAACAATACTGAAACTACATCACAACAATTGCAGTTTTGAAGTAAAGCTTCAGTTAATTTTAAAATTTAAATTAAAGTTTCAGTTAAAATGGAGAGAAACAACAGTAAGTACTGTTGGAGTACTCACTAAGTACTGTAAGATGAGTACAGTACAGTACTGCTGCAAGAGGAGGACAATACGCCATTAGCTCATTGCAAATTTAACCAAAACTACAGTAGCACAGATGTTGGTGAGGAAACAACAGTACTATTGCAAGATGAGTAGTAAAATCAGTCCTACTGTGAACCCTACTAAGCTCACAGATGTTGGAGCACAGTAGAAAGAGCCTCACTTAACTCCAAACAAGACTCCAAAACATGCAATTCCACATCAGCATATGATACTCCTCTGAATGAATGACTGAAGCAGCAGGCGTCGGGCACCACGAGCATGGCATCAGCGTCGGGCACCACAAGCACCACCGTCAGCGTTGCCCTATAAGCACAACAGAGGATCGGAACTCTGAATTGAACGACAACTGAAGCAAAACAATCGACCATCGACAGTAAACCTCTGAAGAAATGTTGGAGTGCTGCTGCTGCTTGGTTGATTACAGAGAGCTTGGTAGGCCATTAAGGCCTCACATCTGACATTAGCATCCGTAACATTTCCTAGCAGTACACAAGATCACAAGAATCTCCATTTGCTAGCCCTACTCCTAGCACTACTCCTAGCATCTGACATTAAGTTTTCACGGAGAAGAGACAGTAAGAGGAAGATAGAGCA
This sequence comes from Aegilops tauschii subsp. strangulata, assembly GCF_002575655.3. Classification (NCBI taxonomy): domain Eukaryota; kingdom Viridiplantae; phylum Streptophyta; class Magnoliopsida; order Poales; family Poaceae; genus Aegilops; species Aegilops tauschii. The sequence continues at coordinate 39,709,925 of NC_053036.3, forward strand.
ATACCTCAAGGAGTCATCATCCATGGACGCACAGCCGGGCCACCATGTCCATCCTCTCGCCACCTGACGCAGCAGCTGCTCCTCAAGGAGTCGCTCATGGAGGCCGCGCGCAAGGAGGAGGACGGCGGCAGCCGCGACGACGACAAGCTACCGCAGGTGGTGTTCGACTCGGCGTCAGATGGTGTACGACGCGCTCAAGCGCGGGGGCGGGGCGGAGGTGCCGTCGTGGGTCCAGCTGCTCACCATCCTCCTTTCCTTCGGCACGTCGGCGCTCGGCATCGCCTAGTGCTCCTCGTCACAGCCGCACAGATGCAGCAGCTCCCCACAGCCGCACAGATCCGGCAGCTCCTCACCGCCACAGTTCCTCTTCCCGCAACTCCTCCTACTCGAGCAGCTCCTCCGGCGGTAAAAATCGAATCTTGGGACGATGAAGCAGGGACGACGCGAGAGAAAGAGGGCAGCGGCGACGCGGTTAAGGGAGATGCAGCGACGCAGGCGAGGGAGATGCGGCTGCTACGCAGGCGAGGGAGATACGCGGCGACGCGGGCGAGGGAGATGCGGCGGCACCATGGGTGAGGGAGATGCGGTGGGAGAGAAGCAGAGAGCGATACGGGCGAGGGAGACTGAGAGAGACTGAGAGAGAGACTGAGAGCGATGCGGTCGAGGGTAAAAATGGAAAACGCGAATATTTCGTAGCGTTATGAGATTTCAACGTGCAGACGTAAAACGTCATGTATTTCGGAACGGAGGGAGTATCATATTATGCACTGTAGAGGTAGTAACATAGACTAGTAACATATGTATGTTACTACTTTAAGTTACTCTCCACTATGACCAGCCTCACACGTACGGTGCTACTTAAGCAAGGCAATTTGCTACTACCAAAAAAAATGGTCGTACCCCGGGCGGACAGCCAGCTCGCGGTTTGAACAGCTGACAAGACCCGCCGAAAGAGGGGCATGCAATTTCTCGACCTTGAATGAGCCTGAAAGCAGCGGCATGGCGGGCGAGTTGGCCATTGTCGACGTCCTGCTGCTGTCTCTGGGCATAGGCTGGTCCAAATGTTTCATGGTGCGCGCCGTGCGCCGATTCCGACGCAGCATCCTCCGCTCGAATTAGATGCATTAGTGGCTTATTAACCGGCTGTCTGGTTCGCTGACCTGTAGTACATCCTCTTAATTGGGCTCGTACGTGCACCCGCCATGCCATTGCCATCCACCAGCACATTTTGCAGGTGGGTGGCTCTGGCTGCCTGCCCGGTGCGTGCACCCATATACTGTTGCATGCATGGATGAGTCGGCAGCGAGTCGTCTCGTGCCACAGCACGTTGGCTGTGGAATCTACACAGTGGATGGAGGTAGTATAAAAAAAAGGAAGAATGTGTACAGTGGAGTGGGAGCTGGGGATGCGATGAGGCCGGTCCTTGGTGCTTCAATGCCTCGACGTCGACGGCCAACCGCATTTTCATCGCTGTCACCAGTGACACGCCACTGCTCAAGCTCTGACTCGGATCCGTCCAGTGGCCGCACGCACAGCTCGTCTCCATCTCCTGCTGCCACGTAGGTTAGCCAGTAGCTTCTTCGCCCGCTATATATATATATATATATATATATATATATATATATATATATATATACTACGTGGTTGGCCAGCCTGTGCGCCCTCGATCAAGTGAGCCTGCGGTTTTTGTACCTACCATCACATTCACATCACATAGGCCCGGCGTCCGGAGCGATAATCAGCGAAGATGGTGGTGGTCTCGCGGGTGGCCGGCGGGCTGGTGCGTGCCCTCCTCTTGGGCGTCTTCGGGTCGGCCGGGACGGTGGTCGGCGCCGCGTACGGCCTCCTGTCAGGCTTCGTCGACGACGAGGACGGCTTCGCGCAGGGGACGCTGCTGGGGGCGCTCGCCGGGGCTCTCGTCTCCCTCGACCTCGCCCACTCCCTCCTCACCATATGGTGCCGCCGCCGCTCCTCCTCCTCCTGCACCGGGCGAATCAAGCGCACCGTCGCCGCCGTTGTCGAGCTGACGACTCTCGCCGACCCGCAGTACTGTGGAAGACGAGATGATCGCGCCGTCGTGGGCCTCGACCGGCCGGCAAGATCGTCCAGCTTCGGCTTCTTTCCGCCGGCGGCCGTCACTGATGCAGGTGGCACTGGCGGCTGCTGCCCCATCTGCCTCCAGGAGTTCGACGCCGGCGGCGAGCGCGAGGGGCGGCGGCTCCCGGCGTGCTCCCACGTCTTCCATCTCGAGTGCATCCGTAGCTGGCTCCTGCGCAAGCCCCACTGCCCCATGTGCCGTCACGCCGTCCACTCACACGGCTGTTGACCTTCCGGCGAGCAGGTCAATTTGTGATTTCAGATGTTTTTGGCCATCTCAGTTCGTGGTCACCGGGTGTGCTTTACTTGGGAGCTGCCACGTGTATATTGGGCTGTCGTTGCCGCGAACCAGTGAAAAGTCAACCGCAATATACAGTACATATAGTAAACCAAAGTGTAATACAGTTATTTTTTCTTCTATAGCAAACGAGCTTTGAATAGTAACTTTCGTTTTCCCGACTATCAATTACAATAATATCTGCACGACTTTTGTGATGGAGGGACGATGACAGCGACGCACCTTCGGCTCGCTTCAGTGCTTGTAGTCGTCGCTAGGTGGCCTACGGACTTGGATGTAATCTTTACTTCTGGTGTTCTTTGTAATATATTGACACTTGATGAATACATTGAAAGATTTGGATAGTAACTTTCGTGTTCTTCTGGATGAAAAACAAAGTAAAATTGCAACTTCGACAACTAGAATAGTAACACTTCTATATAGAATTGGTTTTATTTTATTTTTGCATAGAATACCATAGAAGTCCCCGAAAAAAAAACTACCATAGAAGTCATTTCACCGCAAAAATTTACATGCGAGTATAATGCTAGACCATGCTGGTTACAAAAAGTTTCAGAGCTATTTGAATTATTTTAATATTTTTTCAATGTGGGTATGACTAGGTTTCATTGTGTATTTTCGTCTATGTTTCTCATGTACACTTCCATGTTATCTTTCATTTTTCAAGAAACCTTTTGATTGGATTGGCACATGCATGAAAATGTTGCGGCGTCATCATCAGAACCGCTTCCATTGAGATAAAAATCAATAAACTCATAAACGATTTTTATTAGAGAGCAAACCCTTATAATATACCCCAACTTTCCTAGATTAGAAGGTATTCACGCATTTTGAGTTTTTACTTTAACAATCAATTAGACAAATACCCGCAAAAAAAACAATTAGACAAATACCCGCAAAAAAATAACAATTAGACAAATATATATGAGTAATGTACCATCGAATGTAAACTGTTGAAAACATATTTTGAATGACAAATTGATGGTACAATATTTCCCACAAAAACCACATATTTGTGTTATTTTCACTCATATTTTGCATGTCAAATTGATGGCTATATGGTCCGCGAAGAAGAAGAGTATGTGCGCTCGTCCAGTTCACGATGTAAACTTCATTTCAATATCTTCAATATCACAGAGAGACAAGCACTCTGATAACGATGAAGAGAGTACACAAGGAAAGTCTAGCACTATGATCACGAAGAAGAGAGTACACAAGGAAAGTCTCTGCTGGCATCAATTCTCTGTACGTCTCCGGTTGTAGAAATGGTTTTGCTGCTACTGTGATTTCGAGCGAGTTGACCCATTAAAGCCTGAAACTGCGGTGAACCAACCTGTGGTTGGATAGTTAGAGGGACAATGGCATCCTCAGCTCATAAGGGTTCAAGTCCTGGTGCTCGCATTATTCCTGGATTTATTTCAGGATTTCCGGCAAATGCACTTTCAGTGGGAAGAGACGTTCCGTCGATGACGAGACGCTTATGATGACTTCATAGGTCTCAAGATAATATGCCGGTTCAGTCTCTCGAAGGTGCTCATAGGGGTAGACTGTGCGTGTTACATTTATAGGGATGAGTGTACGCTCGTATGTATGAGCGCTTGTGTCTGTGTTGTGTAAAAAAAAAAAGCCTAAAACTGCGACTCCAGCAAGTTGTCCCCGGCAGCTAAAATAAAGCGGATTCTAAAAAAAAAGATTTCAACACGGTGTCTTCCGGAGCACCATGCATAGACGCGTGTCAGTGTACGGTTTAATTAGACATACATACATATCGGCCACGCCATGTCAGCTGGTAGAAGTATTCTACACACACATGACAATCAATCTACTTCGGTCTCATAAAGGCATTTCAACATGGGCCTCAAATCAAACACCATATCTGTCCACGGATGTCATCCTGACACGTATTTTGAATGGACATCATGATATCTCCTTTGTGCCCCATAAAAAAAACATGACATGTTTTTGAGAAACACAGAAAGGATGCCATGTCATATTAGCATGCGTACAACAAAGACAAGGTAGAAAGAAAAAACGTTAACTGTTTGATCTTGAAACGATGTTTTCTTTTTCTATTTGGCATGTTATTGATCTATGGATACATATGTGTGTGCGCGTGCGTGCGTATAGACACAGAAGAGATGAAATTATTCCGTTGGCGTAGAGCGTAATGATGTGTTTTCGGTTGAGAAGGGTGTTGTGTTTTTGATTAAGCAAGATCGATGATCGACCATTACGTAGCGTGAGGAAGGAGGAGGCCAACTTCGACCTCCGAACTCTTATTTAAGCATGAATGAATGTCGATTTCCTGGGGCAATGCTTGCTGCTTGCAGTTGTGAATGAGTTGAGTTGATTGAGCTGAGCCCACGTGGTTTGAAGCCTGACAGCGGCATGCTGATGCCCGATGTCTCTCGTGCTGTCTCTATACGTGCCTTGATTTTGACACTCTAATTAGATTCATTCATTCAGCAGCAGCAGCTTGATTAGTTCTTCCAACCCATACCATTACTAGCTGTAGCTAGCATCCGAGTGTGTCTCTGCTCTGCTCTGCCTTGCCTGCATCGGCTGGCATGGCGTGCGTGCGTACATCCATCCCTTGCTAATTCAGTTTAGCAGAATCCAGGGGGGGGGGGGGGGGGGGGGGGGGGGGGGGTGGGGAAGGTGAAAGGCGTCCCCATCTTCATTGGCGCTCCAATCCAATCCAATCCGCACGTCCTTATGCTTGAATGCATGGACGCCGACGGGCAACCGCATTTTCATTGCTCAAACGCTCATGGATATATGCCGCTAGCCCGCTAGCTCCTGCATCCTACGTACGTACCGCCTAGCTTGTACGTACTGTAGTAGCTTCTTCTTACCGGCTCTTCAGTCGCCATATATATAGTACGAGTACGTGGTAGGCGTTCGGAGCAATTGATTAGCTATGATGGTGAATCTGGTGATCACGCGGGTGGCTGGCGGCGTCTTCGGGGCAACTTTGGACATGTGGACTCAACTCCTTGATATCGTGGAGTCCACCGGCTCTGATTCACCTGTGTGGTCCTGTACAGGATCTGGTTCCTCCCTTCTCTCAATACATTCTCAAGTGCTCTGTACCGGCCAAGATTCGTGTGTGTTCTTCTTCGGCCGCTGCTGCCTGCATGCCCTGATAATAACCTACCCTGGCTGCTCAAGTCTGCACTCGAGCTGCTATACGGAGTATATCTGAAAGTTGCGGAATGAATTGCGCTTTCAGGGCAAGGTGTGGCCAGGCATGCGTTGGACACGGACGTCGACGATCGACCTCCCTGACGAAAAGCTCAAGTCTGCTGGGGAAGACGCGTCGCAAGCGTCCTACTGCGACGCTTGGATATGAAACGCGGGGAGCCCTTTACTGAACCTTTTTTCCTTTTAGAACCTACGCAACTGTCCGGTTCCGTTTCAGTGGTGTTCCTGTGCTTCTTCTTCTAAAAGTGAAGAAAAAGGTGCAACACAATTCCCTTTTCATTCTATTTTTTGCATTGCACTGTTGATTAGTTTCTTGGTCCGGGTTTATCAGGCCCTCTCATGTCTTCGGATTAAAGAACAAAGCGAGCCGCATATGATGCCGACACGGGTAAGATAGATTTGGGACAAGTACATATACAGTAATGACTTGCTGGTAAACCACAAATATGCGTTGATTGATGACACCAGAGACACTCGATCGGCTTGGTTGGATGCGTGCGCGCGTGCGTGCAATGCCGCCGCCGCCGCCAGAGCCAAGCTGCTGACGAGTGTACAGCACAATACTCACTCATGCCGTTATACAGGTTCAGACATTAATTGATTACTTACGTACTACTTAGCGCTCGGGAGCCTGTCTGATCGACTCCGCACTTGTACTATGTACTCTACAGTCGTCCTCCTCCGCCGGCATGTTCTATGGTAGGTAGCTAAGGCAGGCAGGAGGAGTAGCTTGTTATTCTTCTTCTTCCAGGAGATGAGACGAGATGCATGAGGACCGTCTCTGAATGATCCATGGCCAAAGACACAAGAATCAGCTGTCTAAATAGTAGGTACTAGGTATAGCTAGGTGTGTGGCGGGAGGTTATCTCTCAACGGCAGCCGGCGGTGGCGGCTGCCGCACGAACTGCCCGCGCACCCGCGGGCGCTGCTCGGCCAGTCTCTTCCTGCTCTGGTAACGCACCTGCAAAATCAATGACCCATTTCATCAGCTATCATGAACAAACCCCAATCAGAAGAATGAAACCAAGAACAGAGAGCAGACGAAATCGGCTTTTGAAAAAAACCCAGTACCTTCTTCCCGAAGTTCCTCTCTTTTCTCTTCTCTCTGAACTTGTTCACGGCGGCCACCCGGCGCTCCCGTTTCATGTGCATCATGTTGCTTCTTTTGTCGATGCCACCGGTCTCAGCATGTACAGCAGCAGCAGCAGTAGCTGCGGTGCTCCCATTGTTGGTGTTGTTATTACTGCCAGAGTTGCTACCATAGTTGGCAGCATGACCTTCAACCGGACCCGAAGGATTGACCACATTGGACTGAGCAGTGCCTCCTGCCGATGATCCACCATTCGTGTCATGGGCCGCTGCACAGGGGCGTTTGCTCTGTGCTTCACCACCATTGTCTTTCGCCGCTGCTGCTGTTGCAGCATTCTTCTTGCTCATTTCATCAGCCTTGTCTTTCCCTGCTGCTGTTGCCGGCGTCCACGGCTGCACACGATGGAACGCCGAGGTATGTGTGTTGCCGTTGATGGGCGAAACCTTATTATTTCCGCCGGCGGGCTTGGTCACCACGCTCTTGGTGGTGGAGCCCATGTCGTTGTTGTTGCTGCTGCCGTTGGAGCCTTGCTTCATCTGAGCGGCGTCCGTTTTCGCGGCCTCGGAGCTGTTGCCGTTGGGCGAGCAGCTCCCGACGAACCCTGCACCGCCTTGATTGGAGACCGCGCACGTATTGTACCTTGCAAAGAATGAAAACGGTTAGTATGCAACATACGGATGATTTAAGGATTCGCAAAGGACACTGATATTATGCTTTGCACCTCGTGAATGCCGAGAGGTCCGATCGTCTCACGACGTTCCTCTGTTCCTCCTGGATCGCAGCATCCGCTCCGTCCGCGGTCGATCTCGACCTCTTCAGGCTCAGTTCAAGATACGGCATGGCGTTTTCACGGTCCGTGTCTTTCCCTTGCGGCGCTTGTGAGGAGCAGTTAGGAGCATCTATGGCTCTAGCTGCCTGTTGGGCGTCCATGTTTTTGGCCATCGAACCGATTAGGTCAGCAGCTCGAACAATTGGCTCATCCGAATTTTCCATAACTGTATCATTGGAATTGTTCTGTGGCAGATACTCACACCGTCCATTATCAGCTGGTTTGACCGAACTCTCATTCGGGGAGGATTGATCCTCTGTATTCAAATTACCAGGGGCACCTATCTCCAACTCCTTCCCTTTGAACTCAGCTGGAAAAGAAAAAATGTTGGAATTTAATCAGTACAAAATGGCACAAGCAGCTAGCTTTTGGTTCAGTTGCACAGTGAAGTGGTTGAGCACTTGAGCATACCATACCATTAGTTTCTTTTGGTTTCTGGCATTTTTTGTTATTTGTACCTCTTAATCTATTGCTGCATATCTCTGACTTCAGGTGGCTCACATGCGCGCAAGTGCTATCAGGCGGATCAACTGACTGATCTGGAGACATGTCCTGCGGACTGTCGATCTCAACGGCACGCTTTGTCCATGAGGTCTGCGCCTTAAAATAAGTTGATGAGAAAACTGGTTCAGATGCAGATACTTGTCACATATGTAAGTATTTTTACTTACAGCAGTTGATTCAAGTTCATTCAAAGTCCAAATAAACTAGCATGTGTTTCAAATCTTATTATCCAGCAGTTTCCAGTGTCTGGCAGTTTCCCAGTACATTTTAAGCAAAGACTACTACTACACTAGAATAAAATACACAGGCAAGTCAGACTTGTCTAAGTCCGTTAGTTAACGAAGAGAGTAAGTCATGTTCTAGTCACAGATAATTAGTTTGCTATATGGACAAATTGACCTCTAGTGCACTAGGACCAGGAGAAGCCATTCAGTTTTATCTAGCTTCCTTATCCTAACAATTGTTCTGTTCAGTCTTGTCTGAAAATATTACAGATAGTAGTATACCTTAAGTACAAAAGAAAAACATAAAAATCTCATACCTGAGTGCCACTGCCATTATCGCTGCCATCCCTTGCATTGAGCCCCATGCTGGCATCGTCGTTGCGATTATTGCTGTTATTATTGGAATCATTGCCACTCTTAGATTTGGTACACTTCTGTGTCTGAATGGCACTTCCACTGCCACTGCCACTGCCACTGGACTGAGTTCCAAGAAAACAACTTTGCTTTAGTACCCAGTACCAGTAAAAGATGCACTAGTAAGCTGGAAGGACACAAGTGAAACTAGGAACTGAAGCAGCAGCAGCAGCAGCAGCAACAGCAGTATTTCTGAATGAAGATACATACTACTGAGAAAGAACAGAGTCAAACACCATCAGAGATATATAGTAACTTACGCTGTGAGACCGTCTCCACACATGCGCCCAAAGGTTCTTAAGCTCGTTCTTACGAATCGGCTTGGCCAAGAAGTCGGCGGCACCATTTGACAGGCAGCTGAGGACCGTGCCCATCGAATCGTGCGACGACATCACTGGAAACCAAGAACATATAAATCTATGCACGCAGCAGCAGCACTGAAGCAAATGAACCTGATACTGAAACATTTTAGGGCCAAGTGGGGGTTGATTAAGCTGCTTACTGATGACGGGGATGTCCTTGCAGACCTCGTGGTTCATGATCCTGCCGAGCAGGTCGATCCCAGAGAGACCGCCGTGCATGAAGACCTCTGTCAGAACAAGGTCGATGTTGCTCTGCATGTCCTGAAGATACGCCCACGCCTGGTGGCCGTTTTCAGCAGGGATAACTGAACATGACACACAACCAACGCCCAAATTTAGTACCTCCATGACTACCGAGCCAGTACAAATTAATTAACACTGGTGGTAGCTGAGATTGAGTATGAGTAAGGACCTTGGTACATGCAGTGGCGGAGCAGGGCGGTGACGACCTGCCGGGTGGAGTCGTCGGTCTCCACGAGCAGCACCCTGATGGTCTTCCTGTGGAGGAACTCCTCCCAGCAGCGTGGCTGGGCGGCATGCTCCCCCTGCGGCGACGGCGGCTGCTGGTGGTGATGGCGGTCCATGGCGCTAGGAGGAGGCGGCCTGGCTCCAAGAGGAAACATGTTGGGGTCCTTTGGTGGTTGACGGTGAGGGAGGAGGAGGCGCGCATAGCACAATCAGCAGTACGCTGCCGTGAGTAATAATCGAACCTCGGTCGCATCCGGGAGTCCCAGGGCGTGCGTGCGTGCGTGCGCTCGTCCACGGCGGGCCACCAAATCAAATCAAAAACAAAACGCAAAAAAACACAAGAGCAAGCTGTTGAGACTGCAGCGGAATGAATCGTCTCCTCGAATGGAGCGGCCGGCGGCGAGCGGCGGCTAAAAGGGGGGCAGTAGCAGACAAGGCGGCGAGCCGGTTAATCTCCAGCAATTTCCGGACACATATTATTAGCTAGAGAGGGGGCCTGGAGTGAACGGAGGAGCATGCCCTGGATCCACACGCAGATTGAAACGGATGATTCGATCCCCAATCGAGCAGGAACAGAGCAGACGAGTGACAGACAGGCGGGAGCTCACCTCGCGTTGTCGCGCTGCCGGTCAGGTGGAGGAGGAGGACGACGACGAAGACGCGGGAGGGGGCGCGGCCATGGACGGCGTCGGCGGCGGCTGGAGCCGAGCGGAGGGAGAGATCGATGGAGGAGTAGTCCGTGTGTGTGTGTGTGTGCGGGAAGCCAAGGGGGGCGGAGGAGTAGATATTGGGGGAGGGGGACGGGTGACGTGGACGAAATGGAGGCGGGGAGCGCCGGTGGTGGGGCCAGAAAGAGATCCCCGTAAATCAAAAGCCGCGCGCTCCACGCCCCCGCACCCGCGCTGGATCCGCATATCTTTTCTCCTCTCCGGAGGAGCCGAGCCCGGGCCGGGCCAGCGGATCGCCCGGGGATGTGGATTTTGTGGGCCCCGCCTGGCGGCCGCTGGCGGAGGCAGCGGAGGAGCTGCTTGCCGCGGGAACGAACCGGACGCCGACACGTGGACGGACGGGTGCCCTCGCCTCCCAACTCCTTTGACTCGCGGGAGCCGTCAACTGAATCCATCTTCTTCAACCTTACTCGTAGTCTACTACTACAGTGAGTAGTGTGAAGAAGCGTTTGTCATGGATTTTGCTCATGTGACCAAATACTGCTCCAAGGTTCCGCCCCCTTTCAAATCCTCCCCTGTTTCTTTTTACTCCGCATATGAGATTTGTCTAAAGCCAACTTTATATTTTTTAAAAATATATCAATGTTCACAATACAAAATCAGTATCTTTGGATGGACGATGAAATTAATTTTCATACAGTATGACTTTAGCATTGTAGATGTTGATGTGTTTTAGTACAAATTCAGTCCAACTTTTCGATGTTTGACTTTATACGCAAAGTAAAAAAGAAGAAACGGAGGGAGTATGCCACCATTTTTTAAAAGAAAAAACTTTGAGCAAAATCTGTGCGACAGTCTAAGAGACAATTAATTAACCATATTTTATAAAAAAATTGAAACTTGAAAAAAAAACTAAAAAATTATAATCATAAATGATTTCCTTACTATGTTGGTAATCTTTCAACCTATTCTAGGTAGTTGTTTAAGATAATGGAATTATCATTCAAATTTGGTTAAAGCTTGATTTTTTTTAAAAGCTGGTATAGTAAATCATGCATGTTGTCCTTTCTATTCTAGTCAAATATTTAAGATGAATGAAGTTACCATTTTTGTTAATCAAAAAATTTGGGCGAAATTTGGAGCTTTAGGAACAAAACTGAGAAGGTTACGGTAAAACTCACAAAGATAGGTGGGATCAAGTTTGTTGGTTCAAACAGAGAGCTTTTAGCCTTTCACCATGTTTGCTAAAATATTGATCTAACCGGTAAAATGGTCAGCATATTAAACCTAGCAAGGTTTTATCTCCTACATAATCAGTGTGTCGTCAACTCATGGGTAGCGTATGGGTGGATACAACCCCTTCTACCCATACCCACATAAACTTTCTATACCCACCCACTTCAATACCTTTGGGCACAAATTAATAGCCATGCCCATTGGGTATCCAGTGGGAATAATATATACTATTTACATTTAATAAGATAAATAAGTGTAAAAATTCAAGTGATGATGGGAAACTAGTCTAGTACAACATTGCCTCCTCCGGTGGGTGACCTCTTGGAGGCGGCAAGGAAGTATGAGCAGCGGTTGGTGGAAGCCCAGTGTAGTGGGAGGCGTCGGTGGGAGTTGGGGATCACTAGATTGGGAGTTGGACAAGAGTGTGGTGGCGATCAGTCGGGATTTCATAATTTAGAGGAGTCACGTAGGACATAGGAGGAGTGGCGAGTTGGTGGCTGTGAGCCTATGACTGGTTTAGGGAATAAGGGATTTAGCATTGGGCCATATGAGTTGGATGTTCACCTGACATTTCATAGGCTCAGTATCCATTGGGTTACCCATGGGCACTATTTCATATCCATACCTGCCCATGTATTTTGTGGGTATAGATACCTATTACTCGTGGGTACAAAATTTTGCAAAGTCTCGTCTATCCCTGTTGTTTTCGGGTAGGGTACCCGTGGGTACCCATACCCATGGGCAAAATTGCAATTCCTACACGGCGCACAAGAGTGTG